>NC_134577.1:122072894-122374098 GCF_050947875.1 Dermacentor variabilis
ATGAGTGGTATTTGCCACTGCAACACTGCCATGAGTTCAAGTTCAAATTGTGCCCACCGACTGTCTATCCGTGTGCCACTAGAAAGTAAAGAACTCATTTCTCAATTGTCGCAACATTTCTTTTTCATTCCATCTTCAAGAAATTTGTTTACTTCTTTTTCTGGTCATTGTGGACTTGCACACATTGAAGTTTTGGATAGCTTAGCAAAAGCATTGCATAGTGGGCCTGTAGGTTTTTTTTTTTTTGTATTTAGCGCATTGCCCTTCTGACTGGACAAATTAAGTAACTGCAGTACACATATTTCACTTCCTTGGAATGTCTGTTCCATGTGCCTCATAACAGTACACGGTTGAATTTGGCACATGCACTTTCATATGACTAAGTGTAGGTTTGTATTGCAATGAAAATAAGAACATGAGTGCTTCTTCAATTGTCTTCATCACATTGCTGATGCCTTCAATGTGTGAAAATGGCTTGTAACAATATTGCTGTGTTTCATGTGAGGATATGGAATAGAATAACCTTATTCTTTTATGCTGAAGGTATTCACCCCTTTTGCCTGTTGGGCTTCAAATCTTGTAGAAAATGGTGTGAGAAGCCTGGGGTGTGCCTGAAGAGCAATGCTAGTTTGTGCATGATCATATTGTTGCTGCTGGGAAGATGACATGTTAGGCACATTTTTTTCATAATTAACACAAATGTTTCCCTCTTTCCCCTTGTGGCTCAATCGTAGTAGACCTGTTCGTTTTTCAGTTACTTTGTTGTTCATTTTTGTTACATATCAGTATTATGTACTATCAAGTTAGTGGGAATATAAAGCTATTTGATGTTGTATTCATGGGGAATCCTAGCCGATCCCTCGTCATGGGTATGTGCCATATGTCACAGGCAACAGTCATTCTAGTCTCTCTTCTTGTGGTAAAAGTATCCCAAAGCCTATTTTGTATGCTTGCAGATGAGTTGAGATTTACACATCAATGCCAGCTCACAAAGCATCTAATACGGCAATCAGCCAGCCACCTCCGCAGATGGAGAATTCTGCAGTTTCCAATCATACTGTTTCTGTTGTCCTTGGCAGAGATGTTGATTGTACACAGAGGGAATATACTGTAGGAGAATAAAAATAACTTGTCATGACAAGGGCCATATATGGTAGAAATTATAGTAGACTATGACCAGCATTAGCGCAAGCTCTGCGGTATCTAAAAACTGAGTAAAGTGCTGGTTTTCATATGCTATAGCTGCTGTGTGCATTAAGCTCAAAACTCCCTTCTTGGCAACATCACCCAGGAATGCCCACTCCAAACACTCTTGCACATGCACTTTGACAGCATCTGCTTTGATCTACCTAATTGCATATCAGCAAAGATGGGTCTAGTTCACTAAAGACTGACAATGCTGCATTCGAATGAAACCAAACTGTTCTCGAAAAGTTCTTGAAACTAGTCAAGCAGGTTTTTGAGAACTTTTAATCTGGCAAAATGACAAAATGAAAGTTATTTGAAATAAGTGATGCAATGCTGATGAGGTTTGGGCATGCATTTCAAGGTGCTTAGTGAACCTGCCAAATTGGCAAGGGTCTTGAATGAATTCTTCACTAGGCCCAACTATTTTGTTGCTGTCCTATATTGTCTCTATAGGAAGAGTGCACAACAAAAATCTTGTGGCTTCCTGTTATCATAACACCCTATAACTTCCTTAGATGTAGGGCCATTTGATATTCACCAATAAATACTTACACAGGATTTAGATGATGCCTTTAAATATGTGTCCCTCATGCTTGCATGTAAAGGAGCACTGACATTAAAGTTTTGGACTGAATTTTTTTATATTAATCTGGTTCCAAATGGCAGCTTTTATGACCACACCATGCTACTGAAAGCTGCATGTGCTTTGAGCGATTCTTAATGTGTGCTAAGACTTGCTTCACTAAATAAATTTTCTTATGACTCTTCTCAAAGATCTAAATTAAAATTAATTTAATTCTAGTGTTCTATATGTCACAACCACGATACGATTACGAGGCATGCCATAGTTGCGGAATCCTGCTTAACTTTAATCGCCTGAGGTTTTTAACATGCACCCACTCTACAGTTTGCACCAAGACAGAAAGACCAATGTTGTGCTGCATAGTGGTCCTAACATGCTCAGCTTTGAATGACCAAATAATGGCATGGCTTACTCATGAACAACTGCAGCATGCATCATTTGTTTGTGACCTACCATGCAATGTTGTCACCAGATTATGGGGCCACACTGCCTTTTGCACATGTGTAAATGTTTGCGTTAAGGATATATTTGTTGTGCATAGAAGGAATCTGAAGTTTTGTAGTGTAGTTAACTGAATGACAGCTACACACGCATACGAAAAAAATTGTGCCAGGACTACTTAAACTCTGCAGTGTGAGTTTGACCAATTCTTGCGATTTCACACATTTCGGATGACTGCAGGTCATTCATTACAGTTATACCAGCTTTTGTATTTTTAGACATGCTGTTTGCCCCGGTTTTATACAGTGATCATAGATAGCCACATCACACCGTTGATAGAAGAATTCAGAATTTTAGTAAAATGGGGTTGCTCCATGTTGAGGTGCACCAGCATGTCATAGTAAATGGAAGCCAGAAGCAGCAGCATTTTAACGTATTGTGCCGCACCATGTAAAGTCAAATTATTGTGCCCCCCTCCACTCTCGCTGGCAAAACCTGCTGGTGAAGCATTCTGAGGAAGCTTTCGAGGTACGCTGCGCTCTTTCCAAAACAGCGTCCGAGGCGGCCATTTATTTTGCCTACAGGACGAAAAGTCCCTGGCCAGGAGTGCATCAAACATACGAAAATAGCTGTCAGTTGTGCTGCTGAACTTCTAGACATTTATAGTTTTGACCTCAGGTTGCAGAACACAGCAATGCTATAGCAAGCAGTGTGGTGAAAGCTGTTTCACGGCTCTGCTACGGCATAGCCAGCACTGCATGCACATACTATACACAAGCATGAGGTTTTAGCAGCAATACTTAATAGTAAAGTGTATTTGTACAACTTCACTCTGTCTTTAACACTGCCCGGCTTTAAAATACATGAGAAGAGGTCCCTGTCTTTCATTTGATGTGTTTATACAAAAAAAGTGTGTGCATGGAAGGGGTTAAGGCTCCTTTGTCAAGCCAAAATGCTTCCCAGCATGATAAAGTGAAGCTTTGTGCATTTCAGTTTGCAGTTGCTCACTGCACTTTCCAAAGCGCAATCAGCACAGAGAGAACAGGAAAACACACAAGCAATAGTTCAGCAATTTATTTGAAACAAATGCAACTTTGTTTTACAGAAAGACCACATTCCAAAAAAGCAACCACATGCTATGCAGACAATACAGCCAACTTATGTTAATTGTACAGATGTTAACATGCCCTGCCTTTATATGTGGAAATGTTTCAAGTCTCAAAGTGTGCCCCTACTTTGTAGCTTGTCCTTGGAACAATGGATGATTGAAACAAATGCTAAATTTAGCACCATTGCCACACTGATAGAAGAAAACTACATATTGTTGCATGTGGAAAAACACAGACAGAAGAGGCTATTTACAGGCTATTTACACTGGAGCCAGGCAGCCAGGCTGACACTCGCTCGCGCCAAGCGCACCAACCAACTTCGTCGTCGTTCTCGTGGCGGCTCGCTTCTTGAGCATCGCTTGAGCATATCGTAATACTACCCCCCGGCGGCAAGAGCACCGTCATGGTGCTGTTAAATATCCAAGGCGTGTGGAGAGTTGTAGGGCTTGAGTCGGGCGACGTGGACGATGTCACTGGTTGTCACAGCGGAGGACGTAGTGGGCGTGGCTAAAACGATTTCATAGGTGAAATCGGTCACTTTGCGGAGCATGCGATATGGGCCTGTGTAACAAGAAAGGAGTTTTTCACATAGGCCAACTTTACGCGAAGGTGACCAAAGCAACACGAGGCTGCCGGGCAAAAAATGGACATCACGGTGACGGAGGTCGTAGCGTTGCTTCTGCTTGTCTTGAGACACTTGTAGACGACTGCGCGCAAGTTGGCGAGCGTGGTCAGCATGGGCGATTGCATCACGGGCATAAGCGCTAGTTGAAGCTGTGGCGGACGGAAGCACAGTGTCCAGTGGTAGCGTTGGTTCGCGGCCATACAAGAGGTAAAACGGGGAAAAGCTGGCAGTTTCGAAACGGGAAGAGTTGTATGCAAAGGTAATGTAAGGTAGAGCCAGGTCCCAGTCACGGTGGTCGTCGGAAACGTATTTGGATAGCATGTCTGTAAGGGTGCGGTTCAAGCGCTCAGTGAGGCCGTTCGTTTGGGGATGGTAGGAGGTGGTAAATTTGTGCCGTATTGAGCAGGCACGCATGATGTCGTCGATGACTTTGGCCAAAAACATACTGCCACGGTCTGTTAGCAATTGACGCGGAGCACCATGCATCAAAATAATATCATGTAGGAGGAAGTCCGCAACATCAGTTGCGCAACTGGTCGGAAGAGCACGGGTTACGGCGTAGCGGGTCACGTAGTCCACCGCGACTGCAACCCACTTGTTTCCTGATGTAGATTCCGGAAATGGGCCGAGAAGGTCTAAGCCGACACGATGAAAGGGCTCGGCTCGGAAATGTCGAGCGGCTGCAGGTAACCTGCGGGGAGCTGGGAAGGCTTCTTGCGTCGTTGGCAAACTTCACAAGCGGCGACGTAACGGCGTACGGAACGGGCAAGACCAGGCCAGAAAAAACGGCGACATACACGGTCGTAGGTTCGAGATACGCCGAATGTCCTGCCGTTGGTGCGTCGTGGAGCTTTTCTATAACGGTGGAGCGGAGGTGTTTAAAATGGCAACTTCTTGGAGAACAGAAAAGGGTGTATAGTAAGCTTCCAATAATCTGACTCCGGTTAATTTAATCTTTTCAGTTAATTCGATCCTGGCCGACGCCCATGCATTTCTATGGGATTAAACATTGATTATTTCGATCCTAAAACTGGCATTCGCCGGATAATGCAAACTTGACCAGACCCCAATTATGACCCCTTTTAGTGGCAGCGTATGTCTCAGTAGAGCTTAGGGGACAGTGAATGCATTAAACAAATGCCATCTCCTCTCTGAAATGACCATTTTTGACCCACCTGAGAAAGATTTTCAAGCAGTGACGGTAGCTGACAATGTCCGATTGTGGTACTTATCTGATTCTAACGAACACTTTTTGTTTTTGAGACATTGAGACAAAAGTTGCCTAGCTGTGCAATCGATTGCGGAACTAAAACCGTGGTTGTAGCATTCATATGCTTTACCACATATCATGGCTGTAATACGGCGAAGCTGGCTTTAGAAAATCAGCTGCCATTCTAAAAAATGAGGTACGCGTAGGTTTCTACTTTGGTTTGGAGTTAAGTCATTTCTACTTTAGTATTTTACTGTGGACAAATAGAAATTTGATGCACGTTCGTTTCAGAGGCGTGTTACTCAAGCACATATTGCCAAATGAATCAACGGTGCTTCAGCAGGTTTTTGCATCTTAATTTGACCCGTCATTCTCGTGAGGGTAGAATTAATTGAAGCTCACTGTATAAACTGCGTGATGAAGCACCAAGAAAGTTACCTTGCTCAGGTAGTGAAAAAACATGGAAAAAGTGCGTCACACAACATCCACCGAAGTTCTGTTGCAGATGCAAAAGCTGCCTCCCTTATCTGGAACAGAATAAATTCCTTTCAAAGGCAAAATAAAAAACAGAAAGAGAAGTCATCAAGGCATTCCACATCCATCTTATTCAGTCTTTACAGTGTTGCTACATCACCATTTGCTTAGCCTCCTATGCCAAAAAAGGTTGTCAAAAATAAAATGACCTGATTCCCATGTTTTTCACCATCCAAACAGTGTTTACTGTCAATTATTACCGCTTTCTGTAACCTCACCTGTAAATACTGTATGTTAACACTGAGCTATATGATAAGCTTAGTGAAAGTTAAAAAAGAATACTGGATGTTCATTTGTTTTTTTTTAGACATAAGAAGAGGTGCTTAAAAGCGAGCCGCATTTGCAAAATGCTTGAATAAACAGCAACTACCCCGGTCATGCGCTAATTGTGGCCATGCTGTCCCTGCAAACTTCTTAATCTCATCCGCCCACCTAACTTTCTGCCGTCCCCTGCTACGCTTCCCCTGTCTTGGTCTGCCAGAATTCCACGAACTAGAATGCAGAGTAGATGTTAGATTATTTGTACTAAGGGCGCAATAAGCACAGTGAGGTGTACGTACCTTAATACTGTGCCCTACAATGTTCAGCTGCATCTCTGCCCGTTTTTCGTGCTCTTGGATTTAGCAATGGGACGCAGGGTTCTGTGCAAAGTTGGGAACAATTAATGTGTATATGCGTCTGCGATAACTTCACCGCAGCACATTTGTGTAATGCGATGAAGCAAGCAGTGTATTGCGGTGACGGGATGTATGGCAGCCCGAGTTCCAGCTATGATGTCCCCGTTACGCTGAAGATACTGCCCCACCCGCTTTGCTATAATCTCACATGCTCTCGAACTCTCTATTTGCCTGTATTTTTATTTTCACATGCTGAATGGGCCCACCACAATACATATATGTAGTGAGGTGAAGGTTATTAAAGTTCAAATGCTTTGACAGTGTCAGACATAACAGTTTTAGAATGACATGGCCAATACAACAGCCCAGACCTCCACTTTAACAATTTTATCATTACTTTAACAATATCTTACAGCACAGAAAAACAACGTAAACACCTCAAGAGTTGATTAGCAAGTAATACTGGAAAGCACAAGTCTAGTGGCCAAGGGTTTGGTGAAGTGCTTTAAGCACTCGACCGACACACCTTAAGTGCTTAAAAATTTCTAGCATATTGATGCAGGTTGATCAGACTTACTGCGATATTGGTTGCTTTACAATGAAAATAATAGTATTGGATAAGAGGATGCAAGCGACTCGTGTGCTGTTTGGTTATGCAAACCAAATAACGTGTTCTTGTTTACGCATGCTGCTTGCGTCCACTAATCTGTAGCTCTCTGATGTCAGACGTATAAGAGAGGCTACAAAAATTGGGCTTTGAACTTCACAACTCCAATTTTGTTTCTTCTATACTCCTACAACCTAAACACTATGCTGTCGTGACAGCGTCTGCCTAGCTCATTGCCACATTTTGCGACAAAAGCAGTGATCACACAATTAGTGTTGCCTAACCTAATATTACTCTAAGAATTCTTTAAACAGTTCATTTTTTAAGCATGAAGCATGTCATGCCCAATTAGAGAATTAACCATGCAATAAGCTACTAGAAGTAGCTAAAAAGTCAGCAGCCTTCTGAAGTCAGCTTGATTTGCAGCTCCTAAAATTGGCTATTATTCAATTAGGGGAAGGAAAGAACAGCTTGAATAAACATGTCTCATCTGAAAGTTGTGGTGGTGTCCCGCAGGCTAAGGCAGTGAAAGGAAGCCATTTTGGCCTTGGTCTACCTCTGTCCCAAAACCAGGCACCGCAGCCCAGGCGACTTCACTTGGCTTTGACATGTTCAAATTTGCTTTCCAGAGCACAGAATACTCAGTCGAGGTGAGCTCAATGCACATCACCCACATTGGGAATGCAAAGACGTACGGCCAAGAGAATGCCACCTTGATGAAGCAGACCGCAAATTAACAAATGACACCAACTATCCCAACTGCCACACCCTCCATTAAAACCAGAAGGTACACTTACTTAGCATGGGCAACTGGGGCCTTCATCCAGAGTGTCAGTGCGACTCTGCCCCAAGAGGCAGCAAACATTATCCAGTATAACACTTGATGTAGGGATGAAAATGTGCCAAATGAAAAAAATCGGGGTTTTAGGCTGGGACCATTTGTGTGATGCACTTGAGTCTGCAGAATGTGAAGGTGTTGGAGAATCGCTAGCAACATGCATCCTTTACACACTGCAAAGAGCGACATGCGAACTAGAGCTTACTGGGGCATTCAGCCCTGACAAGCAACTGCTGCAACTTTGGGGTGAGCAAGCCAAGCTGCATA
This sequence comes from Dermacentor variabilis, assembly GCF_050947875.1. NCBI lineage: Eukaryota > Metazoa > Arthropoda > Arachnida > Ixodida > Ixodidae > Dermacentor > Dermacentor variabilis. The sequence goes on from NC_134577.1 coordinate 122,080,914, forward strand.
CTACATACTTAAACTGTGGCTGCATGCAACAAACCATGGTCAATGTTCTGCACAAGACTGAGCAGGCAAAGATGTCATGCTAAGCAACTTGCCAGAGACTAGTGAATGGACCAGTGTGTCATTTGAACGTATAGGTCTCAGTAAGATGCGACACATTCTCGGCTATAACAGGCAAACCAAATACTGTAATACTATTGAAAACATGCTGCTCGATCTTCAGTGCACATCTGAGTAATTTGAGGAACAAGCTGCAGATGCTTTCCCCGACCACCTCACAGTGACTGACCGTCACCAGAGTTGTACGCACCTTAATGACCATTTGCCAAAGAAATGGAAAGCCTCTTTATGATGGCAGAACCTGTCATTGCTCTCGAGCATGTCAACACTTGGAGCGCACATGGCAAAAATGGAGTCATTTTGCAGATGTTGAGGAATCTCACCAAAACAAGGAAGCCAAGCACTATCGCTTGTAATCAATGAAATCTAGAACATTGAAGTTCCCCACAGAGTGGAAACACTTGGTCATGATGCCACTACCGAAACCAGGCAAGAAACCCAACACCATAGCCAACCTTTGATCAGCCTCACTCACATTGACAGTGTGCAAATTGACTGAAGGAACGTGCCTCGCGAGGCTGAACCACTGCATGGGAAAGACAAGACTTTCCATCTGTGCCAGATTGGCTTCTGGCCTAAGGTTAACATGTGCAACAATAGCCTCTTTCTGCATCAAAGCATCGCCAATACCAGCCACATCAAAGGAAAGATATATAGGTGCTTAGTCACAGCTGAACCAAGAAGAATGTTGAGCACAGTCTGCAACGAGGAGGTGCTGGTGGCCTTTCGTGAAGGCTGCCCAGGCATTAGGGTTGCCAGTGTTGCCAAAGCCTCTTAAGCAACCAAATGTTTGAAATATGAAGTTACAGTAAACAGCCAAAAACTTTTGCCACTACACAGGTGGGAATGCAGGTAAAACCCGGACTAGCACACTTGGTTGCAGGAGTGGTTCACTGATGTGGTAAGATGACTTAAGAGTTGGTGATAAGGTCGATAACATTCCAGAAACTTCTTTTACATGCAGGCGCGTCCTGTGCTGTGCGATAAAATTTGTTAGGCGGCGAGAAGTGGTCGCCCGATAAAGATAAAGAAGTACACGTGTCATTACTCCCCTCTTAATACAAAAGCATCATCCCGATGCTACAAATATAAGAGAGCGAAGCACAAAAGGACACTTATTAAAGAAAAGTAACAAAACAATGAAAAGAAACAAAGTCCAAAGGTCAATTACGCGAAATCCCAAAGTTTATTAACGCTGGCAGTACGGCTTGAGTTGCACAACGTGGACTATTTCAGGTCGTGAGCGGCACCGCTGTGATAGCGAAATGCCGTCTGGCACGATCTCATAGTCCAGTGCACCTATACGTCGGATGATCTTGTACGGTCCGAAATAGCGACGCAAAAGCTTCTCGCTCAGTCCTCGTTGGCGTATAAGGGTCCAAACCCAAACACGGTCACTGGGCAGGTACTCGACGAAGCGTCGTCGGAGGTTTTAGTGTCGGCTGTCCGTACGCTGCTGGCTCTTGATCCGTAGGCGGGCGAGTTGTCGGGCTTCTTCGGCGCGCTGGAGAAAGGTCGCGACGTCAAGATTCTCTTCGTCGGTGACGTGCGGCAGCATGGTGTCGAGCGTCGTCGTCGGGTTCCTGCCGTAAACCAGCTTAAACGGCGTGATCTGTGTTGTTTCTTGCACCGCCGTGTTGTAAGCAAAGTTTACGTACGGCAGGACTGCATCCCACATCTTGTGCTCGACGTACATTGCTAGCATATCGGCGAGGGTCTTGTTCAGGCACTCCGTGAGACCATGCGGGTGGTAGGCAGTTGTCCTCTTGTGGCTTGTATGGCTGTACTGCAGAATGGCTTGGGTGAGCTCTGCTGTAAACGCTGTTCCTCTGTCGGTGATGAGGATTTCTGGGGCACCATGTCGCAGCAGAATTTTCTCGACGAAAAATCTCGCCACTTCGGCTGCGCTACCTTTCGGTAGAGCATTAATTTCAGCGATGCGGGTGAGATAGTCCGTCGCCATGAAGATAGACTTATTTCCGGATGTTGACGACGGAAACGGTCCCAACAAGTCCATCCCGATTTGCTGAAAAGGTCGACAAGGAGGCTTGATTGGCTGTAGTAATCCTGCTGGCCTTGTCGGTGGTGTCTCGTGTCGCTGACAATCTCGGCATGTTTTCACCTAACAGGCGACGTCGGCAGTCAGACGCGGCCAATCATACCTTTCCTTTATCCTCGACAGCCTTCGGGAGAATCCGAGGTGCCCAGCGGTTGCCTCGTCATGTAGGGCGTAGAGTATTTCTGGACGCAGCGCTGACTGAACAACAAGAAGGTAGCTGGCGCGGACTGGTGAGAAGTTCTTTACGAGCAGGCTGTTTTGTAAAGTGAACGAAGACAATCCGCGCTTAAAAGCCCTAGGTACTACGTCGGTGTTCCCTTCCAAGTACTCGACGAGGCCTTTTATCTTCGGGTCTGCTCGTTGCTGTTTAGTGAAGTCTTATGCGCTTATTATTCCAAGGAAGGCGTCGTCATCCTCGTCTTCCAGCGGGGGATTGATGGGGGCGCGTTATAGGCAGTCGGCGTCAGAGTGTTTTCATCCGGACTTGTAGATACCGTGACGTCATATTCTTGCAGTCTGAGGCCAGATGTCCTGAAGGGTCCTTTAAGTTAGCTAACCAACACAACGCGTGATGGTCGCTGACGACTTTGAATGGCCTGCCATATAGGTAAGGGTGGAATTTTGCTGTAGCCCAAATGATGACGAGGCATTCCTTTTCAGTCGTGGAATAATTGCCTTCTGCTTTTGACAGTGACCGGCTAGCATAAGATATCAACCGTTCATGTTTGTCTTTCTTCTGGACTAGGGCGGCACCGAGGCCTAGGCTACTGGCGTCAGTGTGGATTTCGGTATCGGCGTCTTCGTCGAAAAGTGCAAGTACCGGCGGTGATTGCACGCGTCATTTTAGTTCTTGAAATGTGTCAGCCTGCGGCATTTGCCATTTGAACTCGACATCAGATTTGGTTAGATGCGTTAGCGGCTCAGCGATGCGTGAAAAGTCTTTGACAAAGCGCCTGTAGTAAAGGAATCTGCGCACTGCCTTCTTGTCGGTTGGCTGGGGGAATTTTGCGATGGCAGCTGTCTTCTGTGGGTCGGGGCGTACTCCTGATTTGCTGATGACGTGGCCTAAGAACAAAAGCTCATTGTAAGCGAAGCGGCACTTTTCCGGCTTCAGAGTGAGCCCTGATGACTTAATGGCCCCTAACACTGTCGCAAGCCGCCTAAGGTGATCGTCGAAATTTTCGGCGAAGACAACGACGTCATCCAAGTAAACAAGGCATGTCTGCCACTTCAGTCTGGCTAACACCGTGTCCATGACGTGCTGAAACGTTGCAGGCGCCGAGCACAATCTGAATGGCATGACCTTGAACTTGTAGAGGCCGTCCGGCGTGATGAAGGCAGTCTTTTCGCGATCTCTCTCGTCGACTTCTATTTGCCAGTAGCCAGGCTTGAGGTACATCGACGAGAAGTATTTAGCGTTGCAGGGCCGATCCAATTCATCGTCTATCCATGGAAGGGGGTATACGTCTTTCTTCGTGATCTTGTTCAGTCGACGATAATCGACGCAGAAATGTAGGGTTCCGTCCTTTTTCTTCACCAGTACAACAGGAGATGCCCACAGGCTTTTCGATGGCTGGATGATGTCGTCGCGGAGCATTTCTTCGACTTGCTGCCTAATAGCTTCACATTCTCGCGTCGAAACTCGGTAAGGGCTCTGGCGGAGTGGTCGAGTGCACTCCTCGGTGATTATGCAATGCTTTGCGACTGGTGTCTGTTGAATTCTTGATGACGTCGAGAAGCAGCCTTTGTATCGTCGGAGCAGACTTCTGAGCTGTTCTTGCTTAATCATGGGGAGACTTGTATTAATGTTGTAGTCTGGTTCGGGAACCATGGTCATCGGGGTAGATGCGGCGGAATCAGAGAGGACAAACGCATTACTAGTTTCCAGAATTTCCTCGATGTAAGCGATCGTCGTGGCCTTGTTGATGTGCTTGAACTCCTGGCTGAAGTTTGTCAGCAACACTTCAGTTTTCCCTCCGTGCAGTCAAGCGATCCCTCTTGCGACACAAATTTCACGGTCGAGCAGTAGGCGTTGCACCCTCGATGACGCCTTCTACGTCGGCAGGTGTTTTGGTGCCGACAGAAATGACAATGCTGGAGCGAGGCGGGATGCTGACTTGACTTTCGAGCACGCTTAAGGCATGGTGACTACGAGAGCTCTCCGGTGGTATCGCTTGATCTTCAGACAGGGTTTTCAACTTCGACTTCAGGTCGATGACTGCGCCGTGTTGGTTTAGGAAGTCCATGCCGAGAATGACATCGCATGAACATTGTTGGAGGATAACGAAGGTAGCTGCGGTAAGTCCGGTGATGAACGGTAATTCTTGCCGTGCAGATTCCAGTCGGCGTAATCAGGTGTCCTCCAGGGGTGCGAATTTGTGGGCCTTCCCATGCAGTCTTAACCTTCTTTAACTGGGCGGCGATGTGTCCACTCATGACGGAGTAATCGGCCCGTGTCGACTAAGGCGGTGACTGCATGGCTGTCGAAAAGCACGTCGAGGTCGGTGGTTCTTTGTCTTGCATTACAGTTAGGTCTTGGCGTCGGATCACGGCTGTGTCGCGTTGACCTGTGGCTGGTATGGGACATCGTCAGGTCGTCTTTCGTCGTCGTATTCTTTGCTTTCACACTTCGTCGGGACGGCGGCGTGTCGTTATGTTTTCGAGGTAGCTTCTTCGGCGTCGGCAGAGGATTTTCGTCAGTTCGATGAACAGCAACTACACCTCCATCGGTTGCTGCTTTTAGTTTTTCAGATATGGGCTCGCTGACCGGCCCCGGACTGGGCCAGTGTATGGACGGCGTTGCGGCGACAGGTAGCGGCCTGCTGACAGCGAACGGGACGGTCGTCGAGAGCTGCATTGAGTGGCGGCTAGGTAATCGGCGATGTCACATAGGCGCTCCCCAAGCTGTGGACGCGGCGCGCTGACGGCGAACCCTCTCAGTCCCAAGTTGTGGTATGGGCATCGGCGGTACACATGGCCAGCTTCTCTGCAGTGATAGCAGAGCGGGCGGGCTGGCGGCGGTGGATGACAGAATTGCGGCATCATAGGGCCCTGGCGGGGTCGTGGAGGGGAGCCTTGACGGCAGGCGATGGCGGCGTAGGTCATAGCTTCCGGCTGCGACCCCGCACCTCCACCGGATGTCACGTGGCAGTGACGGTTGAGAAGGCAGCAAAACTATGATTAACAAAATGAGCGTTTTATTGGGCGAACTTGTGCCCTCAAAAGAGGCTACACTCAAAAAAGGATGGTAGCGCCGAACATGATCGGCGGTCGTCGAAAATCTGAAGAGCGGGTCAAGCGCATCGGCTTTGATACATCTGTCGTCAAATGTTCCAGAGCAATCGCTGGGACCCGCGTGCCTTCCCCAATGTTCCACATTATTCGCGTCGCGCACACATGCAATGAGATAACACAAGTTGCGGTGAAAGACAGTGGACGGAACCATTGATAACATTCCAGAAACTTGTTTTACATGCAGGCACGTCCTGTGCTGTGCGATAACATTTGTTAGGCGGCGAGAACTGGTCGCCCGATAAAGATGTACACGTGTCAATATACAAGATGAGGCAGAGTAGTTAAGATGGCTGACCACCAACAGCACGCAGCAGCCAGCGTCCTGCGGTCCTCTTCCTCTCTTTTTTCATCCTTCCGTAACAGGAACCCCGGGTGGTGAAGCGCCGTCTCGGCTCATGGTAGGCAAAGAATTGCGAGCGAAGTATGGCTTCAGCCGCGAAACATGCACGACGTCAACAGGCGTCAGACTTGAGGATGCATCAAACTGAAGTGGTGAAATCTCGTAATTTATCTCGTTAACTTGACTTAGGACTTCATAAGGCCCTGTGTAGCGAGAGAGAAGCTTCTGCGAGAGGCCAACCCGACAACATGGTGACCAAAGGAGCATCCAAGCAGCTGGTGCAAACTTAACATCGCGATGGCATCAGTCATAACTCTTTTGGTATATGCTGCGGGGCTAATAAACGAGATCGGGCGACTTGACATGCCCTGTGAATGCGATCGATGATTTCATGAGCATGGTCAGTTGCAACACGTGGCACAGAAGGGATGATGATGTCAAAGGGCAAAGTGGTGTTGCAACCATACAAAAGATAAAAGGGTGAATATCCTGCAGTGTCCCGTCGGGACAAGTTATACACAAACGGCACTTAGGCCAGCGTGGTGTCCCAGTCGCGGTGATCGTTGGAGACCTACATCGACAGCGTCTCTGTGATTGTTCAGTTGAGACATTCCATAAGACCGTTTCTTTGTGACTGGTAGGTGGTGGACAGCTTGTGCTCAGTGGCACAACAGCTGACGAGGTCGTCGACAACTAGAAACAAGAATGAGCAGCTGCGGCCTGTAATAACTGTCGAGGTGCACCATAGTGGAGAATGACGTCGCGGAGGAGAAAATCGACGACGTCTGTTGCACAACTAGGCGGCAACGCCTTTGTTATCGCATAGCGTGTCATGTAATCAGTTGCGACGGCAATCGACTTGTTAGCTCTAGTCGTCGTCGGAAAAGTGCCAAGTAAGTCAAGGCCTAAGCGAGAGAACGGTTCACAGGGAACTTCAACTGGATGGAGTCATCCGACAGGTGGTAGGGGAGGTTTCTTCCGGCACTGACACAATTTGCAAGTTGCGACGTAACAGTGCACAAAGCAGTAGAGACCTGGCCAGAGGAACCGGCGTTGTACGTGATCGTATGTACGCAAAACTCCCAGGTGTCCCACCGTCGGGGCGTCGTGAAGTTGTTCAAGAGCAATGGATTGCAGATGACGAGGAAGGCCAAGGAGCAACTCAAGGCCATCAGCGTTCATATCGCGGTGGTAGAGGATGCTGTTGTGCAGCAAGAACATGCGGCATGTGTTGTCAGTGCTGCCGGAGTGATTGCACTCCGGCAATGATGGACTGTAAGGACTCGTCGCATTGTTGTTTGGTGTGCATGTCAGTCATGACAGTGAAAGCCATCACGCAGGTCACCGGATCTTGCACAGAAGGATCAAGTGGATCCATGGGGTGACGAAAGGCAGTTAGTGTCCTTGTGGAGGCATCCAGTCTTGTAACTGACAATAAATGAAAATTACTGGAGCCACAAAGCCCAGCGAACAAGCCGTCCTGTCGGGTCCCGGAGGGAAGAAAGCCGGCAGTGCGTGGTGGTCTGTAACGACCGAAAATGTACGGCCGTACAAATATGGCTGGAACTTGACGACAGCCCAAACTAAAGCGAAGCACTCCCACTCGGTGATGGGGTAATTTCTCTCAGCAGGTGACAGCAGGCGGCTGGCGTAAGCTATTACGCACTCCGTACCATTCTGTTGTTGATCGAGAACAGTGCCGATGCCATGGCCGCTTGCGCCAGTGTGGACTTCGGTCGGTGCAGATGGATCAAAGTGGGCAAGTATGGGAGGGGCGGTCAGAAACCTGATGAGAGCGGCAAACGCATGAGCCTGCTCCGGGCCCCATGAGAATGGCGTGTTCTTCATTTTGATCTGTCAAAGGCCGAGCAATGTTGGCAAGGTTTTTGATGAAACGATGAAAGTAAGAACACAGGCTGACGAAGCAGCGCACGTCAGAAGCAGAATGTGGCACAGGGAAACTGCGTATGGCACTAACTTTTTCCGAATCTGGTTGGACACCGGATGCGTCAATGAGGTGCCCCAACACGGTAATCTGACGGCGCCCAAATTGACACTTCATGGAGTTGGAGGCCGGCTTTTCAGAAGACCACAATAATGGCAGTGAGTCGGGTAAGGCGGCTGCCAAACATGGGAGAAAAAACAGCTTTGTCAAGGTAACAAAGACAGGTGGTCCATTCGTAGCATCGCAGAAAAGAGTCCATCACAAGTTCAAATGTCGCAGGAGCATTGCATAGGCAAAAGGGCATGACTTTGAATTGATATAAGCCATCCAGTGTGATGAAGGCTGTCTTTTCCAACCATTTCATCAACCGAAATCTGCCAGTAGCTGGATCGAAGATCGATGGACGATAAGTATTTAGCTCTGTGCAAGCAGTCCAAGGCGTCATCGATGCATGGTAGTGGGTAGACGTCTTTTCGTGTGATCTCATTTAAGTGGCAATAAACGCAAAATATGCCAGGCACCATCTTTCTTTTTTCACACGGACGACAGGCGAAGGGCTGGCTGATGGCTCGATGACCCCTTTGTGGAGCGTTTCGCCCACCTCTGATTGGATGACTCGATGTTCAGCATGCGATGCACGATAGGGACGCTGACAAATAGGATTTGTGTCTCTAGCGTTTATGTGGTAGTGAACAACAGATGTTCAGCCTAAAGGCCTGTTGCCGAAATCAGATTCCACTGTACGATTCAAGCAGGAGACGTATGTCCCTGGCCTGTGCAGAGGTGAGGTTAAGTGCAGTCATTTTCGCAAAGTTGTCCGTTAAGGAACCAGAGCTGGGAGCTGCGATTGGCACTAATAAACAACTCTCAGAATTCAGACTCTCAATATCAAATTCAGAACCACTAGAAACGCTGTCCAAGAGCATGCTGGCCGGAATCACTTGAGGGCACAGTCTGAAATTCAGAAGCGGTAAAATGATGTCATTATTAGTAACCGTGACCGGTTCAAAGCACATTGATGATGGGGCGAAGCACATATTCACCCTCAGGAGGAACCTGTGGCTGGGCGGTCAAAGTGACGTAAGTAACTGCTTCAGGTGACAGACGCACATCACGAAGCGAGCACAAGTGCGGTGGGGCAGTGCTCGGGGCATCGGCAAGTTGAGGCAGTTCTAACTGAAGAACGGCCGTGCAGTCGAGGAGAGCAGAATGAGTGGATAAAAAGTCAAATCCTAGGATAACGTTGTGAGGGAAGATGTTGCTCACAGCAAAGAGAACAGAAGTAGGGCAGCCAGCTATACTTGCAGTACACATTCCAAGAACCAGCATTCCACCGTCAGCCATATGAAGCACTCGGGCAGCTGCTGGGTTGAGGACCTTCTTTAAATGACTACGCAGGCTAGCACTCATCACCAGTGGCGTAGCCAGAAATTTCGTTCGGGGGGGGGGAGCTCAAGTTGCAGCTTGGCCTCCTCCTTAAAAGGAAGCTTTAGCTCGGGTACTCCAATCTAAATACATGTCGAAGGAGAATTCGTTTTTCTCGGAAACAACTGCACTAAATTTGAAAAGGTTTGTTGCATTAAAAAACATTCAATTCTAGTGACTGTTTATTTCGAATATTTCATTTAGGTCGTCAATTCTTCATTGAAAATTGGCAAAAATCGCAATTTCAGAAAACGAAACTATCAAGTTTAAAACTGTAGCTCAACAATGAAAAACGCTATCATAATTCGGTGAATTGCATCTAACAGCACATCTACAGCGGACAAAATTTATATACACATGAATTTCAAAAAAGATTTGTATAGAAATACGGCTTTTGCAGAACCCTCATACACAATGTAACCAATTCACGTAAGATACAAATTAACACACAAATTTGTCCGCTTTGACTGTTATAGTAGATCCCTTTACAGAACCGCGATATCTTTTCTTGATGCAGAGCTATTAGTTTGTAAACGTCGTGCTTCTATCTTTTTCGAACTTTCGATTTTTTCAAAATATTTGAAACAGAATTCAGGCCCTAAATCAAAATTCCAATTCCAACAGACACTAGAATTCAACGTTCTGTCTCAAATGCAACAAATTTCATTAAAATCGATCCAGGGGTTATCTCGGAAAAACGGTTCCGCGTTTTACATGTACTTCAATGGGCCGTGTCGGAGTTGGGCGCGAGCTAAAGCTTCCTCTTAAACAATTTGTCGTGCGATCAAATACATCAATAATACTGTATTGCCATTGCCAAAGATGCTGAAAAGGAATTCTTGAACGCTACACACTGTCAAAAGAAGTATGTGCCAGGAGTTGTGAAAAATATACGAGAGCAAGTCGAATGAAAGTAAGCCAATGCGAACATATGACAAACGGGGTACTTTATTTAAGAGTAGTCTCCATGAGCATTTAGACATTTGTCCCATTGACTAACGAGTCGCGTGATTCCCGTCTTGGGACTCCTTGGGCTGCTGCTTCAAAAAGTCAGCAACTGACTCTTTCATGTCGTCATCCCACACAAATCTGGTTCCCTTCAGCAGCTTCTTCAGTTGTCCCAAAAGGTGGAGGTCGTAAGGCGACAGGTCTAAGCTGTATGGCGGATGTTGCAGCATTTCGCATTTGAACTTTGCCATTTTTATATTTACCAAATCAGCGACTTGGGGACGGGCACTTGGGGACTTGGGGACTTTGTCGTGGAACAAAGATGACTTCATTCGTCAATTTACCGCGTCGTTTGTTTTTGATTGCGACACGCAGACAATCCGGCGGTTCATGATATCGGAAAGAATTGATAGCCTCCTGCTTTAGCAAATTCTATCAGTAATGGCCCCTGACAATAAAAAAAAGTCAATACTTTTCCAGTGGAAACGGCGGCCTTTGCTTTCTGGGGGGTGGTGAATACGAATCATAGTACCTTGCTGGTGAAGCAGCGCACAAACACGGACACAGTGGAGACAAGCAGGAATAGACGACACTCGCTGCACTCGCAACTATTTTATTCAATAGTTGCGAGTGCAGCGAGTGTCGTCTATTCCTGCTTGTCTCCACTGTGTCCGTGTTTGTGCGCTGCTTCACCAGCAAGGTACTATGATCACTCACCAACTAGCCCAACTTTCCACGTTAGTGAATACGAATGTTTTCACTGTAAGCTTTGCCGTGGTGTTTCAGGCTTGTTGCAGTGGCACCATGGTTCGTCCCCGATCACAATTACAGACAAGAAGTCATCACCCTGACTGTGATACCGGATCAGATGAGCCAAGGCAGCGCCGAACTTCTCCGTCTTCTGGCAGTGGTTCAAAATATTGGGCATCCATTGCGCACACAAAAGCCGATAACCGAGATGTTCATGAATTATGGCGTGAACTGAACCGTGACTGATGTTCACACGCTGTGACATTTCGTCGATGCTTATCCTCCGTTCTTGTCTTATCAGCTCATCAACCTTTACATTTTTGTTGGGGGTGATTGCACGGTGGCTTTGGCCCGGTATTGGATCGCCTTTGCCACTTTCACGTCCTTCTTTGAACCGTTTGTTCCAACGCTTCACAGTGGCCAATGAAGTGCAATTTTCAACGTACATGGCAGCCACACGGCGACTAATTTCTTTTTAGGAAACACCTCCAGCTGTCAAAAACCTCACGGCACCACGCTGCTCAACTTCTGGAGCGTTCATTGTCACACAACCATGTTCAACTCAGTGTTTGAGAGCATTAAAGAACATTTATCCTCACACCTGCGTGCCACTTTTGTATATGAGAGATGCCTGTGTGCTGCGCGCATGCCTCACAGATATTGAACCGAATTATATTGCGCGGGCTGGGTATGCTCACTTTCATTTGACTCGCCCTCGTTCATCAGAAATGCGAAGATACAATGGAATATACAAATGCAAAGATACAGCTTGATAAAGGGCAAAAAATGTTTCACCGGAAACAAAGCTCACTGCATGTATGCACGAAACCTCGCCACAGCATGTTTAAATATACGTATAAGTCTCCAATAAATCTACGTATCTAAGAAAAAATCATTGTAAATAATGTGTCAAACAAGGCAAATAAACATGCTGCGCAATCACAGAATCCTAAATCCCGCCCCCATTCCATCCACTCCACCCGATGTATCGTGCTCAACGGAAGGCGGCATGCTTCCTCCCCGCTTTTCTACTTTGCGCACACGAGACTGAGCCACCATCATCAGCTCACCCATACCACCGCATTCGCCAAGCTTTCGCTCGCACATACAGCATGCGGTGCGCGGTCACAATGTTATTGCCCTTGGACTTTATACGGAACATGAGGACGACGGCGACGACAGGAATGCGTCTGGAGTTTCATATAATTGCTATCGCAATAATATAGTAATAATATCTGGTAACTGAAGCGTCCCGTGGCCCATTACTTTCCGTAAAAGAAGTAACAAAGTCGAACTTTCACCATGCGACAATTTTCTGTGCTGCGACAATGTCTTTCTGTCTTTTGTGGGCTAGGAACACGGAATTTAAAATAAAACGCAAAGTAAAGCATGTTGGCCACAATCGAATGCCTACTTTGGGCACCTAGTGTGGCTACCGAAGGAATATCAAAGAAAATACGAGACTCTTGGTCCACCGAGAACCATACACACACGGCTCTGTATCCTACACCGGCGAGACAAGACTTTCCAGAGATTTTGCGCTCAAGCGAACGCGGTGCAATCAGTTGAGTCCCCACAGTGATGGCGGTGAGCGACCATTCTTTTTTTTTCTCATCTGCTAGCCAGAAAGCGTCCAAAACTCTGTGTGGCGAAAATCCACTCGGCCAGAGAAAACCGAACGTGCACCGAAGTGTGCCGTGCTGCGGTCGGGGCAACACCAGAAAAACGCATGCGCTTTGGCTGGCTCTGGCAGCGCGCGGGTGGGGTAGCGAGAACAAGGAAATTGAAGAGACTCAATGTGTCCTCGCAAATTAAAGTCCAAATATAAACAATATATAAGAACGTATTTACCTTTGCTGGCTTTACTGTCTTGACATGAATGTTTTGGCTTGAGTGAAAAAAAAAATGTTGATATTTTTTGTCGCATGATGGCACAAATGAACCAGCACAACGCTTCGTCTCAGCTGACCTCGCTGCGTGCTTTGTCAACTTGTCCGATAGAGTGTTGATTTGGCTTGTCTCGTTGTATGTTTCGATGTATGACGTTCGAAAAGTCAATGCACCTTTGGCATCAAATTTTTATAACAACATTAAACCCACAAAATTCGCAGTTGAAAATCTAAAGCACAACTTTGGAAATGCCAATGCACCTTTCACATCAAAAGTTTATAAGAATGTTATACCCATAAAGCTTCGGAATTGACATCCATTCGCTCCCTAGATTCCGTGGCCTCCGCGAGATGCTGCGGCAAGCCCGTTCGCCATCAACAGGCCTATGAAACTTTGTGCTCAGATGGGGCTGCTTGCGTTATGCGACTCACGGTGCATGGGCGTTGCCGCAAAATCCAGACTGAGTTAGCAATGTTCGCGGTGAAATGTCTTGACGAGCGTGAAAAAGACATTCTAGACAAAATCCAGAGTGATTTCCGGCACAGGGGGTTGCTTTGGTCAGCGGTGCGTGGACAGCACAAAAAAATTTTTTTTTTGGGGAGGGGGAGGGGGCTCAAGCCCCATGAGCCCCCCCGCCCCTGGCTACACCCCTGCTCATCTCAGGTATGTGGGCTCCACTGTCGATGAGTGCTTGGACGGCTATGCTGTCTATTTTAACGCCAATTACACTTCTCCTTGTGTGCATAGACAAAGGATTTGCTGCAGCATTAGGCAATGCAGCACCACCTCCGAGGGCTGCATTTCTTAGTTTTATGAACGGGTGCGGCCAAACGCCACAGGGGACGAAAGGCGACGTGGCTGTGGTGAACGCGAAGATGGGCGACGTGTTTGCGGTGAACGAGACTGGTGTCCGTGCGGCGACGGTGAGCGACTGTACCACATGTTCCTAGCATAGTTGGCGCTGTTAGATTCGGTGGCGGGTGAAACCGTTGCGGGCATTTTCATCAAAACGGCTCAGGTTGGTTGGCATGCGAAGTGTTAAGGGCCACGAGTTATGACAGTATCAGGCGACATGACCAATGCGGCAGCAGGTGAAACATATCGGCTGGTCGTCCGCAGTTCTCTACTCAGTCGGGTTGCGATAATGCAGAGAGAAGCGTCGGGGTGGAGCAAAAATAGCAGAAGGGCGTTTGTTAGCTCTGGGATTGGCAACAGCACAGACAGAACGTAAGCCAATGTTTTCAAGTTCCTGGTGAATGATGGCTTGTAAGAAGGGGACTGAAAATGTTGTAGCATCAGGGACAGGCGAACAGAAATGCAGGCGCCATCGCATCCAGTTCACGTCAACGATTCGCACCACATCCTCCGATGGCGACGCATGCTGCTGTGTGGGTTGATCTTCACATGTAGGCGTTGCAGCAGTAGTGGGAAGTCTGGCGAATGGTTGCAAGATGCACCTGCTTTTGGCGTGCTGGAATTGTCGGCACTCTTTAAAGATAACATCAACTGTAGAGTAGCTTTTGCACATGAGCAGATTAAAGTCGTCGTCAGCAATGCCCTTAAGCACATGCCCGACCTTCTCAGCTTCTGTCATGTCGTGATCGGGTTTGCTTTATGACAAAGTGCCAGCATGTCCTGGATGTACAAGAGATAGGACTCCATGGGGGATTGGGCACAGGAGGCCTATTCCTGTTTTGCGTCAATTTTACGGCCGGCTGGTTTGCCAAACAACTCTGTCAACTTCTCTTTGCACTGGTCCCAGCTGCTCCTCTTCGTGGTTTTCATACCACACCTTTGCCGTGCCTCTTAGGTAGAACAACAGGTTAACTAGCACATGCGGGGGGTCCCATCTGTTGATTCCACTAACAAGTTCGTACATAGCTACCCACTTTTCAACATCGGTACCATTGGTCCCACAGAAAGTTCCAGGTTCCTTGGGTTGCACAACCACAACCTTGGCTATGCCCGATGACAAGGTACAGCAAGATGCTACTTTACCCCCAGATGTCACCTCTTATGACATTTCAAGGCAGCGAGACTGAGACTGCACTGTATTCAGCGGCACTGACAATCATGATGTAGAGGATTGACTTTCTCCCTATGTACAACACATCAGCAGAATAAGAACAAGGAAATGCCCCACACAGGTGCATGGCACTAAACTGGATGCACTACCTACTGTATGCAAGAGAGAATGAGGAAGAATGAGCTTCCCGTTACTCCTGAGCACCTACCTACAACTGTTTTTATGGGCACAGCATTGAAGCTGCAACTGAGGTAATGCCTAACACCACATGATATACAAAGCACAATACATCAACACAGAGAAACCAAAACAACTGCACACACTTCTCACCAAAATAGACACAACACCTGCTTTGTTGCATCTGAGCTGAAACGGGTGAATCCCAAACTCTGTGTCACATAACATCTGAAAAAATTAGCTGCTATGAGAGAACCAATGAGATTAATCTTGCGCGCTATGCATGCATCTTTAGCCTAATGGGTAAAGAATTGGGCTGCTGCACTAAGGACCCAGATTAACGACCCACCATCAGGCACATTACTAACTATTATTGAGCCTATCTGACTGGATGTACGAAGAAGCCAGGAGACAGCTCATGATAATGCTTTGCATAAGAGACAATGAAGCTGAACTCACGTTTTCTGCCTTGTGCTTGCAATGCTCTACCAAGTGAGCTTCAACGGCAGTTGTCCTAATGTCAATTTTCTTGGATAGCTGCGCATATGTACTGAGCATAGCCGTTGGAGTGCTAGGCAGCAGCACTCACAGTTATGATGGCAGACATGTAGTATCCTTTAAAACACCCACATTACAAAGCACATGATCTTAGAAGCTGGCAACTGGCTAATAAACACTCGTTTTCTACCATGAGGCCCCAAGGCAGCCGAAATCAAAACATTTGTATCTTATGAGAGAGAAAAATCAGGGGAATCATGCAGCTCAATTTTTTGTTTATAACAAGCATGTGATGGCAAAAGACAATGAAGCAACAGTGACTATATAGAAAAATGGGTTAGAGCTGATGACAATCATTGGCAGCTCACACTATATGGCTTTCTCTACAATTTATTGTCTCAAGACATCTGGCAGCAAATCCTCTGGATTCTTCTTCTACTATGTCTTTTGCAACTGAAATTTTAAATGTGTGTAATACTTCATGGCAACTTAGAACATTAAATGGTTAAGCATCTCCATACCTTAAATTTGTGGACCAGCTTTGTCACCTTTCTAGAACAATAACTCTCTGGTGTCATACATCACTCAAACCAACTAATTCTCACTCAAACCACTACTAATTAAATCTACCTTTAGATGAGCAGTACCTGTATTAGACGCAGCAGCATACCCTTTTAGCAAATGGATATACATACCACGCTCAGACTGAGCAAACCAAACAAACCAACAGCAACCAGTACTTGTGTCCATTTGTCTTCAACGAGGCAGAGACAGGCCAGGTCTCGATAAACACAACAAATATAAGGTGCAGGCAGAGGAAATAAGCAGAAGCTGTAAAGACAGCAGCAAAGTGAAACAAATTAGACAAGTTTGCACACAGTCAGCGATCTGGGCCGAGGACAATTCACAACGTTACTGCCACAATTAGAAGCAAATGCTCCTCATGCAACAAGAAAAAACACGTTGTAGCTGTAAACAGTACGACTGCGCGGAGTTGGTTGACATTCTAAAAACAGCACAGACAACAATTACAGCAGACACATTACTTGTGTCATCTGTCTTCTTGCTGTTTTTACAATATCGGTCACGGTTGCAAAGCTACGCACATGATCTATGAACGAAAGCAACGGACGTGCATATAAAGCTTGGTGAGCCGATTCATACTAATATATGTTTAATTTTGAAAGTTCCCGTAAAAGCGATAGTAGCAGCAGCAGTAAAGTGGGTTCGTTTACCAGCTCGCTCACAGCGTACGCATTGTATGATTGTGGTATGATTTAACTCCACGGCTCGCAAAGGAGCTACTAAGAAGCTTTAAGTGAAGGAAATACGCTTTCGTTATCTCACTGCAACGAATGAAAGCCTCTGACGCCCATACCGCGGTCAGCAGTGAGAAAGGTAATTAAATGCAGCAATGCCCTGCATGGGTAAATAAGAAGGGCATAGCGTAGTCATCCTATAGAGATGGAGAAAAATAGACTTAACGCGATAAACATCATAGGACGACATCCACGCTAGTTGAGTGCATGCATTTCTGGCGTGCGGAAGATGTCGCTGTTTCTTTTTGTTCTTTTTTTTACATCGGCGCAACGCGTAGGAACTGCAGTGTTGAAGGCACGAACGAATAAATTATCCTGCGATCACTGCGGGACCTGCGACAACCGTTTCGTGTTCCTTACATCGACCACAGCTCGAATGCGCAACCGGTTTTTTACGTGTCAGCAAGAGAACGGGTAATCGCACGACACTTACCGTTGCTCCAAGTACGTCGCGGTAGCACCAGCAGCTGGGCAACAAATGTCATCAGGCCCTGGCCCACCGCAGTGTCCGCAACTTGAAGCTTCTAAGCATTCGCCAAAAACAAAAAGCGGACCACATCCATACGTACGCGCGCGAACGAGACGCGAGCCATGTCGTTTGAGTTCGAGAGTAGTTAATTCATAAAAGCAAAAACAAACAAATATGTGACGTCACATCCGGTAAAGTTAACTTGTCCTCCTTTCTCACCTTCTCTCAGCTAACGCATGCGCAGCGACCACGGAGCCCTCGCGGGCGATGTTCAGGTTTCCCTAGGCACCTAGGATCAGAACACGTGAGGGATTTTTGTTGCCGCGTCCGCGGCAAGAGCAGCGCGCGTAATTAATGTGCCGGCGTGCCATGCGGCCCATGCGGTTGTCTTTGGCCAGTGGTTTTCAAATGTTGGCAAGTGTGTAGCTGGTGTAAATGCACAACGCTAAAACTGCCCTAGTGCAGCTCAAAAGACGGGTATTCGGCGATGGATCTCGAAAAAATCCCTCACCGCTTCGTGGACAGCATTAGCTTTAGCGTGTTCAGCACCGAAGAACTGCTGCGACAAGGCGTGCTCGAAGTCACTTGCTCCGAAACTTTTGACATCGTCGGACACCCGACCAAAGGTGGCCTTCACGATGCCCTGCTCGGTAAGACGGACTTGCAGTATGCGCTGCAATGCGACCGGCTTCTTTAACTGACCTGTTTTGGAATGGACACTTTCGTCTGCGTTTTCGTGGCACGCTCGTGTTTTGCTTCTTGTGGGTTATCTCACATTTTCTTGTTTGTGCATTTATGTCTTAGCCATGCTGCCATCTTGCACGCTTGACACACCCGCCGTGGTTGCTCAGTGGCTATGGAGCACGAGGTCGCGGGATCGAATCCCGGCCACGGCGGCCGCATTTCGATGGGGGCGAAATGCGAAAACACCCGTGTGCTTAGATTTAGGTGCACGTTAAAGAACCCCAGGTGGTCAAAATTTCCGGAGTCCTCCACTACGGCGTGCCTCATAATCAGAAAGTGGTTTTGGCACGTAAAACACCAAATATTATTATTGCACGCTTGACACGCATCCTTGCTGCGGATGCCTGTCGGGTATGTATAATCAAGGTTTTCATAGTTACGTTCGATTCCGCATGGTTCACAGCACCATGACTGCATCAGGGCTGCCGAAAGAGTTGCGACGGGCCTGCAGCACGCAGGCGTACCAGGGGAGGGGGGGAGAGGGGAAAGGGGTTCGCACCGTACACGGGAAGCCCCTTCCCGAAATTTGTTTTATTATGCGGCCTGCCCAGCCTTTCCTTTCCCCACTTACGCTCCCCGACCGCGGTCAAGTGCGTGACCCCCATCCACTTCGAAGGACAACAAAAAAAGGAAAATTCAGGCTATGCCACTGGTCGCATGCGCTTTTGAATTGAGCGCTAAAGTGCAGGCCCTGTCGACTGCTTGGTCAAATAGCTCAGTGGCTTTTGTGTGCGGCCGCCCTTTCAGTTTAGCGTGAGCTTCTCTTGCTCTCATTGAAGTTCTCAAAGGCTTCCATAGCAACTGAAGCCATGCCATGAATGACTTCGGTTGCCCTGTCTGACAGCATGAATGGTCAGGCAAATCTGATGAGAGCTGGACTTCACGGCACTACAGTGGCGCCGGCAGTGCATGTCGATGCTTCTGGCCTTGTTGAAACGTCTACGAGGTTAAGAAGTGTTTCCATGTCCATTGGAAGCACCTGCTGTGTTAACAAATACTCCCTGGCGAGCGTCGTATGCATGACGCCATCCACCTTGCTGCACCACCTCGCCAACAGGTGCAGAAGTTTCCTACACTGTGCCGCAATTGAGGGCTGCGGTGCACCGCAAATTGGTGCAGCAAACTACGGATGAATTGAACAGACTTGCTGGTGGTTGCGTGCGCTCCTATAAACATGTGATCACCTGTTGTTGCTCCTTCACATTTTCACGAAGGGAAGTTTAGAAAGTCACTAATAAAAATTTATAACTGATGTACACACCAACGTAGCTGTATGGTGAATGAGATGTTTTTTCAATCTCGTTTTGTGGAGCTGCAAAGAATTGTTTTTTCTCGGCATGTTCCGAACACTTTTGCGACTTAGCTTCTTGATATCCTACATCTCGTCTTTTCAGCAGTACGCTGCATGAGTGAAGATTAACAAAATATAGAGTATAAAATGCTATAAACCCATAAGGATGCATGTGATTCTTAGTGTTCATGAGTGTTGCGTAACTGTGCGTAATGAAACACTTGGTTGTTACTGCCCTGTCCCACTCTATACTTGCTTAGCACTGCCCCTGTCGTTTGTTGTATGAGACGGTTGATTAGCACTTTGTTGACGACTTCTGGAGCCGATGTTTGGTGATTAACACTGTGGGTCTTGTATGTCACCATCGCTGCTTTTGCCTCAAATATTTGTAAAATGTGTGAGATTGGGAACTCTCTTACTGTACAACATGCTGTTCCAAATGTTCCGGGCAGATGTGCGGACATCTGTACAGTGAACAGAAAAACTTTGCATGCGCCATAACAAACAATAAGGTTACAGGCTCTGTATTGCTTCTACCTTTTGTGCTTCTGTGCTCAGTATGAAGAATGAAACATGGAGGATCACCAAGGAAAAAATTACCTTGTATTTTGAAACTAGGCAGTGGTTCACAGATTCTCCCCATTATCCTTTTATGGAAATTAAATACAGCAACATGTGCATCATCATCAGCCTATTTTATGTCCACTGCAGGACGAAGGCCTCTCCCTGAAATCTCCAATTACCCCTGCCCTGTGCCAACCGATTTCAACTATCACCTGCAAATTTCCTAATTTCATTGCACCACTTAGTCTTTTGCTGTCTACTGCACTTCTTTTGGTATCCATTCTGTAACCCTAACGGTCCAACGGTTATTTAACCTGTGCTATACATGACCTGCCCAGTGCCATTTTTTTCTCTTAATGTCAATTAAAATAACGGCTATACCCACTTGCTCTCAGATCCAAACCGAAAGTTATGCCTAGCATTCTTCGTTCCATCGCTCTTTTTGCGGTCTTTAACTTGTTTTCAAGCTTCTTTGTCAGTCTCCAAGTCACTGCCCAAGTCAATTTATCGGGATTAGGTTCAGAGACGATGAAATCAGGAAGAGCGTTCCACAATCGAATGGCACGAGGAAGCGCCGACCATTTGAATACATGTGTGTTCCCGTAGACGCATGTGAAGCTGAGGTGATTATGTAATCTGCGAGATGTGAAAGGTGCGACTTCAAGCCGTAAAGATTTCCTATCCGCATGAACATACTTGTGAAATAATGATACGAGTGCAAAATCGCGTCGAGTACTTAGTGGCTGAAGTGAAATATCAAGTTTTATTTGTGAGATGCTTGAATTGTAGGTGTAGTTACGCTAGATAAACCTGATGATTGTATATTTGATTTTGTTCAAATTAGTTTACCATGTACGAATAGCCATTGTAATAGAACAAAATCTTTTTTTGGACCCAAGCTAGCCTAGGGCTAAGGATCCACACAGTGTGGGCAAATTTTATGTTGCAAAAGAAGAAAATAGTCAGTCAATCAAAAAAAGAAAATGGTGATTTAAAGTATTCAACAATCTTCTGAGCAAGGGACGTCTCTGGCTGGTACTAATGTTTCGACAAGAAAACAATTGCTTTCCTTGGCATTGTTTATAAAGCATGCTCTCCCCCTCTACTACTTGTGAGGAGGATGAGGCAACTAGGTGAGCTAGTAGGTGCATGTATTAATCTGCTTAAGACAAGTTCTTTAAAGGCACCATAAGCCATCTGTGACTTTCTGAACACATTTTGAATAAACACGCATTGCGTACAGAATATCATGACAACCGTTTCTACTGAGAATGGTAATATTATGCACCACCACAGTGAAGCTATTATTTTAAGCACCAAGCTTGCACTTCTGTTTTGTCCCTCCTTGCCATGTCGTGTTGCCAGCAAGGTCTTGTGCATGGCATCAGGGTAGAAGCTGTTGCTTGGTTAGTCGACGACCACACCAAAGGTACAAGAGTTGGCTGCACGTTCTGAGAAGGGAGGGCAGCTCGCCCATTGTGCGGTATTGATCCTTCCTTGATGCTGACATTCAGTTGGCGTTGCGTGGAGGGCAACTACAGAGGGAGGAGCGTTTCTTCATGCGCGTTGATGGCGACTTGTAGCTTTCACGGTGAGAAAGTGCGATGAGGAAAAGACAGCACCAGTGGGGAGGGCACTGAATGTGACTGAGGTAGTATGGTTGTTATCAAGTGCCTGTAACTTTGCTGTTACAGCACAATTTCCAACAATTATTGCACCTGTTTTTTAATCATAGACTCGTACGCAGCTGCCACTATACAACAAAATTTTGAGCTTGTAATGGCATAAGAGTCTATGCTGACTGAGATGCTTTCCTGAAGAGGCCTGTCTAACCATCTTGTGCACTGGCGTCCCCGTTTTCTCTTGACCTTCAACTTCGGCAAGCATTAAATTGTGTTCATTTGAACAGGCAGCCTTCATGACACGGGCAAGCTAAAAAGCTTTATCATCATGACTTTTGGGCTGGAAGAATATTCAGGTTTAACCAAATGATTGGTTTGTTTGGCAGACCTTGGAATTCTCCAAAACTATGCCAGTACTTAAGCTCGAAGGAATCAAGTTTTTTTTTCATGTTTTGACAAGGTCCATACGCTCTTATAGGTGCTGGCATACAGTATGTATCCACGTACGTACATACATACATACATACATACATACATACATACATACACACACACATACATAAAGTATACATTGAGTTGGTACAGATATAAATCTTCAATAACGCTGATTTTAATGTTTACATTGTTGCATCTTACAATGTGTATGTTTATTATGGTGTCCTGAGTGTTTCGCATCTTTCTCATAGTAATTATGTTTTTTTTTTCTTTTCACAATTTCTTGTACTGCTGTACTTACGTACATGTCTTCCCTTGCGATGATCTCGCGTGAGATTGGCAGTATTGTGAAATAATGCATCAAATAATATCACTGCATGAAAAATAAAAGCATTAACCAGCAGTTTTTTTTCTTCATTTTTTGGTAAACAATTTTATGTTTCATACCTATTAAAAATCCTCCTATTGCTCTCTTTCTGAGTACCATTCTCTGAATTTCTTTAGCATTAATGGCACATTTACTTATGCTGGATTTTAGAAAGCAGCGTTCTACAGAACTGATCATATTGTTTAATCTGTTCGCCCTGTTCTTCACTGTTGTCATTACTTTAGTTTTATGTTTAGGAAAAGATCAGCATTTGACTTTATTTTTTTATTTTATTTTTTGACTTTAAAAATGAGTGTTTTTACCTGCCTTGGTGGCTTAGCGGCTATGGTGTGGTGCTGCTAAGCACGAGGTCGCGGGATTGAATACCGGCTGTGGCGACTGCATTTCGATTAGGGATAAATGAAAAAATGCCCATGTACCGTGCATTGGGGGCGCATTGAAAATCCCCTGGTGGTAAAAGTTAATCCGGAATTCGCCACTGCAGTGTGCCTCATAATCATATCGAGGTTTCGGCATGTAAAACTCCAGAATTCAATTCGGAGTGATTGTTTCTAAGTCCTTCATACAGTGCTGGCTGAATCAAAAAAGTTCCATTGCCACTGCTCTCAAGTGTGTTGCTTTTTTTTTCTTCCAGGGCCTAGTGACCGTGACGAAGTCTGTGCCACCTGTGGCCTTGGCTTCACGCACTGCCCAGGCCACATTGGGTACATCAGGCTACCCTTGCTCGTGTTCAATCCCGTGTTCCTTAGGACTCTCTATCAGGTAAGGCTTACATATGTGAAGTTGTGCTGATCGGTTGGCTCCCAACTTGTGATATCGACATGTTTGCACAGCACAAGAGACGAAAACTGAAGGCAGAACACAACACAGGTGCTGACTTCAACTGATCTTTATTTGCGAAATTGCCAGAACTATATAAATGCGCAAAAGTAATCGAAAAACAACCTTTGCATTAAGTCACACTTGAACCCCTATTGCATCACAGCCAGATACTTGATTTCGTTTTTTTGTGAGGGCAATAGACGGCACTGATGCGCAGGTTGCCCAGCCACTGTATCTTCGGATTTTATTTTTTATTTCATTTATTTTTTCCCTTAAAGGCCCGAAGGCATTACATAAGGGGGGAGCAAAATCAAGGTCAAAGAGAAAGAATAACTTGACAAAAGAGAACAGTAACAAAAAAAAAAAGAGTATGTAACAGTTAAATAGTGATAGTGATAGTCTTCGGATAGTGGATAGTCATCGGATACTGAATTCCGGTGGTTATTGTTAAAATGTCAATTTTGGCCACCTGAAAGTCTTCAACATTCACCAAAAGCATGGCCCCCTAGTGTTCTTGCATTGTGCCCCTTTTGGAATGCAGGGAATCACACTGGGAGCCCTGTGGCCGAATACCACGGCAACCGGGCCACCATAGAGGATCTGATTGCTACGAATCCTACACTTTGCAGGCAATACTGGGGAAGCTACACAAGTAGCATGTTCATATAAGTCTCGCTCTGCAATCTGCCATGCTTTATACGGAGTAACTACTTTACGTGCAGCCCAGACCACTTATAATAGAACCTCTTGTAGTGGAGGACCGGATATAATGCACTGTCTTTTTGTCTCCCGGTTACCCACTCATAGAACTCAATGTAGGCCCATGCTGCTTATGATGCAGCTGCATGAGATACCAGCTAAAAATCCCACAGGCAAGAGATCCAGTGGGTGCACTTCTCAACACTGTGCACCAGCAGCAGAGGGGAGGCAGTGAGATCAATGTGGAGCAAACTGTAACAAGGACATTGGAAGCATATTTAGCACCAGCAAACAAGGACATAAGGGAGAAGACACACAACATGCTAACTTCAACAACTTTATTTTGTGCAACTTCGTTCTTGAGGCAGAACCGACTGTGTGTTCTTCCAGCAGACAAGGAGGGTGGCTTTGTAGTCCTTACGGAAGGGGATTTTAATAAGAAAGCCTGCTCTGTGATTGCCTCTGTCTTGACCAGTGTCGAAATGTATCTTAGAAAAATTAGGCTAGAAACAAAGTGTCTTTGCAAGAAAGCAGACCTTGGTCAATTGGTTCGTAAAATTGACTATGCAAAGTCGGGTTGCTTTTGAATCATGTTTAGTGCGAAGGCGCACAAACCCGAGTGCCCATTAAGGGTAATAGTTTCAGAAGCCGGGTCATGGCAAAAAAAGTTTGCTCTTTTCTTGCGGGAAAAACTCAGAATCCTTAATATTGACAACCTATTCTTGGTTAAAAGCTCTGAAGAAATCGTAGATTTCCTGAAAGAAAATTTTGACGAAAGCTTATCAGCTTGCTCCTTTGACATAAAGGACTTGTACTACTCCTTGCCTCAGAAGAAAGTACTAGCATGCGTCGAAGAGTGCATCGACAAGTATGGAGTGGTTGCATTTCAAAATTCAGCCGGTTTATCCATTCAGGCTTTTTTAGATATGCTTAGTTGGTACGTTCACTCGACGTATGTAGCATGGAATGAGGAAATATTCATTCATAAACAGGGTGTCTGCATTGGTTAATGTTTGGCGCCTATACTAAGTGACATTGTTTTAGCCCGCCATAACAAAAATCTGTGGCATACCTTGTTGAAACACAGGGTAGTTAAAGTTGTCAGGTTATAATGGAATTAGTGAATTAGATGACTATCTAGAACTTTTCGAACCAGACGCACCTTCCACAGTAGACATGTCTTACGAAGTTTTTTCTGCAGGCCTTAGGCCACTTACTCTCATGTTTGAAGAGCCCACTGATAACATGCTGCATTTCTTAGATATTCAGCTCGAGTTCATGGAACGGCACACATGTTGGGAGTATAAACCTGGGGATAATAAGCCCCTGTTGCTGTATTGGTCTGCCCACTCGAAGCTCTTCAAGAGGAGCATTGCCAACTTGTGCTTTGGAAATGCATTAAAGAAATCTTGCCACCATAAGACCTATATGAGTCTTACGGATCAATCGGGAAGGTTGTCAGCAGCAGGGTTTCAGGAGTGAGTGCAGGTTTCGGTTATAGAAGTTCTGCTAAAAAGATGCGTGTCAGACAGAACAACTCGGGATGCGGCAAATCAATGGACGGAACGCAGAGGGAAGGTAGCAGTAGTGTCCTATCTGCATGGAACGGCACATAGGCTTAAAAAAATGGCTAGCCGTGTGGACACAAAAGTGGTCTTTTCAGTGCCAGAAAAACTTGCGAAAATATGTCGGTTAATGGACCCGTACCATAAGCCAGCTGTTGAATGTTCTACGAATCATCGTAAAGCACCAGTGGGTTGCATAGAAGCTGTTGTTTACAAGCTTTCGCTGTCCTGTGGGAAAAAAAATACATCGGACAGACAGGAAGGTGTCTTAATGACTGGTTATGAGAACATAGTCTGAATGAGAGAAATAAGCAATTCAGTCATCTGTCAACTCGCTGTCAGGAATGCGGCTGTGCGCTGGTGTATGGGTCCTGCTGTGTTCTTGCGAAGCACAAAGATGAAGCTGTGCAAAAGATTATTGAGGCTCAGGCTATCTGTCGGAATAGTGATACGTGTGTTAGCGCCCCTTCGGTCGACTGGCTAAAAAAGGAGATGGCTTTTTTGAATGGTTCAAAATTTGGATGATGTGGCGCCACTGTGCATGGGTTAAATGAGTGGTTGTTTCCTGAAAATAAAGTTGAAGTTAGCGCATTGTGGTGTCATCTCCCTTCTGTCCCTGTTCACTGGCGCTAAATATGCTTTCAATGTCAGTTTACCAACATGCCCAACAAATGGCAATGCTTACAACAAGGAGCAGGGGAAGGAAAAAGACACGGCAGGCTTGCCACTGCGGTGGCTTGTTGTATGTCCCATCAGGGTCCGCTTGTTGCATTGCTTGAAGATTGTGAGCATGTGGTTGCCTCTTAAGGCTCTCTGTAGAAGCATGGTATACGTTGGGGTTCCCTAGATGGTGGAGAAGCCACTGTTCCTCGGCTCATGACCTCGAAGATTAGGCGGTGGGCTTGACTGCATGCCACCTTGTCTTGGAGGCTGTGCTTTGCTCTGGCCCATTATCATTGCCGTGCACTTCATGTCAAGCTTCGCACCGATTCTGTGCATATTGGCACTCTGGTTTTTCAGTTTCTGAAAGTAAATTGGGTTCTCATTTGCATTTTTTTCTGTTATTTTGTCTGCTTCATGCCTTGTGGACATGGAGTGGCGTGAGGCTTGCCCTATGAAAGTCAGTCAGGAAAGGCATGACCCTCCTCCACTTCACAATGCACAAAGTCGCTACGGGTTCGCCAACTCTCTGATACGGTGCAGAGGAGGCTCTGTAATTGGATAACCAACAAACACGGGTTTATTAAAGCCCCTCACTCTCCCGAAGTAGCGCCAACCACTTCCCTCCTCCTCTGCTCGGCGCGGCCTCAATGGTGGCGCCGCTGGTGCTGGCCCTGCCATAGCAGACTAAGGCTAACATGCTATGTGAGGAAATCCGCGGAAAAATTCATTCGAGCCCTGCGGAACAGTTTTTTCAATCGAGATCTTGCTTCGTCAGTCAGTAACTGGCCTTAAGAATACCGTGTTGGAATTGCGGAACAAATAGAGAAACCACCATTATTTAACATGTTCACTGCGTAGCCCCTTATCATAGTTTTGATCTCTGTGTGTCGTGGCCCATCGGTGGGTCACCCGATGCTTTCCGCGGGTGCAGCGTGACACGCCGATGGGGCACACTTCTGAGGTTGTTTTTTCCGCCTGCTGAAAGATGGCTCTACTGGTATTTTCGGTCGCAGCTTGCGCGGGCTACTTCAATCATGTATGCTAGCGCAGAAAATCATCACGTGGTTCACTTGGGCCGTGCATTTCCAGGAAGTTGCTTCCCCTGGGGCGGCATTTTATAAGAATCCATTGCCCATTTTCCGCTCCATTTCACGTGACGTAAGCCTGACGGAATCATCAGACGAAAGCAGCAGTCGACAAATCACAGAAATGAAAAGCAGCAGATACCCGCGTTGACGATAGCCTTCGCCATTCGTGGCGCGCTGTGGTTCAATATGGGCTGCAAGGTGCATCCAATAGTGAGGTCCGGTCGCCGATGAGCCAATAGTCGGGTTGCTTCCCATAGACGTTTGAATGGCACGGCTACGCCATCGAACAATAATGACCTGACGTAAAGGACCAAATGGATCATAAAAACAAAATGGATAATGGATCCTTGTAGCATACAGCATCTGGAGAATTCATTGAGTCATTTATTACTGCGACTCTGCTCGCTTCATCCCCAGTGAATGCGACGGAAGCGCGTTCTCAAGGATGTCCTTAAAGAACGGCGCCCTTTCTGTCTACAAAATTTCTACTTTATGTAACTAGAGCGCGGCCAAGAGTTTCGGTCGTTCTGGTCCGAACAAGTGCCAGAGGCGCTTGTTGCTCTCGCACCCTCGATTCTTCTTTCTTTTCCTGGGCATGCACAAGTTTCCACAATAGAGAGCTTGCGTATTGAAGCCGTTGTCTGCTACGTTTACTACCCACCGACCAGCTCTCCTTTGTGGGGCAACGCCACATGACCCTGCGTTTCAGCATTCACTAAGCACCAAGACTTAAGAACAAGAACTCAAACTCGACATTTTATTGAAGTACTTACAGAATAATTTTCGGAAGAAAAAAAACAAACAGTTCAAATCACAGCATTTGCAACTAAACGTCTCACGTGCCACCAGCTCACGATGTCTAAAACATAGTCTATGTTGAGGAGTTCTACTCGTGCAGAATATTGAAACATGGAAAACACATAAATGGCCTTCCCGTGCAATTTGTGCAATATGTAACAAGTTTCTTTGCCATTACCCATGCCTGCTCTGGGCTTCTGCGAGCTCTCAGAGATGCGTAGCATCCAGCACATCTCCTTCGGACAGACCATGCAGGTTCATCGGCCTTTTCCAGCGTATGGGCGCGCTTTGTTCCGCGTGTCCTTTCGGTCTCAATCTGAGCATTGACGATGAGCTATATCACTTGAGCCCTTTCCCTAGGCAGGAGCAGTAGGGCGTCATTTGGTCACTGTAGTTTACGCCCTTTTTCGCCACGTTGTAGCGGAGGACTGTGCGTGGTTTCATGATCGGCTCACCCTTTCTCGTTTTTTTCCCAGTAGTATCAACAAGGCTGGCGTCATGCTCAGCAACCGTTGTCATCATGAGAACGGGCCGTTTCTTCAACCACTTCAGCACCTTTGCGCCGTTGTGGGATTCAAGACCAACGACATCCCCTTTTTTTACTGTAGCTTGTGTAACTTCTTTCAGAAGCCCCTTTCGGTTCGATCGGAGAGTGCCACATAAAAATGTATCATCTTTCAACAGGCCTGACGCAAGCGGCATGCTCGCGTAGAAGTTGCTGACGAAAAGTGTGCGACCACAGTCGGTGAAGCCAGCCATATATTTACTACTACTTCTTCGGCATGCCCCATGCCCGCTATGGCGCCAGATTTTCCGACATATGTTTGCACTTTCAGTGTATAGCGCTCCTTCGTGCAGGCCTTGTATAGCTTGACTCCATACTTGTAGGCTTTACCAGGGATGTATTGCCTAAAGGCAAGGCACTCACACCACGGAATCATCGTTTCGTCAACAACAATCTCTTTGCCTGGCTCCAACACTGAGCAGGAATTGTGATTCATTTTTTCCATCAAGGCTCGAATACGATAGAGACGATCCTGCTGTGCGCTCGGTTCCTCGTTATCTGCGAAATGCCAGAACCTTAGTAGCAGCAGAAACCGGTCGCGGGCCATGTTCTGGCGAATGCAGCTTACGCCATACAGATCGCTTCTTGCCCAGTAGTGCTGCAGATTGGGAAGCCTTACTAGACCCATGCAGATCAGAACATCAACGGACACTTTCATTTCTTGCACGTTTGTCTCAGTCCATTTCTTCACGCGCAATTTCTCTTGTAGTACGTTCGAGTCTATATACTGCTTCTTGTACCTGTTTGTCTCATGAACGATCATGTCCCAAATGTCATCAGTCAAAAAAGAGAAAACAAGCTGAGAGCATCGTTGCTAGTCGGGAGGCTGATTAGCACAGGAGGGCTTGAATACGACATCGCTCTAACTCTAGTCGTTATCGAATTCCAGCTTTCAGCAGGTAATGCAGCCTGAACATCACCATTTTCCGAATACTCAGATACCGCTTCACCGCAAACGCTTGACTCACCATCCCATAGTTCAGAAGGACTTTCCAATAACTCTTCGAGGCTGCCATCGCCGCTGCTTGAACACTCAACTTTCGCTGGAGCAGAAGTTGTGCCGCACGAAGTGGATGGCAACGTATTTGGGCTGCCGTGTGTCCCGGCGGATCCGCTTCCACCGCAGGCTCTTTTCTTCTGGTTTTCTGTACCCCTGTCAAATTTTCGACAGTCCATCACAATTTTTGAATGCTCGTAAAAAATGGAAAGCACAAGTATGGAGACCACGAGGCTTGGCACTGAGAGTGAGCCAAGTTATCGCGAATAGGACAGACTAATTCTTCAGCTGAGCTCTTGCAGACATTGTGAGCGCTTTTCAAAAGTATGTTGCGCATGTGGAAAGCACCCGAACAAAAGGCTGGAGTGGGTAGCTGGAACATTTTCGGCGCCGTTTCCTGATAGCCGTCAGCTTTATCATCAGACGCATTGCAAGCGCCAATGTCAATAAGTACAAGCACGCTTTATATCTCTACCGCCATCTGTAATATGATAGTGGAAACGCATTTTCGTGCATTTGTGGAAGCATATCGTCGCCGCACTGCAAGAAACACCTCGTTGTTTGCGCCAGCATGGCTGGACTTCGTTGCGTGACCCACCGGTGGGCCACGACGCAGTGAACGTGTTAAGGCGTAAAATGCGCACACGGTGAGAGTTCGTGTTGCTGAAACACAATGCAAGCACACGGTGTGCTCAAATGCGCGTAATTACTAGAGTTTCAGGTTTTGACAGCGTGAAAGTATGTGTACATGGTTTCGTAGGTTCATTGATGTACCTGCAGGGTACTTTTGTTTGGCTGGCGCGTGAGAGATTCCGACTGTCTGCGGTCAGCCCACTGCTATACAAGCCCAACCACTAGTGACAACACAATTTTGAAACCATCACATTTGTAAGTCAAGACCAAGACTTCAAATAAGACTGTAACAACTGTATTCACTCAATAAATCCCGCTTTGCCGTCCGTTCCCTGGTTCTGGTTTCGCCTGGTGGTAGTTCTCCCCCCCACCTTTTTTTTTACTCTTTTCAAAATAAGTTCCACTTGGCATACGCCCTCATCATTTATTTTACTATCGGTTTAAGCCTGTTATACTTAGTAGCACAGGCTGGAGCACCTTTCTTTTATATTTCTCTTTTAGCTCCCAAATAATATATGTCTGCGGTCAGCAACGCCTAGCAACAGGGTCGCTTCTGTTCCGTGCCTTTTACAGATGTGTGTAGCTTATGCACGGCTTGTGGCGGCCATGAGCAATGTTTTCACACATAGACGGTATAGATAACTTCAACAACATACCAGCATATAAAATCGTTTTTTATTTATTCACTACAGTGCAAATTGTTCGAATTTGATAGTAAAAAAAGAAGGAACTTGATGGGACATCTGGACAGAGGTTCAGAAAATAATTGGCACCAGCAACACTTTTCTTGAAGTGCTAATTTTATATCCGTGTGTCTGTATTCTTTTGTGTTGTAAGTTTTCGCCAGGAAGCAGTGTTGCGTTAACTGGAACAGTGAAGGCACACAAGACACAAAAAAAATTTATTCTTGGGTTTTACGTCCCAAAACCACGATCTCATTATAAAGCATCCGTAATGGGGGACTCTGGATTAATTTTTTTCGGTTGGGGTTCTTTAACGCGCCCCCAATGCACTGGACATGGCCGTCTTTGCATATTGCCCTCATCGAAATGCGGCGGCCGCAGTGGCTTAGTGGCTGCGGCGGGTGTAGGGACAGAAGGAACAATAGGGCTGTATGACCGAACAGTCCTCAGATGGGTTTAATAAAGGTGCTTACCACAGTCTTGCAGACAAGTGTACAGCACAAGTACACACAGTCCACTGAGCTGTCAGGTTCGCACAAGCAATCAAACCCAAAGGGAAAAAAAATTATTAAAGTGGATCGTAACAAATGCACGAATTCTTGTAGTCGTACAGGGATGCAAACTTGGTAAACACAAACAAGTGCAAAAGACATTGAGAGCAATTTTTGCATTATAATGCAGCTGGTAGTCAACAAGTTCTACATACATATGCACGAAAAATATAAACAATGATATTCCAGATAATTTTGAAGCATAGCCCCCCCCCCCCTCTTCTTTCTTTAGAAAAAAAAAGATGTAGCATTTCCATGACGTCGCACACCACTTCCTTGTGCAGGTCAGCCTTGCTGATTGAATTAACCTTCAAGCTAAGTGCAGTGAATTTTGCCATGTGGAAGTTATTACTTTACATTTGTAGTGGCTACCTGTTTGCCAATGCTGTGACTACCACACTTTAGATTTCTGGTTTGTGCCTCTCGCTCATTTTCTTTTCGAAGGAGAATATTAATCCTACTTTTGAAGAATACTCGAAGCAGCTTTCTGTGGCACGCAGGAAAACAGTTGACTGTTGTGACACTGTTACAGATTCTTCAAGCTGAGCCAAAAGTACTTTGTTGTGGAACAGGTTTTCAGTGTTGGCACGAAACAAGTTGTCTGCTGTTTGCAAAAACTCAATAACAGTAGGTGAAGGCAGAGGGAGTTTAATATTATTAGTATACGATTTGAGCTTTGTCAGACTGCTCTGTCAGACTGCTGGCTTCTTCTTGGCAAGTGATTGCCTCTACGCATTGACTGCAGGCAGTCATGTTCTTTTGAACACTGCTGACGACATAGCCTGCTAGGTAATCAAAGGACTCTTTCTCAGATTCATTCAGATCCAGCAAGGCCTAAGGAAAAACGATAATCCCCTGTGCCGGTGATAATCCCCTGTGCGACGACTCGGACCGGCACGCGAGGGATAATCCCTCGCCTGCCGGTCCGACTCGTCGGCACGCGAGGTGCGTCGTTGCGGGTCCGAGACGTCGGCGCGCAAGATACTTCGTCGCGGGTCCGAGACGTCGGCGCGCGAGGTGCTTGGTTGCGGGTCCGAGGCATCCATACATTCAGGGAACTGCTGCTCTGTGTCCACGATTTCCGCGCCGCACTGAACATCAGCAGAATCAGCACTGGAAGCTGTTGACGACGCTTTACTTTTGGGCATTGGATACTTGCGCTTACGGCTGCCAAATTGATGCGAAGTTTTATATTTCTTCTTGCGCCGTCGCCGATCCAAGATCACAGCCGAAATCTAACGCGAAACTACGCCACGGAGCTTCGGAGCCGCTACCGAAACTATGGAGAGGCTCGTGATACGGGCGATGGAGAACGTAGCTGCGGGAAGAGCAGACGACGCGCGGCACTTCGCCCGCCGTTGCTAGGGGCAACCGCTCTGGAGACCAGCGGGGCCGCGCCGCTGTCACGTGGCGCGCGCCGCCAATCAGGAACCTCCGCGAGACCTCGAAACTTTTGCGTTTTCTGCGTTTGTTTTCGCTCGGAGGAGGCCGGGAAGGCGGCAGATTTAAAGCTGAAGAAATGCTCTTTCTGTTGCGACCAAGATGGCGGCGCTCGGTTGCGCCGTTAGGGAGATATCTTGGCTTGAAAAACACCGTCTTTTTGCGATTTCCGCAAACCTTCTCGTCGCCGTGGCTGATACAATTTTTTTAAAGCACTTCTAAGCGGTTTTCAGGGAAGATATTTTGGAATCAGGTAGAGAAAGGGTTATAAAAACTGAAAATGTAATTTTCGAAAAATCGGTTTTTCGGTCATTTTTCGCGATGCGAAATCGTAATCCCGTAATCCCCCCGTAATCATGGGGAGACTTGGATTTATGTCAGAGTCTGGTTCGGGAACTACGGTCGTCGGGGTAGATGCGGCAGAATCTGAGAGGACGAACGTATTGCTAGTTTTTAGAATTTCCTCGATGTATGCGATCGTCGTGCCTTTGTTGATGTACTTAAAACTCCTGGTTGACCTTTGTCAACATCACTTTCGCTTTCCCTCCATGCAGTCGAGCGATCCTTCTTGCGATGCAAATTTCATGGTTAAGCAGTAGATGCCGGTCGCCCTCGATGACCCCTTCTAAGTCTGCCGGTGTTTCGGTACTGATGGAAATAACAATGCTGGAGCGAGGCAGGATGCTCACTTCATCTTCAAGCACACTCAAGGTGTGGTGACTATGGCAGCTTTATGGTGGTATTGCTTGATCTTCCGACAGTGTTATCGACTTCGACTTTAGGTTGATGACTGCGCCTTGTTGGATCAGGAAGTCCATGCCGAGAATGATGTCTCGTGAACACTGTTGGAGGATAACGGAGGTAACAGGGTAGGTTCGGTCATGAATCGCAATTCATGTCGTGCAGATTTCAGTTGGCGTTATTAGGTGCCCTCCAGCGGTCCGAATTTGGGGGCCTTCCCACACAGTCTTAACTTTCTTGAACTTGGCAGCGAAGTGTCCACTCATGACTGAGTAGTCGGCTCCTGTGTCTACTAATGCGTTGACTGTGTGGCCATCGAGAAGCACGTCGAGGTCGGTGTTTTTTTTTGTCTTGAATTGCAGTTAGCTCTCGGCGTCGTGGCTGCGTCGCGTTGATGTGTGGCTTGTACGTCGCGGCATCAGGTCCTTGGCCGGTGCATTCTTTGCTTCCATGCTTCATCGGGATGGCAGTGTGTCGTTATTTTCTCGAGATTGTCTCTTTGGCGTCTTCGGTGGCAATGGAGGATCTTCGTCATTTCGACGAACAGTAACCGCACCTCCATTGGTTGCTGCTTTTCGTTTTCTGGATATGGCTTGCAGACTGGCCGCAGTCTTCTCCAGTGTATGGCCGGTGTTGCGGGGACAGGTAGCAGCCAGGTGACGCTGAACGAGATGGTCGTCGGGAGTTCCACTGAATGGCGGCTAGGTAATCGGTGATGTCACGTGGGCGCTCCCCAAGCTGTGGACGCTGCACATTGTCGGCGAATCCTCTCAGTCCCATGTCGCGGTATGGGCATTGGCGGTACACATGGCCGGCTTCTTCGCAGTGATAGCACAGCGGGCGGTGGTCGGGGGCTCGCGAAATGTCAGTCTTCCTCGCGCAGCTGGGCGATGGGTGGGTGTGCTGGCGGCGGTGGACGACGGAATTGCGGCATTAGAGGGCCCTGGCATGGTCGCGGACGGGGAACTTGACAGCGTGCGATGGCGGCGTAGGCCATTGCTTTTGGCTGGGGCTGCGGTAATTGTTGTTGCACCTCAGGAACTCTAAGCGATCACTGAACCTCTTCTTTCACGATGTTGCCGATCGAGGCCACTTGAGGCTGCAACGAAGGCAAGACCTTATGCAGTTCTTCACGCACAATGGCCCTGATGGTTTCTTGAAGGTCGTCGGAACCCAGTTCTTGGATGGTGCACTGCGCCGTCAGCACTTGTCGGATACTGCCGAGTGCGCATTTCCAGAGTTTTCTCGATGGTCGATGCCTTTGTACAAAACTTAGCTACGGTTTTGGGCGGGTTGCGAATCAGTCCAACGAAAAGTTCTTGCTTGACGTCCCGCATCAGGAAGCAGACATTTTTCTCCTCCAACATTTCCAGGTCGGAGTGCCGGAAAAGAGGGGCATCTCCTTCATGAAGATCGCTATGGTCTTATAAGAAACCTGTACTCGGGTTTCTAGTAGAGCTTGGGCGCGCTCTTTATGCACGACGCTTGTGAATGTTTGCAGGAAGTCGCTTCGGAACAGCTCCCACGTCGTTAAGGTGGCTTCTCTATTCTTGAACCACATCCTGGTGGCGTCTTCCGATGCGAAATAGACATGTCGCAGTTTGTCGTCGTTGCAGCTGTTAAACGTAGTGACCCTCTCATATGTCTCCAACCAGCTTTCCGGGTCCTCGAATGGGAAACTGCAGAACGTCGCTGGCTCCCTGGGCTGCTGCAGAATTATTGGGGGCGCTGCGGCTGCCATTGAGGCTGTCCTGGCCTCGATCTTCTTGGTTGTCTCTGGTAGAAGTCCGTGTTCCGGGGGCAGCTGGTGTAGCTGGCGGCTTGCTCGATGTTCTGGGACAATGTTGGTGTTGTCTTTGCGGTCCAGATTTGGATCATAGCTTGTCTGGGGTGTCTGGTACATGAACGTAAAGCACCTCCACCAGATGTCAAGTGAAGGTGAAGAAGGCAGCAAAACTGTGGTTAACGAACCTAGCGTTTGTGCCCTCAAAAGCAGGCTACACTCGAAGAACAACGATAGTGGCGAACACACTCGGCAATCGTCGAAAATCTGATCAGCTGGTCAAGCACGTCGGCTTTTATACATCAGTCATTGAAGGTTCCAGAGTAAACGCTGGGACCCGCATATCTTCCAGAAAGTTCTACATCATTCGTGCAACAGACAGCAGATAGGACCATTGATGACATTTGAGAACCTTCCGATACATGCAAGCACATCACACCCTGCGTTGTGTGATAATATTTGTTAGGTGGTGAAACGCGGTCACCCGATAAAGATAAACAAGTACACATGTCAATAGGTTGACATCTGGAGCGCTTTTCGTGTACTAGTTAATATTTTGCAGCATAGAGCTATGAGACATGGATGCTTTAGCTTGGGGGCTCCTATCTATATACATGGGAACAGATAAATCATTTTTCTTTGAAACCATTGCACCAAATTTAATAAGGTTTGTTGTATTCAAAAGAAAACATCAATATCTGGTGACTCTAGAAAGCATATTTTAGACTTAGGCTGACAATTTTTTGACAAATATTGTTGAATATTGCTAAATGGAATTTCACTCTGGAACTTGGCAATAAAAGATATCATAGTTCGGTAAACTGCTCCTAATAATACTTCTAAAGTAGATAAAAATTGATGCATTAGAATCTGCTCTGAAATATACCTCTAATTTGGTAGCAGGAGTTTTGCAACACTATTGTAAGCATTGTAACAATTTCGCATAGGCTGTAAATTCATATATCAAAACTGTTTGCTTTATATGCTCTGAGAGACGCAGTTTACAGAACTGTGATGTCTGTTTTTGGTGCAGAGTTAACAATTTGTAGACTTCATACTTCAATTTTTTTTTAAACTTGGCCGTTTCTGGCAATATTGTAAGCAAACTGCAGGCCCTAGATCAGAATTCTGCTTCTCTGAGCTGCTAGAATTTTTCTTTCTCTCAAATCCGTCAAATCTAATTGAAATTTGTTGTCATTCATGTTGTGTTTTTTTACAAAGAAAATTGAATGACTGGCTGAGAGCACATGAACATTGGCTGCGAGCGTTACAAGAAAGACAATGTTTTTTGCTATAGCTAATGGAACGCAACGCATTGAACATCGCAGCATGTTTAAGTGCAAGACTCAACATGCTTGAGCTAAAGCAGAACCATCTGGAGTGGGTTCAATTTACCTGCAGTGCAGTGTCAGAGGTTTCATTCATGCCACCACTTGGCAGAACTGGCAGAAGCAAATGTGCGTTAGTGTGTACACTATGGCTGAAGGGAATAAGTTCTTTTCATGCATGACACGTTGCTTTTTGGTCTCGAATGCGTGCGGTGAGAGAAGTCTCTTTAGCTATAAAAAGCGTTGCCATGCTATTGAGAAACAGCGTCTAGTATGGCACCCTGTCCTTGCACTGACTGCATCAATTTCTCTGTGCAGTTGCTTCGGGGCAGTTGCTTCTCCTGCCACCGTTTACTTTCGCCTCCGGTTGCCTGCCAGGTGGCACTGGCACAGCTGCAGGTGCTCCAGTATGGGGCTGTCGGTGCGGTGCAAGAACTGCAGGACATTGCCAATGAGACCCTGACTGACGATGACGACAAAGGTCGGCTGGTCCACCGCGGAGCCGTTAGGCCTGTGCTTCAGCGGCGCATCGAGCAGAGCGTAGCATCGGTCATCGACAGTGTTGGCGATGTGGAAGAGGCTCGTCGCACAGCAGGTGCAGTATTGCTAAGCCTCTAATGTTGAGTGGTCCTTTGGCTTAGTGACTTGTACCAGGTGTACTAGGGTTACAGAATGGGTGCCACGGGAAGCGCATTTGAAGATGGCAGAGAATTAAGGTGGTGGGATGAAATTAGGAAATTTTTGCGCTCAACTTGAAATCTGGCAGTGGCCATAAATATAGGCTACTGATGATGATGACCAGGTGTTATCTCTTGTGACGAAATCATATCTAGGCCCCTGCCATTCTTGCGGATAGGTTACATGGCTAGTCAGACAGGAGCAGCAAGCAAAGTTTCAATGTCTTATTATTCCTTCGCGGCGGTAGTGACATTCTGTGACATATATTGAAATCATGTATATAAACAAACTTCGTTATATTGAGGTTCAAAAAAACATGGCGTTATGGACAGGAAGTTACAAAAGGTTAAATACTTTTATATTGACAATTTCATTACATTGAAATTCATTATATTGAAGATTAACTGTATTGTTGAGACCAATATTGTTATAAGTGTTTTTGACTGTATGCATTTACAAATTTTATCTGCTTTAATGAATAATGAAATGTAAATATAAGTGTACTATGGTATGATTTACTTGAATTTGTTGCTGTATTTGACAATGTTGTAACCCGCCAAAGCAACTTCAGCATGTGAAATCCGAAGCCCAGAAGCAAAATGATGCATGCCGTGTCAAAGCTGTTTCAATGCAGACCTCAGGAAGCTTGCCGAGTACAACTCCTGGCAAGAGAGCTGTAGCTGACAGTTATCTATAAATTACATTTTGCAGTATAGACACTGACCCAAATACTTTTCTATGTTGCACCGTGTTATTTACTGAGTTGAGAGTATGCATCCTCTGCCGAATGAGTTATGGCAAACACATTAAATAACAAATAACATAAAGACAAATAACATTAAGTTTGTCTGTGTGCCATCACGCAAATGGCATTAGCAAATTAATGTAATGTTTTGTGCCTGTGTGGCATTGGTATAACTCTCATTGAACAAAGTGTGCAATGGGCCAGAAGGTGGTTGTTGCCACAATGGACAAGGCGGCTTTGAAAAGCCACCTGAATAGCTTGAAGGATGGGTCCAATTCAATGGCTGCTTAGCTGCTGGCAGATTTCAGTATTTGTTAGCATGTGTGTATGAATAAAGCTTGATCCCCGTTGCTTGAATTGTGACCATTGAACATCCCTGCTAATGAGCTAATGGGGATCCCTGAAATCCTTGAATTGTCCTTCAATATTTAGTTAAATATTCTGCAAAAGGCCTGGGGAACTGCAAAATGGAAGCTTGAAATCACATTTGCTTAGCAGAAATCTTAAGACTAGCACCACTTCCGTTATACTGGGCCTTAATGTGTGCTCGGAAATACGTTGGCGTTGCAGTTCTGAACTGTAAGAGACACAGCTTTCAGAACTGTTAACCAGAATGCAAATGTTTATTAAAACTGCAGAGGTCTAGATGCAGTCAAACCCACTTATAACGATCTCAGATATAACGATCTATTGGTTATAATGACCACATTTCAGTGCATTTATGATTTTCTGTCCCTCCCTATGGAAACTTCTTCCAGATATAACAAAACTGTTTTAAATTGCTGTGTTGCTACAACAAACGCTTTGAACCTGGTCACTGTAAAAAGAGGGCATACAGGCAGTGCCAAAACATGGAAGCATGACCAAACTGGGCACATGGTAGCGTGTGCCCCGCTGCAGTCCAACTGCAACGATAACATGGCCTTCGAGATGAGCGAGCTAGCGCTTGCCTCCCGCGGATTTCGGAAGCCACTAAGAAGGCGATGCATTTTCGAAGCACGCCTCCAGGGTGAAGTGCCGCGTACAGCGTAAACAGCCTGGCGAGGGGCCTGTGCTGGCGCATGCGCCTGTATGCTATCAAATGCTGCGACGATGTCACTCTTGTTTTTGCGCAGTTGTCTGTGTGGCACCACATGCATTATGCCTGTTTCAACTATTTGAAATGACAATCTACGTCTTTCCATCATGGGAACAAAGGCCGCTCAAGTGTTCCTGTTGATGCGGCCTGAGTCGGCGACAACGCTGTACCACGCGCGGCCGCCACTGTCGCCATGCAAAAGTTGCAAAAGGTTGGCGGTTACTAAACTCTTCTTAGGAGATCACGGTGTGGCGGCACTTCGTTTACGCATTGCCGATTGCTGGTAACGGCTTGCGGTGACATTTTACCTTTCGAACATCACATTTTTTTAGGGCAAGAAGCGACATAGATAAAGTAATTTTATGGCTCTTGTGTGGTTGACGTGTAGTCGTAATGCCGTGACCATGATGTCCGAGACTGTCGCAGAATGGCGGCATATCGCTGTAGTTTTCAAAGTTTTCTATTCCAGCCAACTAGAACGCTGCATTCTCATGTGCAGAATACAGCCGTCTCCCTGGTAGTAAAATATATCACAAGCTCTCGAATAAAAAATGGTGGCTGCGCTTGCAGTTTTGAAGTGACCAGGTGCTGTTTTGAAAGCTCGAGGTACAAAACACTGCATTTTGTTCTTTAGATAAACATTTCTAACAGTAGTTTACAGCCAGGTGTGGGAACGCACTGGGAACAAAAATGAAACTAAAAATATGATTTTCTGACCAAAGTGCTGCCGAATAGTAACTGCTGATGCCAGCTTCTGTGGGGTTAATTTTTTAGCACTTTGAAGGGTGAGTCCATATATATGAACTATTGATATAATGACCACTTTTTGCTGAACTATCTAGTTCGTTATAAATGGGTTCGACTGTACGACAGTAATAATAAAAAAATAGGAAAAGGAGAAAGGCATTTCGCACAAGAAACAGCATTTTGATCAATATTTTTTCAGGTGTTGCTTATAATTTCTGCCTGATCTTTTTTTTCTTCCTTTTTTTGGATATAGATATATGTTTACATGTACAGATGCAAATATGTATAGATGCTGAGTTGGTGCAGATACATATGTGCACAGATGTGAATATATGTATATAGGTGTTATATATGTTATATGTTCTGATGTCAGTGTGGATGTATGTATTATATGAATTCATTTTGTACATATGTAACACATTCTAGTTGTGAATATGCTGCAACTGGTTGTCCAAGAAAGGGGAGAGGAACCTTGTCAAGCTGCAGTTGTGCAGCTTCTTGTTCTTGCCCTTGCATTTTCTTTTGCTGTAAAAAGGAAGATGTGAAATAACGCTGAAATAAAGGTTGAAAGTTGTGCCCCTTCTGGTGACAGTTGCCAGCATCTGGTATTTGCCTAGTTGTAGCATGTAGGATGTAGGAATCGGGGCTAACAGTGTCGTTGACAAGTGAGCTAAAGCGGATTTCTGATAAGCAAACAGCACTGTAGGTTGAGATATGCCAGGAGTTGCAATTTTATCACTGGCACAGGTTTCCTTGTTTTTGTACTAGAAAGAATGCCTTACTGTTCATGCTTTCTTGAAAGGGAGAAAACAGAATTTATATATCTACAAATACTAAAAACAGCACTGTTACTCTAGCATGAGATGGTTCACAGAACATGAGTTTAATTTCTTCAAAAATACGAGGGCATTCTGAAAGTAAGTTTCATCATTTATTTTCACACAGAAACTTTATTGCAATAAAAGAAAGAACACCATGGCATCATGAACTATACAACTTGCACTATTTTCCCACATAGTCACCACCGACATTGAGACGTTTGTCGTAGCATGCAATCAGTTTGAAGAAATCACTCTGGTAAATCTCGATGCCTTGCGATGCAAGAAATTATCGCACAGCCTGCTCCACCTCAACATTATTTTGGAAGTGACGTCCCGAGAGTGCGGCTTTTAATGCAGGGAACAGGTGCCAATTCACCCTGGATAACAGGACGCACTTCCATTGGTGGCCACGTTGTTAGTAAACATCTATCTGCCATCATGATTTGTGCTCGAATAATCTCAGCCACGCAGGTCTGCTGCTACTCTCTCTTCTCTTCTTTGACGCTCTGTGCATGCGTCATTCCTCCTCCTCTGACGCTCCTTCCGTTTGCAACAAGCGTAGATTCTTATGGGGATTGTTTGTTTCACCTGGCGTAACATCTTTAAAAAAAAAGGACGAAACTTACTTTTGGAATTTCCCTCATAGTAATAGATGTATCATTCAACAGTGGATGTAGCTAAACACTTTTCACACACATAATTTTTGGAGTATCTGCAGTGCACAGGATTGAAGCGGACGGGGAGGCCTGTGTGAGGAACCATAGGTTGACTGTGGCTATGCAGCTGTTCTGGGGCTGGTGCGAATAACGGGAATGTGTCTTGCTCTTCCCAACATAATTTTCTCAGTGGTTAAAAGGTTAACAAAAACCCGGGGCACTTCGCCGACCAAATAAAGATGTAAAAGAAAAGAAGACGTTTCGGCTCCCACACGGGAGCCTTGTTCACAGGTAAAATAAACAAAAGTGCTCGAGCAGCTCGCTTAAATAGTCTAGAACACGTGACGCAGGCAGCGCGCATACGCTGACGGCAGATTGCCATCGCTCCTGTTCAGAGTGTGTGGAGTAGTCTGGATCATGAGGGACTCAAGATAAAGGCGTCGAGATAGCCCCTTTTCCCTGGCAAGGACACGTGCCTTCCCCCAGTTGATTGCGTGGCCGCTTGAAGTGGCATGCTCAGCCAAGGCACTGGATTTCACATTTTCTTTTTTGACGTCATAATTGTGCTGTTTAAGACGCCTTTCAAAGTCGCCAGTTTCGCCAATATACACGTAGTCGCAATCCGCGCATGGGACAACGTACACAACACCTGGGAATTTCTCTTTTGGTAATTTGTCCTTAACATTGACGAGTGATTGCCGTAGTTTCTGGTTTGGAATGTGTGCCACTTGAACATTGTATGAACGCAGAATACGGCTTAGAGCTTCACTCGTGGATGGGATATAGGGTATTCCGGCGCGCTTTTGACTAGAGGCAGCATGGGGTAACTGTGGACGTGCCATTTGTCGTTCGACAGCATTTAAGAAAGAGCACGGGTAACCACAGGCTGATAGTTCCCGCCGTACCACGCTTACGTCGGCTGCGTAGTCTTCTTGTCTCGTGCAGATTTTCTCCGCGCGTCGTAGAAGCATCGAAACCACTGCCCTTTTGTGAGAAGCAGGTTGCAAGGAGCCGAAATGCAAGTAGCGTCCTGTGTGAGTTGGCTTTCTGTAAACTGCGAACGACAAAGTAGGCCCCTTTCTTTCAATCAGCATATCAAGGAACGGAAGCTTGCCGTCGACTTCCTCTTCTACCGTGAACTGGATCGCTGCTTCCATGCTGTTCAGGTGTGAAGTGAACGACTGAACTGCTTCTTTATGAATGATGCAAAAACAGTCGTCCACGTAGCGAAAGAATGCCTTCGGAGCAGGGCTGAACGAAGCGAGTGCTCGACTTTCAAGTGCTTCCATTGCCAAGTTAGCGGCGGTTACCGATATAGAAGCTCCCATAGCCGTTCCGTGGACCTGTTTGTAGAAACACTCTTGGAACGTAAAGTACGTATTTTCTAAACAGAACTGTAACAGCCGAGCCAGGTCCGGTGCATCAATGGGCGATCTCTCGGGTAGAGTGGCATCCGACTCCAGAGCGGTACTGCATACATCCACGGCCAGTTCCGTTGGCACACTAGTAAAAAGCGATTTCACGTCAAAAGAGACCAGGATGTCGTTTTTGTCCAGTACGACGTCACGGACTTTGTCCATCAAGTCGTAGGAATTGCGTATGTGAGTGGCACGTTGTCCGACGAGGGGCGAAATGACACGATGTAAAAATCCTGATAGCTTGTGCAGGGGTGAACGCGTGAAATCTACAATTGGACGCATGGGAACGCCTGGCTTGTGAACCTTGGGGAGGCCATAAAGAGCAGGGGCCGAACCATTATGACAAAGTAATGTAAAATACAGCGACTTGCGTTCAGGGGGGGACCACACGAAAGACATCGGCCAGAAGCTTCTGGTAGTCTCTTTGCACCTTGGGTGTTGGATCCCGGTCAAGTTGAACATACGTATTCGTGTCTTCTAACAGCGTCAACATCTTCTGGGAGTAGTCGACCTTGTCCAACAGAACAGTTGCGTTCCCTTTGTCTGCGGGAAGGATCACGACCTTGCAGTTGCCGCGAAGCCTCTTCACCGCTTGACGCTCTTCTGAAGACAGGGCCGAAGAAGGGGGGCCCCGCAGTCTGGAGAGAACAGACACAACACGAGTGCGGGCCTCATCACGGTGCGCGGGATCAACTTGGCTAACGGCGTTCTCCACGGCACATACAAACTTCTTTTTATCCCTTGCAGCTCCAGCGTTGAAGTTGAGGCCAAGGCTGAGGACCGAAAGCTCAGTTTTGTCTGGCTTGTACGAGGACATGTTGAGAACCGTGCACTTTCCTGCTTTGCGCTGAACGTCGCTTCGCTGGGCTTGAAGTCTGCGAATCTTGTTGTCGTGCGACAGATCATCTTTCCGTGCACGAAGGCTTGCTTGAAAATTGGCATGTAGCTGCACGCTTGCGAAATCGTTAGGCAAGCGAAACTCCAGCTGACGGCGGGCAAAGAAAGCTTGGTTCTCCAGAGTTCTTACTTTTTCCCGGCAGTCTTGGATCCGTGCTTGTAAGAGTTGCCGCTCAGCTTTGGCGATGACGCTGAGACCAAAGCGTGTCGATACAGGTCTTCCCAGACGTAGTGAACGAGGGATCAAACCCAGAGTCTTGCATTTAGAGTTAAACTTGAGGTGGCCGCGGAAAGCTGCCATTCGCGTCGACAGTGATACAAACTGGCGAATCTGCTGAACGATGGGTTGGCCATACGCCTGACGAAGGTTAATGAAGTTCAGTGTTTGACGGAAGCCCGTCTGGTCGGGATGAAACATGGTTAAAAGGTTAACAAAAACCCGGGGCACTTCGCCGACCAAATAAAGATATAAAAGAAAAGAAGACGTTTCGGCTCCCACACGGGAGCCTTGTTCACTCGTAAAATAAACAAAAGTGCTCGAGCAGCTCGCTTAAATAGTCTAGAACACGTGACGCAGGCAGCGCGCATACACTGACGGCAGATTGCCATCGCTCCTGTTCAGAGTGTGTGGCGTAGTCTGGATCATGAGGGACTCAAGATAAAGGCGTCGAGATAGCCCCTTTTCCCTGGCAAGGACACGTGCCTTCTCCCAGTCGATTGCGTGGCCGCTTGAAGTGGCATGCTCAGCCAAGGCACTGGATTTCACATTTTCTTTTTTGACGTCATAATTGTGCTGTTTAAGACGCCTTTCAAAGTCACCAGTTTCGCCAATATACACGTAGTCGCAATCCGCGCATGGGACAACGTACACAACACCTGGGAATTTCTCTTTTGGTAATTTGTCCTTAACATTGACGAGTGATTGCCGTAGTTTCTGGTTTGGAATGTGTGCCACTTGAACATTGTATGAACGCAGAATACGGCTTAGAGCTTCACTCGTGGATGGGATATAGGGTATTCCGGCGCGCTTTTGACTAGAGGCAGCATGGGGTAACTGTGGACGTGC
This sequence comes from Dermacentor variabilis, assembly GCF_050947875.1. Taxonomy (NCBI): domain Eukaryota; kingdom Metazoa; phylum Arthropoda; class Arachnida; order Ixodida; family Ixodidae; genus Dermacentor; species Dermacentor variabilis. Next base: position 122,125,677 of record NC_134577.1, read on the forward strand.
CATTTGTCGTTCGACAGCATTTAAGAAAGAGCACGGGTAACCACAGGCTGATAGTTCCCGCCGTACCACGCTTACGTCGGCTGCGTAGTCTTCTTGTCTCGTGCAGATTTTCTCCGCGCGTCGTAGAAGCGTCGAAACCACTGCCCTTTTGTGAGAAGCAGGTTGCAAGGAGCCGAAATGCAAGTAGCGTCCTGTGTGAGTTGGCCGTGGAGAACGCCGTTAGCCAAGTTGATCCCGCGCACCGTGATGAGGCCCGCACTCGTGTTGTGTCTGTTCTCTCCAGACTGCGGGGCCCCCCTTCTTCGGCCCTGTCTTCAGAAGAGCGTCAAGCGGTGAAGAGGCTTCGCGGCAACTGCAAGGTCGTGATCCTTGCCGCAGACAAAGGGAACGCGACTGTTCTGTTGGACAAGGTCGACTACTCCCAGAAGATGTTGACGCTGTTAGAAGACACGAATACGTATGTTCAACTTGACCGGGATCCAACACCCAAGGTGCAAAGAGACTACCAGAAGCTTCTGGCCGATGTCTTTCGTGTGGTCCCCCCCTGAACGCAAGTCGCTGTATTTTACATTACTTTGTCATAATGGTTCGGCCCCTGCTCTTTATGGCCTCCCCAAGGTTCACAAGCCAGGCGTTCCCATGCGTCCAATTGTAGATTTCACGCGTTCACCCCTGCACAAGCTATCAGGATTTTTACATCGTGGCATTTCGCCCCTCGTCGGACAACGTGCCACTCACATACGCAATTCCTACGACTTGATGGACAAAGTCCGTGACGTCGTACTGGACAAAAACGACATCCTGGTCTCTTTTGACGTGAAATCGCTTTTTACTAGTGTGCCAACGGAACTGGCCGTGGATGTATGCAGTACCGCTCTGGAGTCGGATGCCACTCTACCCGAGAGATCGCCCATTGATGCACCGGACCTGGCTCGGCTGTTACAGTTCTGTTTAGAAAATACGTACTTTACGTTCCAAGAGTGTTTCTACAAACAGGTCCACGGAACGGCTATGGGAGCTTCTATATCGGTAACCGCCGCTAACTTGACAATGGAAGCACTTGAAAGTCGAGCACTCGCTTCGTTCAGCCCTGCTCCGAAGGCATTCTTTCGCTACGTGGACGACTGTTTTTGCATCATTCATAAAGAAGCAGTTCAGTCGTTCACTTCACACCTGAACAGAATGGAAGCAGCGATCCAGTTCACGGTAGAAGAGGAAGTCGACGGCAAGCTTCCGTTCCTTGATATGCTGATTGAAAGAAAGGGGCCTACTTTGTCGTTCGCAGTTTACAGAAAGCCAACTCACACAGGACGCTACTTGCATTTCGGCTCCTTGCAACCTGCTTCTCACAAAAGGGCAGTGGTTTCGACGCTTCTACGACGCGCGGAGAAAATCTGCACGAGACAAGAAGACTACGCAGCCGACGTAAGCGTGGTACGGCGGGAACTATCAGCCTGTGGTTACCCGTGCTCTTTCTTAAATGCTGTCGAACGACAAATGGCACGTCCACAGTTACCCCATGCTGCCTCTAGTCAAAAGCGCGCCGGAATACCCTATATCCCATCCACGAGTGAAGCTCTAAGCCGTATTCTGCGTTCATACAATGTTCAAGTGGCACACATTCCAAACCAGAAACTACGGCAATCACTCGTCAATGTTAAGGACAAATTACCAAAAGAGAAATTCCCAGGTGTTGTGTACGTTGTCCCATGCGCGGATTGCGACTACGTGTATATTGGCGAAACTGGCGACTTTGAAAGGCGTCTTAAACAGCACAATTATGACGTCAAAAAAGAAAATGTGAAATCCAGTGCCTTGGCTGAGCATGCCACTTCAAGCGGCCACGCAATCGACTGGGGGAAGGCACGTGTCCTTGCCAGGGAAAAGGGGCTATCTCGACGCCTTTATCTTGAGTCCCTCATGATCCAGACTACGCCACACACTCTGAACAGGAGCGATGGCAATCTGCCGTCAGTGTATGCGCGCTGCCTGCGTCACGTGTTCTAGACTATTTAAGCGAGCTGCTCGAGCACTTTTGTTTATTTTACCTGTGAACAAGGCTCCCGTGTGGGAGCCGAAACGTCTTCTTTTCTTTTATATCTTTATTTGGTCGGCGAAGTGCCCCGGGTTTTTGTTAACCTTTTAACCATGTTTCATCCCGACCAGACGGGCTTCCGTCAAACACTGAACTTCATAATTTTCTCAGTCTTGCAGATAGGTAGCGGCTGCAAAAGTGATGCCACAGAAAGCATGCCAAGCAGGGTTCCTAGCAGTTTTTGAAATCTCTACCGGACAAGCGTAGACAAATGGAGTTCCCTCTTTGGCCCCCTAGTGGCCAAAGAGGAAACTTGCTGGAACGTCAAAATGGGCTGGACCAGACTGGCCCATTACTGGCACTTGGAAAGAGTTCCCAAACAAATGGGTGAGACAGACTCGTCCTTGGCACTAATTGCAAAAAGACATGGTTGATCCCTCTTTCATAGAAATTGGTAGAAAACGAAAGGGGAATGGTGCCTTCACAGAAGCTGTTGCACAATTGCTTCATGAGCTTGCGGTCCGCTGCAGTGAAAGGTGCATGATTTGCGGGTCGGCGACCATGTTGCAGGTTTGCTTGGCGTGTGGCGTCCTGCTGCAGAGTCATATCGGTGAAGGTATCAGCATTTTGGTCTTGCTTCATAGTGTCTTGGGCAGCCAGTCTAAGTTATGAAGTGCTCAGCTTCAGGAACGCGAGTGGCAGAGTTAGCAGCATGCACTGCAAACATGCGAAGGCGTTCTGCTTCACACTGGCATGTCTTTTGCTGGACTAAAGCGAGATTCACCTGTCAACGTCATTGCCTTTCTGCACCGCTTAGCACAGCAGTTGTTTTATTTGGTGCCATCGCAAGCGAAGTAGTAGGTGGCTTGTTAAGCACTGCTGACGCATGTTGAAGCTGCACTCTTTAGGCGACGAGGTGTCACAGGCTAACCTCATGTGAAAGACGAACCAGGTGCAGAAACGTCACCTCAGCAGGAGGCCTACACTAGGCTACACCACGTTGGAGCCTCCGCTGCGCTGAGACTACCGAAGCGCTCACTGTTGGTGCTCGTTAGTGTCATGGTACAGTACATCGCTTCACCGCTCCTAAATGGTGGCACCATTCCTGTCAAGAGAGAGCATACTTCACATGTTTGTGCAATGTTGCATCCATTACAGGGAGTTGATTATGGAACCCCGCAAAAAACACTTTCGTGATAGGAAAATTGTCCATGGCACTTTTAAAGGGTCAAGTTTTGTGATGTGCTTCAAAATTCTCAAATTTTGCTTTGATTTTATTAGTGAAATTGACGAGGTTTATGCAAGCTAAGAGTCGGGCCAATCCAATTTGTTTAGCAGCTTTATAGTAGACGGCCATCTACAGTAGTTCACGGTAGCTGGTGACGGTTTATGCAAAAAAAAAAAAAAAAATCTTAGTGAGCACTAATTTTTGTTGGCATTAGGTAAAGGTCCTAGACCTTGAAATCCTAGAAGAAATAGTAGCAAGCCTCAAAGCACTTCAAAGTGCACTTTGCTATGCATACAAGGGGTGGGCAAGCAACAAATGCAATGGCTTTATGTAACCATTTTTTGTACTGTTCTTTTTTAATAAGTCCAGCTCAGATGAACTCACTCTTACAGTATGTGAGCAAAGAAAATTAAAATGATACAAAAACCACATCCTAAAAACTTAATGTCTTCAAGAGCACTCAGATGACATCTCCAACTTTCTTGTGTGTGTGTGTGTTCAGGAGCGATGTGGGGTTAAAATTGCGGTTTTCTCCAAAAGTATGCATTCCATTTGTTTTGGATTCCTCAACTTATAAAGAATATTCTCGCCAAGTTTGGTTGCCATCTGTCCTTTAGAAAAGAAGGAAAGTCACCGTAGTCAATGCTTCGCTAAGGCAAGAGTTTCAACAAAACCAGTTGTTGCCCTGATGAAGCGTTCGCTCCAGCAACATTGCTTGTTCGACCTTTATTGATGAAAGAATTGCTAACGGACTAGTAGATCTGAGACCTAATGGCCAGGGGTTTTTTGCTGCCCTGCAGATGTGAAGAATGTCGTCGAGTGCAGGCAACGGATCGTGAAGACGTTCATCCGTGAACATCTGATGGGGGCACCACGTAAGTGCCCACATTGCGGTGAGTTGCGCCGAGCCATGACCATCCAGAACAACAGCCGCTTTGTGTACACCAGCAAGATCCGACCTGCGGTGAAGCCACCAACCTCGTCCATGCCTTTTAGGTGAGACACCACTGCAATGCAATGCTCAATTCAGCATGTGCAGGAATGAATATGTGTACGAGCAAACTGTTTTTCACCAAGAACACTAGGGGGTAATGTGACAGTAACGTCGGCATACTTTGTCGGTATGCAAAAGTATCGACAGCTGAGGGAGTTGGTGTGGCAGCATGATGAAACAGTGCCAAAGTTAAACACAAAGAAAAGAAACTCCTTACTCCCACTCAGCGAACCATTGCAAAAAATGTGGCTGTACTCCTCGCTTCGATCACATTAACATTCTCAACCGCAATGGTGACTAAATTAACTGACATTATTGAAGCTTTTCACTATTATTGCTTTCAAGTTGAATGTGTAAACAAACTATCGATTACACTAACAAGGTAAAAAAATAGAATATCTCTCACATTCGTGTGGCTCCCAATCCTGATGGCTTGTGGCTGTGTGAACATGTCTTTTTGCACCACATTTACTTTGTTTATTATTATTTTTTTTCTGCAATGTCTGATTTTTGTTGTTCACTAGGTGGTGCATATGCAAAACTTCAAAACATAAATAATTGTAAATAAGGTACGTATGTATGCCACGAAAGGTGTGCACTGATTGGTCTCTGTAAGTGGCGTAGCTCCAGGCACCCATCTCGGGTTGAGGGAGTGCCGCACATGTCTTAATAGGATGTAGCATCACAAAGGAAAAAATAAATAATAAAAAAAAACTATTGGGTGAGGCCTTGTCTCCTTACCATCCCCCCTGTGTAGCTTCCAGCTTGCTAATGGAGATGAAAGGAGAGAGCCGCTCACTGGTGTAATAACTGCCTCTAACTCCGCTGATACTTTTGCGGCAGTATATATTTATATATTTTATATTTATATTTTATATTTTTGTGGCAGTTGATTTGTAGGCGACATTCTCTAATAGTGAGGCCATTCTATGACCAGTTGGGAAAGTGTTTCAGGGCCCCTTTAAAGTTCACAAGTTGGCAGGTATAGTTGTAGAAGTCTGTGCGCTGTTGGAAAAAGCGACGGCACTGGACGAGTGAATTTGACGCTTCGGAAGCTGTACGGTTTCCTTGTTCACAATGTTGAAGATATAGTGTTGTAGTTCAATTATATATGTAGCACATGTGATGTAGTGAGGGAACATAAAGATGGTGTCAAAATGGATGGTCATATGCCTAGTGCGCTCACAGAACCTGCGCACAAGTGCAATCTTGTCATCAAATGGGACAGTGTGTCAATTGTTGCAACAGACAACGAAGTTTATGCTCTAATTTTTACTAATACAGACAATATATCATGCAATACTAAGGAAGAAAGGGCGGAGGGGATGGTTTAACGGAAAACGAACTTGGGAGGCCTGGCTGGGCGGGACATAATGCTCCCCGCTAGTTTATTCTTCATCTTCTCGTCTATTTGGGACAGGAGAGGATGCATACAACAGTCTCTGTCTGCAGGAGTACACACAATGGCTTTGAGGACGAGGATGACATGTTAGTCGAGGAAGAGGAGGAGCGCCAGCGCCAAGCCCAACAGAAGCAGGCCGAGGAAGAGGCGGCGGGCGGGGAGCTCTCCTACTTGACACCTGTCGAGGCTCGTGCCCACCTGCGAGAGCTGTGGGCCAAGGAGCGGTCGCTGCTACAGAACCTGTTCGGCATCCTGGCCCTCGCATCCGGCTCGCACGAGAGCCCCGTTGATATGTTCTTCCTCGAGGCACTGGTTGTTCCTCCAACACGGTTTCGCCCGGTGAGTTCTCGTTTTGAACACTCAGAGGTATGGACATGCGTGAGTGGGAACAAGATGGATGGATGCGTGCACTGTTTTCTGTGTGGGCACACACGGAGAAATCGTGTATTCATGATTGTGTTTTCTTCATGTTTGGCACGTCAGAACTATCCCACTTACCCGATTCTAACACGTCTCCAAATCTAATGCCCACCCAATTTTCCCTTGTTTAAAGTAACAAAATAAAAGTGCACTTGAATGTATCATGCTGCCTATTCGTTGAATAAAAATATAGCACGCCCCCAAGTTCGCGATTTCAAAAGAATGACACGCAGAATTGACCTTCAAAGATGATAATTTCTTTTTCCTCATGAATTTCCATGGTAAAAGCGGTGCGTCATTGTTACCATTTGTGCTTCAGTGGCCACAGATACTAAGTACCTAGATGAAGTACTCTCGAGCAATCACTTTTACAGATACAGTCAAATCCACATATAACAATATTCAAGTGCCACGAAAATTCCATTCTTATAACCGATAATTGTTATAACAGTGTTGCACAAAAAAATCAAAATAGGGGAATGGCAGAGCTGTTGTGAGAAAATTATAATGGCGGGGATGCCACTGCCCTTCCCTACCACCTTCCTTCATCCGGCTGCTGATTATGTTCACTTGTTCAACTGCTTTCTGGGCGCTCCGGTCGCGTGTAACAAGCTGCGGCTGTCGGCGTTAAACAATGGAGCTGCTATAACAACTGCAAAGAAGGGTCACGGGCACCAAGCGATATGAGAGCTCTGCCGAGGCATCGCTTTAGTGGCCCCAAAAGGGGCCTTTCAAAAAATGTGAAAAGGTTGCTTGGAAGCCTGCCAGCTTGAGATAATCCAGAAGAAACGCTGAGGCGAGGTCGCCACAAGCATCTCGCCACTGGCTTGCACGAGAAAACCCTATGTCCATCAGCCGTGCATGCTTTATGCGAAGCTTGCTAGCATCCTTCTCCAAGGCAGTGAAAATGAAGCCTCAGATGGACTGAATCATCTGCCGGGCTTCCTGTGAGGACAACGTTGAGGCAGCCTGCCCTACCGCATCATTGCTGCCGTTGTCGCTGTCGCTATTCGATGCAAACACGTTCGTGACGATCGCCTCATTGGTTAGAAGCACTTAGTTTACAAATCTATAACTGTGACTTTTTTCACCGGCAACGTCGTGCATTGCCGATTTTCATCGGGCGGGTCAGTGATCTTCTGTTTCGGCAGCGAGTGAAAAGAGGCTGAGAAACCACGTGGCCAGAAACGATTTTGATGCAACCAACAAAGACGAACATGAGTGATTATGCTGTTTGCAGAACTGTGCTGAATGAGGAGCCAGTGAGCAAGAATGGGAGCAGCGCAGTTGGCGCAGTCCATTCTTGTTTCGGAGGGTGGCGCAGCGTAGAGCTATGGGCGGAGCCCATTTGTGTTCGGAGGTGTGGAAGGGTGACGGGAAAGGGGTGCGCCGAGAAGGCTGGAAAATGAGCCCGCAGCAGCTGTTGGAGCAGCGGGCCATCGTGCAGTGGCTTGAATTTCTTGTTTTCTTTTTGTCTTTCCAAGGATTTCGCATTTCACTACATTTTGGCTCAGACACCCAGCAGCCAGACTTCATCGTTTATAACCGATAATGCGGTATCAGGGCATTGTAGTAAGCATCATATTACACCGTGGAAAACATACAAAAGTTGATAGTGCAGCAGCTTCTCAGTGTCATAATTGATATATTGTTAAAACCGGTATAGTTATAAGTGGGTTTGACTGTGTTACTATCACTTTCACAAGACTGCATCGGATTTGCTAAAGTATGTGTCCTACAGTGTTCCTGGTACTGTGCGCATATGACAAGCTTGGCACAGGGCCGGAAACGGTGTGGCCAATTTATGCCAGTGCATCTCTGAGTCGCATGAAATCTCGTGAAAATGATGGCATTTCCGAAAGTTATTGGTTGAAAATACAACTCAAGATCGTAGTCGAGCATAAAATGAACCTACCACAACTTTCACAATAATGTGCTCCGTTGCCATCTTGTGATAGCGATGATGCTGCATCTGACGGCTCTGATCATGCATACCTTCCAACTCTCCCGATTCGCCCGGGAGACTCCTGATTTTTGATTGCACCTTCCGATTGTACGATCACTCTCTTATATCTCCCAAAAAGTGGTCTTTGTTCACGCAATAATGGTTTTTGCGAAACTGCACCGCGGAATCTACAGCCACATCGTAATCGTCAGCGTCACCAACAATGGCTGCACTAGCACCATCGGTATCATCGACTAAGCAGCCGACTACGGTGCCTAGTAAGCCGACCAAAGCCAGAGCCAATGTAGCTCTTGCATTTCGTGCATGCCTTCCTCCATCGTGCATGCTTTCCTCCATCGTGCATCTTGTTGCTGCTACTTGTGTGTATGAATAGTGTTGGCTAGGCCGTGTGTGTGCCGTGTGTAGTATAGTGTCGCCCCCTGCCAGATCTCTGTGTTATCATACATTTATGTTTTGTAGTAGTTTAGCTAGATGGCGCACCCCCCTTCTGTCATGTGACGAAGTGGGACCAATCAGGAGGTGTCATCTGACGTGTGAAGTCCTTTTTAGTAATAAACGGCCGCAATCTGCCTCAGTCTTCATTCCGGTTTTCATCAGGAGCAGTTAGCTCCGCGTCTCCCTCACTGCGTTGGCGCTCGCCGCGCGTTCGCTGGGCGCGGGCCCCCACTTTGCCTACCGCTGCCGACACAACATCTTATGGCGACGACGATGGGATTCCCGCTGCGGTTCCGACCGAAGCCCCGGGAAACCAACGAGCTTCATAAGTGAAGCGTCCCTTCCTGTGTCTGCACGGCTTGCAAACGCCGCCGACGCACTTGGCGTCGCGAGGCTTCCGAGCCTAGGCCTTCTCGCCCTCCCCCCCCCCTCCTTGTTCTTCCTTGCCCCATTCCCGCTGCGAGCTCCGGCTTGTCTCCTGTACTATCTCCTGCACGCTACCTGGCATGGCGTCTTTTTTGGCGAACCTTCCCGTTTTTCTTGAAGTGCCCGGGCCACCGTTAATTCTATGGCGTCGATGGAAAAAAATTTTCCAGGCCCACCTCGAAGCGGCCGGCGGTGGCGACTGGACGGACGCGCGACGAGCGTCCGCGCTCGTCAGTGCTCTCGGGCGTGAGGGCGTGAGATTCCAAAGAATCTGCTTAAGACGCTTTAGGTGCTCTCAAAGCTGAGTTTGCCACACTACAGGCGTACAGTCTTCAAAAGGACATTCTGAATGAAGAAAGGTAGGACATGCAGTGATCTATGGTTGAAAAAATGAAAAACGCTGATGGAAAACATATTTCACTGTGTTGCTAAGGTGATGCTCGATTTACTCGTGATACCACATAGCAAGCCAGAGTGTGAGAGGATTTTTAGCACAGCGCGAAAAACTAGGACTGAATTCCGCTCATCAATGTGCAACACAACCCTCCAACAGCTGCTGCTAGTGAAGGGCCGTCAGTCTGGACCATGTTTTGAGCAAAGCCACTCCGAGAAATTTTGGAAGTGAGCAAAGTCTGCTACTGCAAGGTCCCTGCAAAAGGACTCATCGAATGCTGCCTGAAAGTTTGAACGAAACCCCCCCCCCCCCCCTTTCCGTTTGCGCGAATAAGAGGTCTCCCAATTTTTGATTTCGCCAGGTTGGCAGGTAGGTAGGTTGTTACCAGCACTACGAACCCTGTTTCGGTTTCAGATCTGATTGTAATGTGCAGGCAGGTTTTGGACCCATGTTGTCAAAAGAAAAAAGTGTGCGTTAGATTTGGAACACAGTATGCAGTGCAACTGTACAGACAAGATCGAGAACCAACTAGCCTGCACACAACTGTTTATTAAAGGAGAACTGATACAAAATTTTTACAAAAATACAAAATTACTAGTGTTGGGCAAATATTCAGCACTCTTAAGTATTCCATCAAATATTAAGCTATTTGGTATTCTTTTCGAATGAAATTTCAGTATCTGGAATTTTTTAATCATTCGGAACAAACAAACATTAATTTTAAAATTTACGATGAACAGTTTCTCTCTCTATACTGTCCCTTCATTTTCAACCTGCCTTATGTAGCCATATTGTCAACCCAATGTGTGATTTTTACTGTGTCTCCGTGAAAATACAGATAATTTGATTTTACAGTCGCCGACCGTTTATTCGGACCTCACGGGGACTGCGGAAATGTCTGAATAAACAGGTGTCTGAAAAAGCAGATTAAGAAAAAAAAAATGAAATCCTTTAATTCCACACACTTATTCGGGCTCGGCAGTAGGCTTGAGTGCGCCGTTGCACGCTGTTCCATTCACACGCAATCAGATAAGCCTGAATCTCGGAGAGGGTTGTACGGTCACTATAGGCGGCTGAAAGCACAGTCACTGCTTGTGCACGCTCCGCATGCGACGGCAGCGTAGCACAGGGTGCGTCATCTTCCGACTCGACAGAACCGCGCTTCTCTTGTTCCATTTGTTTCTTTTTGTCAGACTGGTTCAAAAGCTGAAGGAAAGAAGTGAATGCTATGTCTGTATGAAGTTTGAAACCAAGAGGAATATCCATTATTTGCCTTGTACTTTGTGGAAAGCAAGGGATGACGCTCCATGTCTTCGGGGAAATTCATCTGTTTTGTGAGAAATGTGCATGCAGGAGCTCCAACTGCTATCCGCCGTGTAAGGCACATGCTATGTTTATGTTTATTTACGGAGTCATCGTCTGGCGGTGCAGCAGAAACCTGACGAATGATCTCGCCGTCGTCGAGTTCTGTGCATGTCAGTACAGCAGTGTCAGCACCTGTGAAATTGTCAAATGAGATGGTCTCCGGAATCGCAATGCAACCACTGCGCAGGTCTCAGCAGAACGTTTTCCGCGTCAGTAGGGAGCAAATCGGAAGGTGACAAATCCTAGGCCTCCCGGCACCCACTTGCCGGCATTCCCCAGCGCAGTCTGCGCGGGCACTGTCGGCGCCATTAGACACTTGACGCGATGTTTCCGTACGCCGCGTTGGTTCACCGAAACCTCGACACAGCACACAAAGCAAACACCACCGTGCCAACACCAGTCGCACAAACGAAAAACGTACGAAGCTGCTCGCAGCTTCGTGCGCGAAACAAACAAATCAGCTGCTGGATTGTCTTGAAATGGCTTACTAAGCTGAAACCGGAACTGCTGTACGGCCACTCTATCGAATCAGGCAGAAACGATGATGATGAGTGGGGATTTCCAGTAGCGCCACTTTGTGGGGAAGCAAGGAGGCTCCGTTCAAAACAAAAATGGCGTTCAGCAAGTCGAACTATGCGCCGGTCAGGGTCGGTGCATGATGCCCTCGATAGAGTTGGCTCAAGGAGTGTCCGAAAAATCAGACGAGAGGTTGCAAGGTGTCCGAGCTTTCGGCAGTTGTTATACATTATGGTCTATGGGGAGAATGGCGGTGCCGCGAAGCTGACCGAATAATCGGGCATGTCCGAATTTTCGGAGTCCGGAAAATCGGTCGGCGACTGTACTGTTTTTCTGAGCCACAGCCTCCTATATTGTGTGCCTGCCGGATGATCGTCAAACCAAAGGGAAACAGCTGTTGTTGAGACTACGGAGGTGGCACCACTTATGTAGGGCTGTCTTGAGCTCACTACATTTTTTGGTGCTTGCTGCTAATGCAAAATTCCTGGGGATCAATATGAGAGTGGTAGTAATAAGAGAAGTATGAGGAGGAGGAAATAACCTTATTGAGTCCTGAGGAACCCTTCCTCACCCACTTTTGGTTTAGTGGTCGGCAGGGGTCGGGCCGCACCCACGTTGGGGCAGGAAGCCTGTGGGCCTCCGCCCTTTCGTGAGCCCTCTGGACGGCCCGTAGCTGGGTCTGGTGGTCGTCGCTTCGCAGGGCATCCACCCAGTCTTCTTCTTTACTGAACACGGTGCCGCTTAACGCGGAGCATTGCCAGAGCATGTGCGCTAGTGAGCAGTACGATTCGCCACAATATGGACATTGCGGCTCTACTTCTGGTGAATAAAGGCTCAGTCTGCCTCTCGAGGGGAACGACCCTGTCTGAAGCATTCTGAATATAGATGACTGTGGTCTAGTGAGTTTAGCGTGGGGGATGTGGGGGAGCGGGAAGGTCCTCTGTGACAGCTGATAGTGCGTTGTTATTTCGTTGAAGGTAAGCAGTGGGTCTCGGTGCTCTCCTCCCTCCCCGCCACTTCGCTCGCCACGATTGCCATGGTGCGTGAGTCCTCGCGCGCTTCCATGCACCAGCTCGTTGGCGTTGGGAAAGTCGGGGTGCACGTCGGCCCCCATGTGGGTTGGAAATCATTTGACGATGTGATGACCTGCGGCTCCCTCGCTGCCGAGGACGGTCGCCGCTTCCCGCGATATCGAGCCCGAGGCGAATGCTCTGGCCGCCGATTGCGAATCTGTATACACGTAAGGACGTTCGGGGTCCCTCATTGCCATGGCTATTGCCACCTGTTCGGCCACCTCTGATGTTACCCCCTCGACTGATGCTGCGTTAATGATCGTACCATCCCAGCGTATCAAGACGGCCGTGTACTGGTCGCTGCGCCCGTACTGGGCCGCGTCTACAAATGCCGCCAGTCCCGGGCAGTTGGCGGTCAATTTCAGCAGTGCTCGGGCCCTCGCCTTTCAGTACCCCTTGTTGAATTGCGGATGGACGTTTCTCGGAAGCGGTTCTACCATGAAAGTGCCCCTGACCGCCGTGCTGAGTGCGACCTTGTGTGCGTTGCACTCTGCCTCTGCATTTATCCCTGCTTTTTCTAGGATGTGTCTGCCGGCCCTGGTGGTCGACAGCCGCACGACCTGTGCCTTGGTCAGTGCTTCGATGATTTCCGCTAGTGAATTGTGGACTTCTAACTGATCGAGCCGCTCCATGCTTGTAGTGATCGGAAGACCTAGCACCCTTTTGATGCCCTTGCGCATCATTGTCTCTATCTTGGCCACACCTCTCTTTGTCCATTTTAGCGCCGAGGCTACGTAATTTACGTGCCTCAAGACGTGGTAAAGTCTGATGAGATTGCTCTCGCTGAGCCCTCCCCTGCGGTTCGTCACCCCGAGGATGAGCCGAAGCACGTTTTCCGTTTTGGACGTGACTTTCATGACCGTTTGTGTGTTACTGCCTCTAGCCTCAATTAGCAGCCCCAGGATTCTTATAGTGTCCACTCTGGGGATCGGCTGGCCAGCACTCGTGTGTAATTTGATAGGTATTTGATCGATCGGCGTCAAATTCCTCATGCCTTGTTTTGAGGGCCTGTACAGCAACAGTTCTGATTTGCTAGGTGACAGACGGAGTCCCGTTTCCTTCAGGTACTCTTCCGTTATGTCCAGCACCTCTCGAAGAGCCTGCTCGACTTCTGCATCGGACCCTCCCGGGCACCACACCGTAATGTCGTCTGCGTACAGGGCGTGATTGACGTTGGTCACTCTCGTCAGCCGGTCCGAGAGCCCTTTCATTGCTAGATTGAATAATAGTGGAGAGAGCACCGCCCCTTGTGGAGTGCACCTTGCACCCAGCGTGTACCAATCGGTCGGAGACAAGTATGAGAATCGGAGAAAAGTATGAGTTTTTTTGTTTATATGTAGAGTCGACTCTCGTTACAATTGACCCTGATAATCCGACAAAAGACGTCCGTTTTATCCGAAGTCCGTAATATCCAAAACGCCTCACTTACGAAACTTTCATTGCAATGTCTAACAACGCTATTGCAAAGAGTGAGTGACGAATGCCCAAAGTAAGAAACAAGGAAGTCGCAGTTTTACCCAAAAGGCAAAGCATTAATTTCAATAGCAAATTAAGCAAAATACTAAGTGTGGCAGCAGCAGCGAGCAAATTGACCTTTGCGCTGTCTTGCACTTCAATGCGAACTGAATGTTGCAAGCACAGCGCATACGAAGCTACTGGCACTAGGCGCACTTTGTCCATATCGCCGGTCACTTTTCAGCTACGGCGGCTGCGCTATAAGCAGCAGCCGCTGGAGTATTGAATCGAATTGAATTTTATTCCACAACAAGGAAAAGTTGTGAGGGGGACAGCTAAAAGCTGTAAGACAGCTTGAGGAGCCCTGACACCCTAGCACATGGCGAAGCATTAAAGCATGCGGCTAAGGGAGTACAGCCTACTAAGATGAAAACACTTACAGGAGTTATAAAATGTCACTTGCAAAGTAGATTATACAGTAGTACAGTACAGATTATACAGTATACAGTTATACAGATTATACAGTTATACAGATTATACAGATTATACAGTAGATAAAGAAAAGGAAATCATTGTATCACATCATTATACAAACATTAAGCACAGTTTTTTGGTTGATTTACTAGATACAGTCGAACCCGGACATATTGAACCCGCATATTTCGAATTATTGGCTATATCGAACACACAGATTACTCCATTGAAAATACTATGTCAAAGTATAGGGCAATTGCGTAGTATATCGAATTCCATTTTCGTTGGACATTCGACATATCGAACACGGCGCCGCACCGCGCCCCTGGAAGGTGCGCTTTTCCCAAAGACATTCGTATCCGGTCCTCAGGGGAAAACATTTCCGCAGTCACTCAGCAGGCTCCTCCTCTGCACATGCGCGGCCGTCGCCTAGCGACGGAGATGCAGAGCCTTTCCCCCGTTCTTGCGCCCCACCGGCGCAAGCTCTCTTGCTCCTCCTGTACCGCTGGCGTGTGCATTGTGCAGCTCTCTCGCTCCTCTTGTACCGCCGGCATATGCATTGGGCAAGGCCATTGGAGCTTAACGAAGAGAGTGCGCGGCATGGAGATGCGGCGATGTTTCCAAGCCATGCTTCCTGGGGAAAGGAAGAGAGAATGAGGGGTCGGCACGGTCGCTGCCAGAGAGGGCTCAAAAAACGAAGCATAGCGAAGCGGCAATTGCGCCCACAGCGCCTTCGACAGCATATTCTGCCGATCTTTTTCCACACTCTCTTCTTTCTTTTCCCTTTGTCGTTCCTTCGCAGCCCCGTTGACTGCGGCTCGAACGTTGGTTCTTTTGGCCTCGAGCTCCACCACTGGAAAAGCTGGCGCCACCGTCGGCGTGATGTGCTAGGAGGGATCACGTGGACATAGCGGCCGCATCGGCTGCTTCGGGCGCGCCGAAGCGAGCTGAAAATGAGTTTAAATTCCCCCGTACGCTGCGGTTTTCATTTAGTGGCGAAATTTTTCCGCTTCGAGTGTCTCCTTTACCACGCTTCAAAGCACTACAATAGGTAGCGGCTGCCTTTGAAGGCGCGCAACATGGTAGGCTACTGCTCGGTGCCGTAAGGCCGGACGCACGTAACGGAGGCCGGTGTCAGCCTTATTCACACGTAGCCGCAGCACAACAAGCTGCGTGAAGCTTGGCTCGCGAAACATAAAACCGGCAAACAGTCATCGGCTACAACTCTGGTATGCAGCAAGCACAGACGCGAGGAAGATTTCTGCTACGGCGCCCGGTCTGCAATGTTTTGGAAACGCGCACTGAGACGCTCGGCCGAGTCCGCTGCTCGACTAATGTCATGACGGTTTGGTCTATGAACTTGTCGATACTATAGATACTGGCAAGTTCAGTGGAGTGGAAAGGCAGCGCTAAGAAGCACATTTAAAGAAAACATGGCATATGGTCATGTTTGTGTTATGAATTAATGCACTGGATTACAAAAAAGGAGCAGCGGGAAATTGCACACTGAGAACGCCGATAAACATACAGTGCGACGCAACTCGAGAAATAGTATTGAAAGATCAAAGAATTTAGCAGAAAAAAAGATTGAATCGTCGCGACGGCATATCACAGTCCCCGTAGGCGTCGAAGTCTCTACAACGAAATTATTTTTGAACAGCTCTGATAGCGCCCACGCAGCAATGGTTGCTTGTATACTGTCAAATGCTCATATTCTGCGGCCTAAAGCTCATGGCACGGTGCGAAAACGCGCGCGCGGGGAAAGCGAAACAGTGCGCGGACAAGCATGCAGACGCGCAGTTGGTCGCTGCGAATCTGGGCGATCGCTGCATTGAGGCTTCATTCTATTACGCTCCATTTAGTTATACAAACACTACAAGAACGTATTTCACATAGTTTGCTCTCAACGTTTACCTACCTTTCACGCAAGAAGCTGGTTCGGGAGACTCCATCGCGGCGACCCCGCGCAGTGGCGTTCACTGTACGTATTCGGTAAAGAGATAGCGGCTGTAAACGATTGTGTGCTTTCAGTTTGCCCAAGATTGTTATTTAGACAGTAAGAAACTTCTCTCGTTTCGAAAGTACTTACAGAAATGTCCGGGAGAGCTCGCGCGTGGTGTTTTCAGTGAGCGCTGACAGCGAAACCTATGAGGAGCGCGCCACGTGATCCCTCATACTACGCCAGCGAGGCGCTTCCGATAGCGGGCGACTCCGTAACTCCTCGCCGCCATTACTCGATGAACAGGCTTCGCTCAGACTGCCATCTGCGCATCGCGCGTTTTCTCATGTGTACCTGTGTTTCAACGTGCCGTGTGTAGCATGTATGATTGCGGTCATCTGGTGAGCAATGGCATCCACAGACATACAAAAAGAGGAATAATCTGTACTTTGCAAGAAAGTTTGAGCTAATCCGGCGTGTCGAGAAGGGAGAAAAGTCCTCTGTGGCAGATGCATTCGGCATTCCGTGGTTTACTTTAAGGGGGGAGGCTACCCTGGAGACCAAACTTTCTTATTTTTTAAGATATCCAGATGAAACTTTCAGGGTATGTTCACACCACCGAACTATGAGGAACTGCAAAGTTTCATGAAGATATGTTTATTAGTTCCAGAGTTATTGAGGTCTAACTAGGTGATTCATGTATATGCCTGAGGAAGAGCCTGGAGAAATGCCAGGACATCGTAGGAAGCTGAAATTCACTGTGATGATTCCTTGATAGATATCCCAGGGGGCTAAAGAGCCCTTTTCTTTAATTTCCCCTCCAAAAAATTTTAAGACAACTTTGAATTTGTTGTAGCCAGTAATGACCACATTCATCAAAAATTAATTGCTTATTATAAATTAACTGCACCAGCTTTAAAAAAAAAGAAGCCTGTTACCCCCTGGCAAAGTCATTCAGGAACAGAATAAAAAATACGACATGCAAATCTGAAGAGCGGTTCTTGAGATATCGCCTTCCCCAGCACCACTACTGGCGAAAAAATCGATTCCGAGAAAACAGGCCTTAAAGTTGAACACAGGTGTTTTTTTTATTAGAAAGCTCCTGCGGAGCTTCTAATTAGCTCTTGCGGCTCCAGGAAGACTCAGTGTGTCGGATTTTCGACTGGCGACAGCCGAAAGCACAGTTCCGCTGCTGAAAAGCGTCTACGCAGTCTGCACTCTCTGCGGGAGATGGGAAGTTCGATGCTCGTACAAGACTCATATCATGCTCCCGTGCACCGAACATCTGCACTGTCTTGGGCTTTGCCGGCATCGCGTGCAGCGAAGAACTAGCGAAAAAAAAAAAAAGCGGAGCAAATAATCTAAAAGATAGCGTAAGGCGATGAGCAGCGCGCAAGCTCATGTTGAGGCGGACGGTGCAAGGGGCAACAACGACGCGAGTGCGGCATCACAGGGAGCGGCCGCCGCCGCCCGCGCAGCAGCCAATGGCAGGCGCGCTTTAGCCCGCGAGAGTTGAACTCGCTGCTCCGACCAATCAGCGCTCCGCATCACATCGCGGGAAAACGCCAATACCGCCTCAACCGCGCCGACGATGCCATTTTGCAAGGCGGCAAAATAGAGGCAAAGAATCCACGGTCAAAACGACACCAAGATGGCGCGGGCAGGCCGCATGGGCCGGGAATGGCGCGCACGCGAAGTTTGACTTTATTTCGGCATTTGCGCGTGTTTCTTGGGCCGCGGTGGCCTCAAAAGTAGCGTTATTTTTGGTACTTTACGGTTGAATTAGGTGCTGATAATTACGGAACAGGTAGTTTATGGGACATACAACTCAAAAATATAGTTTTTCAAAAATCGACTTTTTCGCGATTTTTCGGTTTTCAAGGGCCGCGTGCCCCCTTAAGTACGTTGTTAAAAAACAAGGAGGACATCAAGCTTAAAGCAGGTGAGGAAAGTCGCTCGGGAGCGTGTCGTGTGCTGCTTTTGACAAAGTGGAGAAGGCACTCTATACGTGGTTTTTCCACGTATTTCTGTGGATGGCCCGATGTTAATCGAAAAGGCCAAATGGTTTGCTACGGCTTTTGGTGAAAAGAACTTTTGCGGTTGCACTGGGTGGCTGCAACGGTTTAAAAACAGCCACGGCGTTGTAGGAAAGGCCATTTCAGGTGAAAGTGGGATTGTCAGCAGCCAGACGATGCAGCAGTGGCTTTCTGAGGAGTGGCCGAAGATCAATGCGAAGTTTTCACCTGCAGAAATCTTCAATGCGGACGAAAGGGGTCTCTTTTGGCAAATGTTGCCGAATAAGACACTCTCTCTTCGTGGAACCTCATGTCACGGCGGTAAAATGAGCAAAGTGCGTGTGTCGGTGCTGCTTGCAGCCAATGTGGACGACTCGTGCAAGCTACGGCCATTCGTGATCGGGAAGAGCAAGTCACCGCACTGCTTGAAGAACTGTAAACAGCTTCCCGTCTGCTACGGCTGTAATAGGAAGGCCTGGTTGACACGTCAACTTTTTGTTGAATGGCTGCAGGCTTGGGACGCTGAGTTGGGCAAGTCGGGCCGCCGAATTTGCCTTCTGGTAGACAACTATTCGGCCCATCAAACGACTTGCAAGCTGCAGCACATTGAACTGAAGTTTCTCCTGCTGAACACCACAGTGCGACTGCAGCCTCTGACCAGGGTATCATAAAGGCATTCAAGGTAGGCTATCGGAAGCAACTTATTCAACGGCTCCTCGTAAACCTCCGCATGGGAACCGATCTCAAGACTGACCTGCTCGGCGCGATCCAGATGATTACCGGCGCTTGGGGCGACGTGAAGCAGGCCTGCCTTGCCAACTGTTTCGGCAAGGCAGGCCTTGAAGTGGCCGGAGATGAATGTCCGGAAGCTTTAGATGACGATGAGTGCTTGTAGGACGCGTTTCGCGACTTGTACAATTTTTCCGGCGCCGTCCCGTCCGAAGTGATTGTTGATGACTTCATTAATGCTGACAGCGAAGTTCATGTGGTAGCCGACCTTGCTGATCAGGACATTGTGACCGGAATAGCAGGCGTTCAAGACGGCGATTCCAGCGACGACGAGGGCAACTGTGTTTTCGAAGAAACGCGTCCGTGCACAGCCACTGAATAGGCGTCAGCGTTCAGCCTGATTCGGCGCTGTTGCGGCGAAATGAAAGGCACTGGGCTCTCGCACCTGGACAGTCTTGAGAAGATTGAGTCTAGTGTGTTCAACTTCATTTCCCAGAGGAAAAAGCAGCCTAAAATTAGTGATTTTTTTTTCCGTGAAATAAAGCGCTTTCATATTGTGTGCACATGCTATGCGATTTGCGGCTGTTCCAATCGGTAAGTTACAATTTGTTATGATCACGAGTGCTTTTTTGGCCTATATCTGTATATCGAATTTTCGCTATATCGAACTATTTTCCGATCCCCGTCGAATTCGATATACCCGGGTTCGACTGTATGTCAATCTTATTTTCTTTTATTATGTAGTTTAGAAGTGTAGGCAATTGAAATTGTAACACTCGATTTCCGTAATTGGTTCTACATTTGGCGACATACCACACTTCAGGATGACGTACATTATAAGCAAGTAAGTTTTTCTCTAGCCTTGCTAGGTTTGTCATGGCATCATTATTTTTCAGCAAACTGAGTTTATATATATAAACGGCATAGCTTGTAATCGTACATTGATGGAACCTGAATTATGTAGTGCTTCTTAAACAATTCTGCGCTGTGGTAGCGATATGGGACTTTACAGCCTAGGCGTAGAGCACTTTTTTGCAAGACGGAAAGTTTGCTAATGTTTGAAGCTGTTGTTATTGACCATACAAGAAACGCGTAATTCAATAGAGAAGAAAATAAAGAGTTATATATGAGTATGTTAACAGAGGTAGGAAAATAGTAGTAGTGACGGCGCATAATGCCGGTTGTCCTAGATAGTTTATTAATAATGTAGTTCACGTGATCATCCCGTGTCATGTTTTGTGAAAAATACACGCCCAGTGATTTGAAGCGTTTTACCACTTCAATTTTAGAGTTATGTAACGAAATGGTGGGCAACTGGACATATGTGGTGGCGGGGGTGAAATAAAACAGCCTTCGTTTTTTTACTCTTTAGTTTTAGGGAGTTCATTTGAGCCGATGCATTAATTTCAGACAGTGCGCTATTCACTCGACTACCCAAATCGGCACACGATTTGCCTGAAAAGAATAGACTCGTGTTATCAGCATAGATTATATAATGGGCTATTTCATCAATGTGGACAATCTCATTAATATAAAGTATGAAAAGAAACGGTCCCAGGATGCTTCCCTGAGGGACACCTGTTTTAATAGATTGTATTGAGGAATGTTTTCCTTCAATGACAACAAATTGAGTGCGGTATAGCAAATACGACTTGATTAGTTTGTGCGCGATACCTCTTATGTCACAGTGATCCAGTTTTTGAAGCAGAATATCATGACTAATGTGGTCAAAGGGTTTTGAAAAGTCTAAAAAAATCCCAAGTACCATATTTCTGCGCTCGAAATTTTCTAGAATGATTGGGCCAGTAGTGTGAGCTCTGTAGACTTGTTTCTCCGAAAATAATACTGTGCAGAACAGATCACGTTGAAGTGGTCAGTGAAAGAGGTCAGGTGTTTGAAAATTATTTTCTCCAAACCTTTGGAAAATACAGGCAGAACTGATGTAGGTCGGTAGTTGGACATGTCATTTCTATCACCCTTTTTATATACAACTGTTACTTTTGCTGTCTGCATATTTCGAGGGAAGAATCCCGTAGATAAACACATAATGAAGATGTAGGTAAGGCAGGGTGCTAGTACAGTGCAGTCCACTTATAACGATATCGAGAAACACGAAAAATATGATTGTTATAACCGATGATCGCTATATCTGGACTGCAGTTATTAAAAAAAATTTTAAAATAAAGAACGCGGGACACACCTTTGCAGCTCTGAACTCGAATTCACTACTTGCTCTAAAGAATAGATGATGTAGAAAGTAGGCTGTGAAAAACAAACTTTATTTCTTGCGCCAATGACCGTGTTACAGGTTACGCGCCCTGAAACAGTCCGAAATCTGCACTTGCTTTTGTGGCAGCTTCAGCTTCACAACTGCGGTGTGCATGGATTCCAGCGGCTGCGCGAACACTAGCGGCGATCCTTTGGCATGCACAAAATCAATTAAGGAGTCGATCGACGACAGTGCACTTTGCGTGGACATCGAGGTCGGGGTCAAGGAGCCACTGTCAATCTCGTTGTCACTGTCGCTGCTGCTGTCGCCACCGTCACACAACTTTGCCGTCTGTCGAGACAGCAGATCTTCGGCGATCGCCTCGTCGGTGACCTCATCGCAGAACGAGGCAGCACTGTCTGCAGTCAAAAACTCCTCCTTCAATGCACCACCTGTGTCACCAGTAGGAACGAGCTCCCAGAGCTCGGTTATGTCAGCGGCTTCCACCGTGTTGGTCTCAGTGGGTTGGGGAAGTTCGTCCTTACGCACAAAGCCCGCCTTTTTAAAGCAATTGGTGATGAACCACTGGTAAAGCGCCTCTTCAACATCGGCGTACAAAGGGTCTCTAACCCTTTTCCGCTGATCGGCATGGCCGCTGATAGCCCCTGCCTTCACAATTGCAGTGCTCCCGGTTTTCAAGATGGTTGATATCGTTAACTGGGCGAGCTCATACTTCTTCACAAGGGCGCTCACCTTGAAGCTGGATTGAGAGTCCTGCAAAATATCCATCTTCGTGTCAAGCGACAAAGCTTTGTGCTTTGTCGGCGCCATCTTCGAACTGGATTGAACCGTTGGTTGCACGCTGCTTCGGTGGCGTCGGCCTGCTATCGCGAGAGAAAGATGCGCTGCTTTGCTTGTCACTTTTTTTTTTCTTTCTCTCTCATTCGGAGCGACTGTGGCCGATGCGCATGAAGCAGCTAGCGCCATCTTGTGGCGCGCTGCGCCTACTCAGGTACTCTCCGGTGCACGGTCGGGGCGGGACGTGCTGGGCGGTAATGGGGGCAGATATGAACTTACGGAGATAAACATCGCCTCGTCTCGACATTGTTCGTTTCAGGGAACTAAGCAATGCAAATGTTACGCTTATTTGGCACGGAAAACGCTGTCCAGACGCCAACATTTTGATCGTTATATCCGATACGCGGTGAATGACCTATCGTTATAAATGGTTTTTTCCCCATAGACCTAATGCATAAAATGACACTCTCATGTCGACCCATCGTTATAACTGATATATCGTTATATGTGGTATCGTTATAAGTGAACTGCACTGTATATGCATGACATATTTTACTGGTTTCATTTGAATATTGTCTGCATCAGTGGCTTTGCTATTGCTGAGAGTTAGAAGTGTAGGTACAAGCTCACCATCTGAAACTGGCTCTAGAAATATGGTTTGGTTAGTTCGATATCTTAGGTCAGCACTGCTGGTGGTAGCGTCACCAACTGATAGGAAGAAGTCGGTAAATGCATTGGCTAGCTCAGGGCCTTGAATTTCTATTCCATCTTCTACAATTTTGGTTACTGCCTCATTTGCACTACTAATTACAGTGTTAAGTGCCTTCCAAACATTTTCTGTGCGTCCGTGTGTCAAGTTAAACAGGTTAGAATAATATTGTTTTTTTGCATCACGAAGATGTTTAGTGACAAAATTTCTGTATTTCTTGAAAGCTTTGAGGGCTTCAGTGGATTTACTCACTATAAATGCCTTAAACAAATTGTCCCCCTTTCTTATAAGCTTGAGGCATTTTTATTTACCCAGTGTTTTCGACTTTTCTTGCGTGTTTTAAAAGTCTTGATGGGAAAATACGCAAAGTATAATTCAGAGAACTTCTTCACAAACAAATCGTATGCCAAGTTGGGGTCGCTTGTTACGAATAGTTCATTCCAGTTTGTTCTGCCTAAGCAATCTCTAAAAGTGGATAGTGTTTTAGGAGTAATTAGTCTGTATGAAAATTCTGAATGCAGTCATTTAGGTGTGTCATTGAATTGACTGCCAAACATAAATATAGGCAAGTGGTTGCTAATATTATGAATTAAAGTGCCAGCCTTAACAAAGGAAGTATCAAAATTGGTTATAAACAGATCTAAAAGTGTTGTTGATTGTGGAGTGATTCGCATAGGGGATGTTATAAAATTTTGACAAGAATGAGAGTTTAACAGCGATTCGAGTTCTAATTTAGCACTGCTTACAAGTTGATGTTGAAGTTACCACCCAGAATTAATGCATATTTTCTTTCACTGATGAATTCCAACAGAGTTCAGAAAGGAGAAAAACAGACGGATATTATTTGAAGGAGGACAGTAACAAACACAAGGAACTGAAGTACCACATCTGATAGCATGCATTTCATAAAAAGGAGTGATACAGCAGAATTCTGACATTATTTCAGAATCAATTAAGTTGGAGATTAGCATTGCTGCGCTACCACCACTTCTGCCTTTGTGGTTCATGTAGTAGGATTTATATGTTGGAGATGTAAACACGTTCTCTTCCGAGGCAAACTATGTTTCTGAATACATCACAACATCAAAGCGTACTTGTGCTTCACTAAAAAAATAATCAAGTTCATCCTGCTTATTTCTACCAGATCTAAGGTTAAAATGAGCACAACTGAGGCATTTTTGGCAGCTAGTATCATTGAAGTTTTTAAGGTTTATAATACCTGCGCAGTTGAGGAAGGAAGCATGGTGAGAGGGATACCAAAAGAAATATCAGGATACTGTGCCAGGTAAAATCATATCACAGCTTATCAAGGTCAGCTGCGCAACGAATGACAATGACGCTATCGCACTCTCTTTTCCGTACAAGAATTTTTCCGTTACAATGCCATGAAAAACGGTAGCCATTGTTCTCTGTCCATTCTTTTGCACAGCGGAGCAGCTCTCTGTTATGTTGGGTCATGTTCTCACTGATCGAAACACCCGATGAATCATTCCTGATGGCTTTCCGCTTTTCCAGCCACTTATTGCGGGTTGACTGCTGGGCAAATCGAACAATAATTCCAGGAGTTTTGTTTGGCTTTGATGGTAGTCTGCGAATAGCGCCGATGTCATTCCCCGTCAGCTCTGGTAGGTTAAGTCTTAGCCAGATCATTCCGCCGGCACAGCAAATCCTCGTTTGGCGCAGCTTGATTGCTGTGTACTTCTACGTTTAGTTTCCTACTGTGAAACTCAAGGTCATTTACAATTGCTTTTAGTTGCTGAATGTCATTTGATGTGGAAGTGGAAACTAATTTGCCTACATGCCTGTTTAAGCTACTAATGTCTTGCTCCTGTTTAACTTTTCGGCTCGGGATATCATCATACTTCTGTGACAATAGTTCAATTGAATCCTTAATCCCCCCAACTTGAGCTGGCAGCCCAGCCAGAGCATCAAGCCTGCTAGTTATATCTGCCAGATAGATAGTTAGCTCAGAGTTCATGTTTGTTTTGTCCCCACCGTTAGAACCCCCTCTCCCTTGGGTATCCCTCGTGCCTCATGCACGAAAGAAGATGGGCTGTTTCTGCCCTGCCTTCCTCCCTTGCACGTGCGATATTGAGCTGCAATCGTTGGCTGACCCTCGCAAGTCACTTGTCAGCCCGTGTTGACATGGCGAAAGTATGTTTTATGCGCTCGATTTTGACAAAAATTGCCATTAATTTCATCAGCTGTAGCTGATAGTTTGTTGCAGCGTGGTCCAGTGAACTTAGTTGCATAAATAAAATAGGTAGGACAAACTAAGACTGAAATATGGTTTGTTATATCCGGAAGTGTGTCGTACATGGGTCTGTTGTAATGAGTAGGCTGTATTTGCTTTTCAAAACGAAATCACCTGCTGCGCCTGCTGCCGCCACACATGAACACTATTGTTTCTAGAGTAAAGACAGCTTTTGCCCTCCACTGCCGATGGTGTGGGATAGCAAGCTGACAAGGTTTGTCATTACCCTGACCAAAATATCATCACTCTGACCCTATGTAAGTGGTTCCTTCATAGAAGAGGCAGTTTCTTTGGTGATCTGTCAGGTAGAGAATTTAAGTCTGAATGCATGTCTCTGGTTTTAGAGTGTCTGTTCTCTTCTCGTGCCACAGATGAACTTCATGAATGGCCGCAAGTACGAGAATGCGCAGACGGTAAGCCTGTCGCGGGTGCTGCAGTGTTGTGACACCCTGCGAGCAGTGCTTAAGCTGCTTGCGCGCAGGGGCTCGGACCAGTCTGAGCGGCCAGAGGACCAGATGGAGACCGAGCGGCTTGAGGTGGGAAATACTGTATTTACTTGATTCTAACTTGCCTTTCATTGCAACACACATTAGTTTTTCTCTGTGTGGACTGGATGTGTGGACGAGATTACAAAGAGTTTTACTGCCAATGGCGATAGCTTGTCAGTCTTGTTGCTTCTAATGGATTGAGCGTTCTTAGGATACTTCATGAACTTTTCCGTATGTTTCTGTGCTTTTTCGATGTCTGTAACCATTTTTCTGGCGACTTGGGTAACTGCGTAGTCTGTGGTCTAATGGGTTGGATATTGGGCTGTTGTTTTGAAGAAACTGGTATCAAAACCATCCATCGGACCATTTCGGGTGACTGAAAATGTGACACCAAGTGTTGTATTACGATTATAGATTATGATTGTAACACGAAGTGATTCCGCCAAAAAAACGGGAAACTATGAATAAAAGCAGATGTGTGCAGAGCTTTATTTATTGCTTCTGCGAACTGCCGCTGCAAAATAAGTGCTAATAAGTGCCGACATCCTTCACCGTGGGCGATAACGGCATTGTCTTCTGTAACAGTCACCAAGGTTATTCGAGAGGCAGTGCTCCAGAAATGCCCTCAACATGATCCCCATGACAGCAAAGCCATTCCGGACTGTTTGGGGACCAAATGCGGGACATTGCAGACCACTCGCTTGACATGTCTGCACTACAGCGCCGATCATTCTGCTCGAGGTTGCGAGTAAGAAATAAATATACTCGTGTGACAAACTCTAATACAGTAGAACCTTGTTGGTGTGATTCTGAAAACAAAAAAATGCGACAAAGGACATACAAACCGGGAAAACATATGTTCCGAAGTCACTGAGAAAACAAAAACAAAATGTGTTTTTGTGTTGAGTCAACACAATAGTGTGTTGACTCAACTGTAGTTGACATTTTAGTAAGGTGAAGCACTGCAAGGTCTTTGCAGCAGGAGACACCAAAGCGCGCCAAGCTAGTGGGTCCCGAGCAGCTCGAGATGTGCATTGTCGTTCTGACGGCTCTGGCAAACTTACGTTTGTGCACCTCGTATTCAGCCTAGGTCAGCAGCTTCCCTGGGCTGGGCATTTGGGCCGGGAGTCTCAACATGCCACCAACCTGGTGAGAATCGTTGCAGTGTGAGTTGGCCGATATGTGTCGAACTGGTGGGCCTTAAGACGCCCGAGATTCGCAGTGTCATTTTCCTATTGCGTGCTGTTTTAAGGGGGGACACTGTTATTGAAATAATGTTATCCTCTTTTTCATCAATATTAATGAAACTGTCCGGTCTTATTACGATTATTGGGCTGATTTCAAATATGTAATTAGTTTTGTTGTAGGTCAATTAGTTTCCATGATAATTAACATTTCACTTCCGTTGTTTAAGGCCACAATGGAAAATAAATGGCACAATAAAACATTATTTGTAAGGCATGTTTAGGTAGCATAAATACTAAGGAATGAAAGATGGCAAGCAAATTTTTTATCTGACCCTTAAGGGGGTACCTGGGCCTCGAGCAATACCATTATTGATATTGCTGCTAGAGGAATGAAATTTGTAGGTAATATGTAATTTAATGCAAAAAAAAGAGGTGAGGCGTGCAGACAGGACACAAGAGTAGAGAGGTGGACAACACGAACGCCGACTATCAACTGAAGGGAGCACTGAGGCGAAAAAAGAAAGAAGACACAAAACTCATCTGCGCAAGCTAAGGAATGAATGAATGAATGAATGAATGAATGAATGAATGAATGAATGAATGAATCCTTACCAACTAGCTCAGCTTTCTGTCGTTCTAATATGTAATTTAATGTGCTTGATGCAAACATGTAATAAGTTTTTCTCTGTATATTGAGAAAAATATTTTATACAATTTTTCCTGTTCTCATGTTTCGGGGTGACTGGCAGAAAATGTTTTGCAGTAAGAAGTGTAAAAGTTATCTGAAAATATTCCTGAATGCTCAAGGAGTGCAATAAGCATCGTCTCATGTTTCTACCTCTGTTCTATCCAAAGTTACAAAAGTTCAAAGTTGTAACTTGACATGCAATATATATGTTTCTTTACCTTCCTCAAAATTTCAATAGGTTTCAAGGTGTAGAAATGTGGTATTATAGACTTATTGCACTCCCTCGGAGCCTAGCTATCGGATAAAGCAAGCATTATTCAAATTGGATGATTAGGCAAGTAACTATGCGTCCCAGAATATTGCTGATTACCAAAAAAAAAAAAAAAATGTGTTGAGAAAAGTGGAAGAAACTAGCCACCATGGGAAAAAAGGAATTTTATTCTCCTGGATGCACGAAATTGTCATAGCTCAGAAGGCTCTAGGGGAATAATCTAGATGGGGATTTCCTCGCTGCCTCCGCTTTGCAGCTGCTTGAAAGGCTGCCAAGGACATTCGCTCTCTCTCCACACTAACAATGTGATGACAGTCCCTCTCAGGGGGGACACTGCTATTGATATAATATTCATTTTTTTTCATCAATATTAATGAAACATTTTAACCTTATTAAGATTTTTGTGCTGATTTCAAATATGTAATTCTTTTTCCAATAGGCCATTTACTTCTGAAGATAAATGAAATTCATTGTTCATCATTCGCAGAAATTAGAAAAATGCCCGCGCTACAAAAATTCATATTGCCACATGCCTAGTACTAGAAAACATAAGGAACACAATGGTAGGAATACTTTTTTGATATAGCTAATATTAGTAACTCTATAGCAATTCAGTATTTACTGTTCCAAATGTGAGTGGTCACGGTGCCGACGAGCAGCGCCGTGACCCGTCCTTGTGTATCATCATTGACCGCCTGAAATCGTCACTTGTTGACAGTTCCCTTCGCTTATTCACACTTCAAGATAGTGTACTCTACCGCCCCAACGTCCACCCTGACGGCCCTGCATTACTCCTTGTGATCCCTAAACACCTTCGCTCGGCCGTTCTCCATGAACTTCACGACGTCCCCACTGCCAGTCACCAGGTTGTGTCACGTACCTACGACTGGATCCGCCGAGGCTTTTGGCCAGGGCTCGCTCGCTCCGTTCGAAGATACGTAGCTGCCTGTGAGAAATGCCAGTGACGCAAGACACCATCAACGCTCCCTGCTGGGTACCTTCAACCACTCGACATTCCTGCGGAACCATTTTTTTGGGTTGGTTTGAAATTACTTGGTCCTTTTCCTCTTTCTACCTCTGGGAACAGGTAGATCGCTGTGGCCATGGATTACGCCACACGCTACGCCATCACCTCAGCGCTTCCTACAAGCTGCGCCACAGATGTCGCCAATTTTCTTCTACGCGACGTGATTTTATTACATGGAGCTCCTCGACAACTTCTCACAGACCATGGCCAGACATTCCTATCAAAAGTAACCGTGGACATCCTGCAGTCCTGTGCCACGAGGCACAAGCTATCCATGTCATACCATCCGCAAACAAATGGTCCCATGGAGCGTCTCAATCGCACTCTCACAGACATGCTCGCGAAATATGTCTCTTTAGACCACACTGTCCGGGACCTCGCTCTACCTTTCGTCACATTTGCATATAATTCCTTGCGCCACGACACAGCCGGTTATTGCCCATTTTTCCTTCTGTTCGGCCGAGAACCAGCACTGCCCCTCGACACAACCCTCCCCGTTCATGCAGCACCGACCAGTGAATATGCATTTGACGCCATCGCCCGCTGGGTCTCACACAAGGGAAATTGCCCGTCACCGCCTTCTGAAATCCCAAGAGAGTCAAAGGCATTTGTACGACCGGCGACGCAGAGACGCGCACTTCCTGCTTAGTTCTTTTGTGCTTCTATGGTCTCCGTCACATCAGGTCGGCCTGTCAGAAAAACTGCTGTCTCGTTACACAGGCCCATACCGAGTGCTTCGTGCCGTGACTCCCGTCACGTACGAGATCGCCCCTGACGCCCCATCTGCTTCCCACTCTAGTGATATCATGCACATTACAGGACTGAAGCAGTATCACCGTCCCAGTGATGACATTTAGACGCTCCGGGACGTCGCTTCTGCCGCCAGGGGATTATGCTACATGCGTGTGGTATTTGATGGTTTGAACTAGACGCGTGGGCACCATCACTCGAGAAAAGAGAACAAAGAATGAACTCAGCTCGCGCTGTGAATCTAACCGGTCAGTGCTGTAACCGCTGTTGTAAATATAACCTGTAAATAGTTGCTCGTCTTACTGACTCGTTCTTCACGTAACAATATCTACCTACTCATACCATCATCATATCTGTATACAGTAGAACCTCGTTAATTCGAAGTCCGTTGGACTGCGAAAAATCATTGAATTAACCGCGTTTTCGAATTATCAAAAGTGGACGAAAAACGAGAAATAAATGTCCGAAATGTGGCTGTATCAACACTGCATGTTTATTTCGCTTGAAAAGCGGTCACTTGAAGTACCGTATTTACACTATTGTAAGGTGACTCGAATGTAAGTCGACCCCCCCCCTCCCTCCATATTGCGTGACAGGAAAAAAAAAAAATAGAGCATACTTGAGGGCGCATTCGATAACGAAAATTTATTAGTAGCTGACATGGTGATTGGACTACTCATCTTCACTAGTGCTGCCATTCTCATCGTTGCTAGGTCCCACTGCGCGTCGTCGTCTCGTGAAATTTCAAATTTGGCAAACGACCGCACCACATCTTGTGGAAGAGCAGCCCACGCCGAATGCGCCCAACCACACGCAACCGTCAGGGAAGCTCTTTTGACAGGTCCGGTTGGCGTAATTTTGCGGTCTTCTGCCGCTAGCCACTCATACTCAGCGGAGCAGTTCCTTAAAGGCGAATATCCGGGCTTGTTTCATGACCATGTCGCACTTCACTGGCAGGGACCGATTGCGCATTTCAGCGACGTATGCGGCAAGCTTAGCCCACAGCTCCGGAAAGCGTCCAGACTTCGGCACGTAAAAAATTACTCGCTTGCCGTCACAGGTGAAAATTTCGCTTTGCTGCGGTCGCCACTCTCGCACCACCTGTTCAGAAACATCGAACTTCCGGCCCGCTGTGCAGTCATTTGTTTCTTTGGCGTAAAGTATGGCAACCCTCTTGAACGCTGCTGTGAACGAGTGCCGAATGATTGGTGGGCCTGGAGCACTCATGACGACTGAGGAAGCATAGAAGTAGCACGTAGCCGGCAGTCAAGTGGAACGCGTCAAACCAATGCCTTTAGTCAAGAAAGCTAAGTGCAAGAGGCAAAGAGAAACCCGCGAGCAGTGTTCTTCCATGAACTACCGATACTCCCCGGAAGCGCCGCCGTTCTGACGGTGCCGCCGCGAATGGAACAACGGCGCTTCCATCAACTATTGACGTGACCTCATGAGT
Organism: Dermacentor variabilis; assembly: GCF_050947875.1. Classification (NCBI taxonomy): domain Eukaryota; kingdom Metazoa; phylum Arthropoda; class Arachnida; order Ixodida; family Ixodidae; genus Dermacentor; species Dermacentor variabilis. The sequence continues at coordinate 122,156,374 of NC_134577.1, forward strand.
GTTGTCTGCTCTGTAAAACTCTCAAAAATGTTGAAAAACCCTTCTGAAAAGCGAAAAAACATGCAGAATAGCAAAAAGCTACGGGTAGGGCCATAGAGCAAACAAAATTCTAACTGCATTGTAGCTCCCGTTGGTCTCGCTTTTTTGGCAGTGCCATGTTTTGGTTTCGATTGTAAGTTGACCCCCCCCCCCCCCCCCTTCAGATTTTCAAATTTAAAAAAGTGGTCGACTTACAATCGTGTAAATACGGTAGTCATCGATGCATGGCTTGGCGGGATAGTTAGCTGCACCGTTGGCTGCGTCCTCCAGTCTGCTTACAGTGCGCAGCAATTCACTGTTACCGCTGCGGATCACGGAGGCACGGAAAAATCACGGAGGACATGGTTTAAACTGACGTATTATCCGGATATGGGCACGCTGGCTGTTCAAATTTTCCGGCAAAATTTGCATGCAAACTGTTGGGACTGCCGAAAACCTTTGAATTACGCGGGATTTCGAATAAACTGAGTTCGAATTAACAAGGTTCGAATTAACAAGGAGTTCGAATTAACAAGGTGTGGCACGGAATCTTCGAGAATAGGAAGTTCCTCAGAGTATGGCAGACGGGACGCTACATAAACAACTGCACACAGGAGCATCAATAATGAAATGGCCAATATGCCCATGCATTGCATTGCCTGCACCTCTGATGTGCTGTTTCATATCGCCAAGATACTTAGAAGAAGCAAGAATGCACGTGCCCAAGAGATTTTAGAAGCATTCTTTATCGAAAGAAAAGATAGCTTGTGTGTAAGTGACACATCTGTATCGCTGTTCAGTGCAGAGATGTCTTTTTTGATTAATCAGATGCATTAGAAAGTTGTGTAGAGATTTGGGGAAGGGCATCTATCTATCTTTTAATTTGTGTGTGCCTGTGCATTTGGGCTCTTTACAATGCTATATTGCAATAAACCAGTTGGTAGGCAGTGCTCAACCTTTGCATGTGTCTCTTCTCATGTGGTGTCCTGTTTCCCAGTTTTGTGCATTTAGCAAGCGGCCTTTCTACTGCATAACACTAAGCGCATTCGGAGGCTCGAAATATTAAAAAATAAAATTCCTGCAAATATGGTAAATGTGTGACTCTTCATTGAACCTCTTTGATGTCAGCTTTTCAAATTATACTAATTATAGAAATTGATCTCAAGTAGTAAGGAGGTTGATGTAATGTGGCACATGGTTTTCTCTATGCTCCAGTAGTAATGAATTTGCTGTGTATTGTTTGTTGAGATGCACTCACTTGCCTGTGAATATTTGTTTCAAACTGACCATTAGCCTTTGGCTAACAATCCAGTTGTGTGGATATTTCATAGCAAGAAAAAAAAAAGATAAAAAACAAAAAGAGAGTTGAGGATGTTATTTGATTTGATGCAGCAATTGGTGAGCAAGATGATGGGCAAGGACCTGGACGCAAAGATGCACTTTGCCTGGAATGCGCTACAGGTGGCAGTCAACGTTGTTGTGGACAGCGAGCTCGATCGGCTCAACACTAACAAAGGCACACCGGGCATCAAGCAGGTGGGAACAACAGCACAGGCCCTGTTTACTGTATTGATTGTAACTCAAGATTTATTTGCGATTTTCGTTGCTCAAACTCAGCCCTCATGTTACGTTCAAATGATGGCAAAATTAACCATTTTAACACAAATACAGTCAAACCCACTTATAACAACATTCAAATGCCACGAAAATTCCATTGTTATAACCAATAATTGTTATAACCAGGTTGCATGAAAAGATCAAAATAGGGGGATGGCAGAGCTGATATGAGAAAACTATATGCTGTATTTACACGATTGTAAGTCAACTCGAATGTAGGTCGACCCCCCCAAAATCACATACCTCAAAAAAAAAAAAAAAAAGTGCGTGCGCATTTCACATAAAAAAAAATTTATTGCCATGGTTGATGACTACTCATCGTCATTGGAGGTGTCCTCACTGGTGCTGCTGCCGTCATAGCTGCTGCGGTTCCACAGTACATCGTTGTCGAGTGAGTCCATATTTGGCGAACGACCGCACCACAACATTGCGCGGTACCGCCGCCCATGCAGAGAGGACCCACCCGCACACAGTAGTCAAGGAGGCCCTCCTCAGATGCCCGCTTGGGGTAAGGTCGAGGTTTCCTCTGGAAATCCAGTCGTATTCGCAGCGCAACAGGTCCTTAAAAGAGTTGTTGACCCCCACGTCGAGAGGCTGAAGCTGCCCCGTCAAGCCACCGGGGATTACAAGCATGTCGGTGCGCTCCTTATGAAGCACCGCTTTCACCTTGTCGGTGAGGTTAGGTGAGGTTGTGACAGGTTGGGGATGTCTCTTGAGGGGTGCCCCCGGCCTCGGGAGCCACACCAGATGGTACCATTCCACTACCATATCATCCGTCATAAATCCCTTTGCATTCGCCCGTACCACAAGGCCTTTGGGAAGCACTTCTTTAGGCATCGTCTTCCTCTTCAACACGATGTACGGGCGAAGCTTGGTGCCATCTGCCAAGCATGACAACATGACCGTAAAATGCAGCTTTTTGTTGCCCGTTGTCAGTAGGTTTACATTGCGTGCTCCCTTTAAGCTCACGGTTGTATTATTGGTCCTATCGAAGTATACGGGAGTCTGGGCGGTATTGCCGATCTGGCCAAGCAAATACCGTCGGGAGTCTCGAATTTTTGGGAGTGCCTATGGAAGGCGAGGACCTTACCCTCGTATGCGGCCGGCAACTTCTAGCACACGCTGGTGCGTCTACGAAGGGAGAAGCCAGCCCTCTTCATAAATTTAGAGGCCCAGGCCCTGCTGGCTTTGAATTCAGTCCTCAGTATTCCTGCTTCCGAAGCGAAGACACAGGCCTGTTGAGTGATCATTTCGCACATGACCAGCAGTGATCGATTGCGTAGATCCGTCACGTACGCCGCAAGCTTCGTTTCCAGCTCCGGAAAGCGTCCGGACTTAGGCCCGCGAAAACTATGGCGCTTGGAGTCGTATGAAAAAATTCCCTCGTGCTGAAGCCGCCACTGCCGCACCACATGTTCACTCACTCCAAACTTGTGTCCTGCAGCGCAGTTGTTAGTTTCCTCGGCATGGAGGATAGCAGCCCGTTTGAATTGTGGGGGTTCCACTCTGCATGCGGCTGCATCCTGACATGTTTCTGGTGCATGCCATCGCTAAGTGCTTCAATTTATCCATAACAAATTTAGACGGGAAGGCTCTCCCTCTAACCTTCTAGCTATTTCTGGGCTCCTTAAGCTTGAAGCTTGAGTGAAACAGGCAGGTTTAAAATTTCTTTATTAAATCCTGCATAATTATTTCAAAATTGACATTTGAAATTACATTTCTTATTCACAAACACAATCTACCAGGCACAAACATACAAATACCATAGTAGAGTATAAATGTAGTAATGATGTGTTTAACTAATCCTTTCTTTTGGTTGCCATCCGTGAATGAAATATGTTAACGCCTCTCACCACTAACGCTGAATCACTGTCTCAGTTTGAATTAAAAATTGAAAAAAATTCTTAGCAGGTGAAAATTGCTAGTGCTATTTTTAGATTATGCAAGCCAGCATGTACTTGTACCCTGTGTAAGTAGTCGTGTATGCAGCGTAGAATGCCTAAATTGCCCTTTTATTCTATATTGAAAATTATCATGTACTTGTATTTGGTGTATATATTATGTAGTGTAAATTGTCTATGTGTAAAGTGCAAAGCTGATGTTATACATTTATTGCTTGATCCTTAACATGATGACTGTTCTTTGTATACGTACGTATATATAGTGCCCACCTGCTATGGTCTCAGTAGAGACTGGCAGTATTGTAAATAAATAAATAAATAAATAAATAAATTTCATTGTTGAGAGATACGAAATGCATTGGATCCTATGAGCATTCGCTGGGGATACGGAAATATTTCGTTTTCGTAAGAATTTCATTTTCACGAATTCATTACCTGCGGATATTCATGAGAAACATTTTAGATTAACTTTCTGATGTCTGATAATTAATTTTATCCGTGTTCTTTTCATCAAGGTTCAGTTGTATGTGTTTATCTGAAGGTGATAACGGTCGCACAGGCATGTGCTTTGGGCTCATGCTTATATTGTGATTCCTCTCATGTCACCCCTATCCTCAGTTCTCTCATATTTTTAAACCTTGGTATTTATGGGGTTTTATTGAAACTAGAAAGCTAAGCTGAATTAAGTGGAGCATTTTGTGGTTTGAGCGTTTCCTTACCGTGAGCTATGCCGCCATCTCTCCTTGTATGGCTGTGTTCCAGTACTTGCTGTAGATGGCTAATAGACAGTAAAGCAGACAATGGCCACCTTAAGTCCAGTTCCAATCGTGACGAAGCCGGGAAAATAGACAGCTTTGCGAAGACAGCTGGGAAGTGAAAAACAGTGCAGGCTACTTTGCTGTCCATACAAAATTGCGGCTGCGCAGAAGCCTCGAAAACTCGATGGGAAGTCGTCTGCCCCCAGGAAAACATCACATTTTCTTGCGCAGTTTATGCGAGCTACATTGTGTTTCTTTGTAGGTTAGCAAGCGCAAAGTGTTAAAATATAGCTGTGATAAATGCTTCTCTTAGCGTCTTATTGACGCAAGGTAGCATCACGTTCCAGTGACATCTTCCAGATGGTTCCAGACAGGTTCCATTACTTGGCCTCGAAACTGTCTATGTAGACTATCTCTGATGCTTTCTCTGATGAGAATTGAGACACGCCACTTGTGTGGCTTACACTGATGGCTCGTTTCTATGAATTTATAGGAAATTAGAAATATATAATGAGATTAGAGAGGTATTGACATCAGTGCTGTTCTTCCTTGCAGATCCTGGAGAAGAAAGAGGGACTCTTTCGCAAGCACATGATGGGCAAGCGCGTCAATTATGCGGCCCGCTCGGTGATCTCGCCTGATCCCTACATTGATGTGGAGGAGATTGGTGTACCTATGGTGTTTGCCACCAAGCTGTCATACCCGGAGCCAGTGACTGATCGCAACATAGCCGAGCTGCGAAGAGCGGTCATCAATGGCCCGGACATTTATCCCGGGTAAGCGTGGTGGCACTGGATTCAGTGCCATCTTTCAGAGGAGGTGGCACTTCTGTATGAGACTTGTATGATATTGCTCCAAGGCTCTTGTGCACTTCTATGCAATCCGCCTTTTTCATGTTGCCTTCTGCTGCACACCGTCGGAAACATTCTGAAAGGGTGCAGGTGCTTTCACTGGTTGCTTTTGAGTACCTGCGCCCATGTTGAGTGTGCGTTGTTTGTGTGTTTCGTGGACCACTTATAATTATTAATGGCTTCTTTGGGGCAGCATGTCATTCCTGGAAGCCATGTAGCACTCGTAGACTACTGGGTGAGGCAGGCCCGAGGGCACTGTTGTGCAAACAGTGCGACCGATAAAGGCACGTCGAGTTCCTTTTGCCGACATGGCTGCCTTGGAGTTTGTTGTCACTTATATCTGCTCTTGTACCTTGGTTTTTGTGCTCCTTTTACACATTTATTACACATTTCACATATTCAAGGCATCTTCAAACACAGTCTTCCACATCGGATTTGTTTACATTGACATCTGTAGCCACAGAACGTTATCACCTTCTGATATTGTGTAAACGGTGCATTGTTGATATGAAATAATGTGAAAACGTCGCAAAACATACTTGTTTGCACAAATGAGCAGCTACGTTGTTCCACCCTGAGACCAGTTGATATGAACGACTGAGCCACTTAAACAGCAACTGTGGTCCAGACATATATTACAGGTTATTATTAGTGATTATTTCTTTTCTTTAACTTCATCATACTTGCAGTATGTACCATATTTACTCGCATAATGATCGCACTCGCTTAATGATCACACCCCTGAATTTTGTCGTCAAAATTCGATTTTTTTAATTTCCCGTGTAATGATCGCACCCCGAACTTGCCGCAACGATATGTCGTGTGCCAAGGCTAGCTAATATTGATTGCCCTTACCATCTGTCGAATGCTACGCGAACGACTCTTCAAGACGAACCAAGCGGTCTGCACGCTCCAAACATTCTTAAGTAGATGCCTCATTTCATTACTTTCATCACTTTCCGCACTTCCATGACTAAAAAAAAAGCTGCAACCAAACTTGCCTTGATTACGTGTAGGCTTTATAATGGTTGTGGTCAACAACAACAAAAAAGGTGCCTTTCAATTCTTCTCGTTTGCACTCGTGGGCACGCAACAAATTGCGAGTGGCAACGATAGTAGTCACGTTTACACTGATATGTTAAAAGTGTACCCTATTCATACGCCGACGCTTCTAACACAGCTAAGATATTCACCCACCCTTAGCGGAGACGTGCTGATTAGAATAGTAGTGAAGACAGATGCCGCAGTTTCCGCATGCCGGCCATGTGTTTCTATGTCACTGGCAGCTAAGCGCGCCCATCTGTTTCTGTCCCCTCAAAGTGGACATAACTATGTTATTGCCGCAGACTTGCCGATATTAACGATATTATTCATTACTGATACGGAAGAAACTGTTTCAATGCACGTAATGTACTCATGAGAAGAAAAAAAAAAAAATCGCGTCCCGCAGCAAACGCGGGACGAAAAAAACTTTTTTTCTTTTCGCGGGAAATTTAACCTGTGTAATGATCGCACCCCTGATTTTGCGTCAATTTTTCAGACAAATAAGTGAGATCATTATGTGAGTAAATACGGTATGTGCCATAAAGTATTGTTAGAGAAAACTGTGCTCGGCATAAATGCTTATAGGCCATGTAGTTCTCTCGTGAAAACAGGGATGCCATCGCTTGCACCGTTGGTAACTGAGCGAGTTTCTGCTGCTGTAACGAATGCACTCTCTTTTGTTTCACGTTTGACACAGATGTAAACAGCGCTTCTATGGACTTAAGAAATGTCAGCATAACAACATGTACAGATCTACCCATCTACATAGCGAATGCGACCGGCAGCTTTCGGGAACAGTGACATACAGTTGTTGGCACAATGCTATGTCACTGCTTGCCGCTTATCGTATGCACTGTGTGCAGGGAAGAGTAGTTGATATCAAATTGCTATAGAGCCACAAATGAACTATAAAAGCAGTTTCCTTTGTGCTAACTGCTTATTTTTAAGTTCAGGTCCACTGGTGGCGGGTGCACGAACTCGACTGGGCCAGGCCTAACCCAACCTTTGCTAAGCAGGATCAACATTGGCTCAAACTTCATGTGCGTGATGTGCATGGCTTGAGAGGATAGAAGCTTGTGCATTTGAACTTCAAAGGCATGTTTCGACTCATTTTGAACGCGATAAAATATGTATACAAGCGCAGGCGCTGCGGCTATCGCGTTGTCAGTTTCATGACTGATCGCAGGGGTTCGGTCGAGCGATCCTGGTCGGCACGCCGATTTTGTAGGTGCCATTGAGAACAAAGTCCATCGTGCTACGACAGCTCGTTCCCGTCGGTTGCATCGTTGTCTACCTGTTATGATAAAATGGTCCGAGTGACACACTGTGCTCTTTACTTGGCCAATCATTGGCGTCAGTGCCTTGTCAGTCTCGTGTATCAACCCAGTGTTACCGTGCCTTAAATGCGTATGTGAATCCAGGCACATGCTGCCACCATGGACCAGAAAGAGAGGGTAACTTCGCCAACTACGTGATGTTTTTGAAGTGTTGCCCAAATGTAATGCAAGTGTTTATTGATAAAGTTGCTAGCCATCAATGCAAGGCGGAAACTTCTAGGTTCACTGTGCAGTCTGGATGAAGCCCTGCCTGCTTTCTGTTTTAAAGGGCCCCTAAACCACCCGGAGGTAAAATTTAGCTGTGCTGTTGCAGTTGTGTACGCATCTGCAATGAAAATGTAGCCGCAAGAATTTTTCGGAATAGTGCCGTAATAGTTAAGTTACATGCGTTTGATGATCAAAACGTGGCCCTTGTTTGTTTCGCTCTTTCCTTTGCTACTCTGTTTGTTGGCCCATCTCTTCCTCGCCAAGTGCTCCTCCAAATGTCACATGACATACGTCATCACCATTGTGCTTTTCAAAACACTGTTCATTTCCGGTTACTGCGACTCTGCGCTTCTCGGCTGCCCGCTGCAGCTGCCGTGCCTGCCCATGCTCCTGCGAAGCATGTCGCTATGGGCCTTGGTCGCTATGGTCTTGGTCGCTTGGTCGCTATGGGCCTTGATGGGCCTTGGAGAAAGGCTCGCCAATATAATAGACCCATACAGTGATGCACAGTGCCGAAGCACCTTCGCTGGAGATGAACAGCTGCTGTTGCCGTCTTCCCCAGATCGTGGCAATGATACGGGTTGTTACCTTCCTCTGTTTTCGCCCACTGCCTGTTAGGCCAGTCCGCGCTAATGGCATCATTAATGAAGGTGCACGTGCGGTCTATGCGTGGTGAGTACAAATGCCGAAGAGAACGTTTGCTGTAGAGAGGGGACAGAAGTCATTGTGAAAGAAAATTATGACTGCATTACGCGGCACCCAAATTTTCCGACCATATGTCTGATTACTGATGTCTTCAAGGTGGCGTACTACACTTTCTGGGAGCTCGGCATGCACATAGAAGAAGCGTAACACAAGTGAGCAAAATATTCGTTCATTAAAACTTTACTAGGTCAACTCATTGAAACGGCTCCAATGCGCTCAAGCAAGGCATTGCGCAGGGCGTCAAAGTGAGGCAGCCGGTGTCGCATTGTTTTGTTTTTCCGGTTGGCACTCTTGCAGCCAAGCGCAGCACACGGATGCCATCTAGCCATTGCAAAACACTGTCGAACTCTCTTCACAAATCTAATCAGACCGCTATGTGTGACTGTGTTGGAACGTGAGTGATTTGGCACTTGTGTTGCGGGGCGTAGTTACTGATTTGCATGTGCGCAGAAGCGAGCATACCTGCTAGCAGACTAACCGGAAGTCTCAGGTTCTTGTTCGACCAGTTGACAGCGTCTTCTCCTGGTGACATCACCGGATGCACCATGTTAACGTCACGATGACTGCTGGGGATGCTGGAAAGGCCTGGAGAGCAGCACGGGATTGTTTTTTTACTTTGTGGTGAGCCAGTGGCATGTAGCGCTGCAGCGTTTGACATCATTGAGCGTGACGGCATTCTGAACTCGATGCGCGTGTTTATTAAAATGTTAAAAAAATATCGGAGGTGGTTTGGGGCCCTTTACAGTGGAGTTGCAGTCTTATGCTATGCACATTTTTAGCACTGCACCTACATAGAGCTACAATGAAACCGTTAAACCGTAGTTGGCCGGAGCTCGGAAAAAGAGCATACTAAACAGTAGTACTGTTTAACCGAAATAGCATGAGATCGACCACTTACCTGTCAAAAATGGAACTCAGAGAGAGTGCGATGAAAGGAGAAAAAACATACAGTATTTATTCACTTCGCGCAACAAGAGTGTTATTTTTGTATGATGCCGCGACGGCCTAGCAGTGACGACAGCGGTCTCAAACTTACTGAAGCTGCGAGGCAGCTTTTCAGCCAGCCCCCCTCTTCTCGGCAAACACTTGCATGGCAGATTCCTCATTGGTGTTGCGTATTCTCCGTGCACGCGCGCGGTAGCACTGCAGAAGTCGCGGGGCGCCTTTTTCATTGCGGGGTGCTGTTCTCGTCGTGACGATTGCATTCATGAGGCTGACGTAACGCGCAGCTTCTGCCGCTGTCGGGCCTGAATCGCCCGTGATACCGTTTTCCGTGTCGTCCTCATCACTGTTGCTACTCGACACTTCGGCAACAACAGAGGCAACGATGGCGAAAAGTCGAACCTCCTAGCCGACATCTCTTTGCGGTTGCAGCAGCGCTGCCGAGCAACTTCTTCGCATTCCAAATGCCACACACCGTAGTCAACAGCAGATCCCTGCGTGTGCCAGTGCCTACTTCTTCGTGTCACGTTCAATATAGAAGCGAAATAGAAGCGACTCCCGATATAGTGAACGTCAAGCAGCGGAAAAGTGCCCCCAGAAGTTGGCTTTCCCTCGCAGTAGTGGGGAAACTCGGCGGCGCGGCTCCATCCAACCACTCTCCCTACCGTGGCCGTGCTGCGTCGGGCTGCTTGGGCGAGCTGTCGACACCCCCCTGCAACAAATGATCCTGGCCCGCCCGCAGCGCTTGCTCAAACAGCCAATTAAAGGCTCTTGTGCTCTCGTCGTGCAAGATGGCGAAAATGCGAGTTGTCTCGCTGTTTTTCTGGTTCATTGTGTTTGTGCCTTGTGGGCCTTCTCCCGCAGTGCTGCCGTGACGAAGCGGCAGAATTCGCCTTTCATTGTGAAGCTTGAAATCATAAATCAGGTCGAATGCGATGAGAAGTCTGATGTCCCTGCAGTGTGCAAGATTCTGAGGAGCACTCTCGGCACGATTAGGGCTAAAGCGGCCAAACTCGCGACCCGGTGCTCGTGGTGCCCAACGCGTACGCACGGCTGTGTACAAGTGGTTCTTCATACGTGCCGGTTTCCACGTGCTCAGGGATGACTGTAAGTTCTGATGAATGTGACGAAGCCATTGCCAGTGTTGCCGAAGTTTGGAGCGAGCTGCCAGAATTTTTTGAAGCTGTTGACAAATCGACGGTGGACGAGTTTGTGAGTGCAGATGATGCTGTCGCTACCACGGGAGAGCCCGAAAACGAAGACTACATCGCCGACATCGTTCCGAGCACAAATGAAAGTGGGCACAATGAGGAAAGCAACGAGGGTCCTTGGCCCACATCCTCCGAAGTGATTGGTGCAGTTGCACTAGTCCGGTGCTTCAGCGCGAATGCGGAATGTTGCGGCCTCAGCTGCTCCAACTCCTTTTGACAATGTGTGGAAGTACGTGCGTTGCAGGCAGCGAAATTGCCCGAGCAGAAGAAAATGCAGGACCAATCTCATCTCATCAATAAAGTGATTTTATCAATGGTATGTGCTTTTATGACATCCAATTACAGTGGAACCCTGTTCATAAGTTTTTCACCGGATTGAGGAAAAAAAACGTAACAGCCGGGAAAACGCAACAGTGAGGAAAGCTTCGAAAATGAATGTAAAAAGTGCAGCTTCAACTATAGACAATTTATTTCCACAGAGTGCATTTAGAAATTTAAAAAAGTCTAGAATGGTTACATGCCGTTTCTCTCGCTCGCTAGAAATCGCCACACGTTTCTCAATAGCCTAGAAGGCTGCATTGCTGTCAGCGTCGCTGTGAGGTGCGACGTACCTGCGGAGGAGGTCCAGAGCCGCGACGGCTTCTCCAAAGCTAGGATTTGGCAACTCCCCGGCATCATGCGGCTCGTGCTCCTCGTCGTCACCGCGCCACGGCAATGGCAATGAACGAGGGAATATCCGCGGGAAATTTTGCCCTCTTTGGCGTAATCATGCTAACGTGCTAACGATTGTTTAGTATTGCTGCGGAGCGCGCGCGTCCGAGCAGCCCGGTTGCGTGCAGCGCGGCGTGGTTTCGCGAGAAATGTAAACAATAGAGGAGAGCTGGCTCGATAGGTGAAGCAACGCCATGAGCAACGCCAACTTCCGGCTTCCCTTTAGCTGTAGTTTCACAAAGAGTGACGTCAGGGCCTCTCCTGAGTTTCCTTCCTCCGTGAGTCGACCCGTCCAACAAACCATGCGGTGACCGTAATCACAGTGATAGTGAGAGCTTTTTTCACGTATGGCCATCTATTGGCGGCCTCTCGAACTGGCGTGCGGCTTCTTGCAGCCAGTTCCATAGCCAAGCCCGGCCAAGCCCGGTCAAAACTCGTCAAAAACCAACATGGCGGTTGGAGCGCATTGCCTACTTTAGCCTAGGCGGGTTCAGGTTGTGACGCATCATGCGGGAGTTTTCACAGCTACTGCGTAACAGCGGGGTTCCTTATACATTGGATCCTATGGAAGCTATGCCGGGGCCGGATAAAACGACGTAGCAGCCGGGAAAACGCAGCAGTGAGGAACGTAACAGCGGGGTTCTACTGTATATACAGGCAGCATTGCTTCTGCCACATGTTCTGGCAAGTTGTAGTGGTGCCTAGGTTCAGGCTCTCCCTTTGCTCTCGCAGCATTGTGACGACAGAATATTGTCAGAACATTGCTGAGAGCCCGTACTCCTTGGCAGGGTCCTTGAAAGCATCACCACTTTTTAGCCGCACCCGGGACACAGCACGAGTCCAAGGAACTCTTGTACGATGGATAAATCTACGATTGCAAATTCAATTCCGCTGTCGTTGACAACCTCTCTCGTGTTGAAACCCAGCAGCTTGAACTTTCGTTCCATTGCAGACTGCGACACCAGGCACGTTTTCCGGCACTCGCTGCGTGCTCGCTACTTTCTTCAGTCGTGAAGGAAGTGGTGCCTGCATGATCTGTGCCAACATGCGTGGCGTGGGCGGACGAAGTGTTGACGCTAGACGTGCCGGTTTACAGCTCGGAATTCGATCCGGTAGAATGTCCAGGCAGACCAACAGCCGGCAACTCCGTGATTATGACAGGCCTAGCCGCCTTCCGTCGCGCATTCCACAGCCGCTTGAGGCGTGGTAGCCTTGATACGACTATCTTTTCCAGCCATCCGGGCAGCGAAATGAACACCTTATCAAACGTCGTCGCGAAGCAAGCGGCTGAACAAACGTGGACAACATAGACAGCAGCACAATGAAACCAGAGATAAATAAATGTAGTGAAACACGTGAGCGGTCAAGCGCGTGCCAAAGAGCGCCAGACCAATAGGAGTGAGGCGCGCGGGGGGTGTGCGCGCTTTGACCAATCGGTGGCATGGACGCATCCTTCAGAAATGAGGTGATAGCGTTGGTTTGCCTTCACCGACACCATTTTGAACTGGCGCAAAATGCGCACAAAGAAAACAGCTTCAAAACAAGCGCAAGATGGCGGCCACCGGCCACCGCGTTCGCAAATGGTGATGGCACGAAGTTTGAACATTTTTGACCAAATTTTGCTGATTTCACGTTCACCCTGGCCCCTTTAAGTGCGACTTTTTATTATTTTCCAATTAAATTTAGCTTCTAGATTTCACGGAGGGATTCTTGAATGTATAAACGTAGCGAAAATGCACTTTTCCGAAAATCAACTTTTTTGTGATTTTTTGTCGTTTCAAGAACCGTGTCCCCCCTTAATATAGCAATGCGCAAGTTGTTGGAAAGCCTTGCAGCAATTCCTTACGTAGGTCATGCATTATGTGCTGACAATATCACAATCTGGTGTCCTGGAGGATCGGAGGCAACGGTCGAACAAACTCTACAGGAGGCTCTGGATGTTAGTCTTTCTTGGAAAGTACGGGACTGGCACTCTTGCCTGGTAAGTCTGCTGTACAGACAGGATAGATGAGGTGCTAGGGGACTCACCCCACTCAATCAGGTGCTCATTAGCGTTCGTACCAGATATGGCCACACCATCCTGAGAGTAGACTATCAAAATCCTAGGGCTTTCAATAGGCTCAAAGGGCTGCAACGCTAAGACTGTAGCCCATCTTACCATGGAAACTGAGAACATTATTAGATTAATTATGAGAGTGTCCAACAAGAAAGGCGGCATAGGCGAGGACATACTCCTTAGGGCTCACCATGCTTTCCTCATGAGCCGTGTCATTTACATAGTCGCGGTCCACAATTGGACCAAAACGGAAATAGATAAATTAGGCACGCTTATGCGCAAACGTGTCAAAAGGGTGATCGGCGGGCCAATCACGGCTAGCACAGAGAAACTCATGACGTTGGTAGTGCACAGCACAACTTCGTAGTTAATAGAAGCACAAAGATCAGCACAAATTATTAGATTATCAAACTCCAAAGCAGGCAGAAGACTTCTGGATGCGGCAGGCCTCCGTCCTAGCTTCAATAAGGGAGGTACCACGCAACTTGATATTCAAACAAGGAACTCCTTTATTGTAGACTCTTTTCCAAGAAATGTCCACCCCCAACACAATAAAGGTCAAAGGTTAGCAAGGGCTAAAACTTTCTTAAAGAACATATCCAGAACAGAGACCTTTGTTGATGTATTGAGACACGCCAGTGCCAACAAGTTTTCCATAGCAATAGTCAATGACAGAGGAGAACTCCTCTTGGCAGCCTCGCTGAAGACCTCCTCGGTCGATGTGGCGGAACAGGCTGCTATAGCTCTCACATTACTTGACACAAAACGCACTATGGTGTACACGGACTTCCGAGCAGCCATTAGAGCGTTTGCATCGAGATTGATAGCCAAAGAAATAGCCAGGATTCTGAACGGCAAACACCCCTCTGACATTGTTCACCACATAGTCTGGTTCCCAGCTCACATGGGACCAGACGTATTAACGGGTCACCCGAACCCCAATGAGATAGCCCACGACTGTGCGCGAGGTTTCATATGCCGCGATGGGATGGTGTCTCGAGTGAGTTCGGGCGAGCTTGTCCACAGTGATCCTCTAGTTACTTTTCATAAAATCACATCTCATTACAGAGAGAATAGGCAGAGTTTTCCTTTCCTCCATGATAAGCTCAACAGGCCACAAGCTAGCGCACTCCACATGCTCCAGACGGGGTCCTACCCCTCTAGGGGCTTTCTGAACATGCTCCACCCGGACATCGATCCACTCTGCCCAGATTGTGGCCCTGAATTTAGCTCATTAAGTCGCATGCTCTGGCAGTGCCTTGTGTTACAGGATTTTAACCGAGAAGACTGGACGAAGGCCATCACAGACCCGAAACAAGACGTCCAGCTCCTGGCTGTCTAGAGGGCTTATGAATGAGCAGAGAGGCATGGCCTCTCTGTTCTGACATGGGACTAGCCAACGGCTGGTTAGGGACCTACCTATCAGGCTCCCGCCTAGCTCCTCAGCATCCAAATAAAGTTGTTTTGCTACTACTACTACTTGTCATCTCCCATCGAAAGTGCCTATTTTGGTCTGTCCTGGAGGATTTTCAAGCAGTGACCACAGCTCACAGTGTCTGATTATGGTATTTACCAGATTCTAACGTGCTTTTTTTTTTTTCAAGAAAATGGGTCCGAATATTACTTGCTCGGTGCAATCAGATATGAAACCAAAATTTGCAGTATGCTTAAGCTTTGCCATTCAGAGTGGAACACAATAGCACTCAAAGATCCCCGACTGCTTCTCACGCTTCTTGGCAACGGATGTGTATGTAACCGTAATGTTTACCAGGAAACGCTGGCTGCAAACGCTGTTCATGAAGGCGGGCTTTCCGGTAGAAATATGGCCTCTTGTGTGGGTTGCGATGTGGCGGAGGCAAGGGCCCTCTGGAGGCATTGCAAGAAACCGGGCGCGCCGCTCTGTGGACTCCAAGACACTCAAGCACCGGTGTGCGCAAATGGCGGACACCGTGTGGCCTGACTATGAATGGTAGAAATGCTGGAAAAGGGGTTTCTTTCATTTTTCGCATAATGGAATTATGTTTTCTCGTACAGTCAAATTACAATCTGACGTTATCATGCCTGTAGGTTGTGTGTAAGTCGTACTATATGATTTTTCTATACTCCATTATATACATAGCAGTCCACGCTGTAGAAGCTACGCAAGAAGTTCTGTGAAGAAAAGTTAACCACTCCGCGCATTCCGTCTATGCTTCGCTGCGCGCCAACAACGTGTGCACGTGAGGCTCATCATGACGGGTTGCAAATAAAAAACTCAAAAGAACAACAAAAATAAAAATGATTTAGTAGAACAATGCATTATATAGCAGCTGTGTAGTACAGTGTGTCCGTTTCTAAGGGTTAAAACTTGTTTCATTCAATACTGAGCCTATATAATCAGGGTGTCTACCAACTGGGAAAACCGGGAAAACCGGGAATTCTCAGGGATTTTGAGTAGTCTAGAAAAACTAAGGATATTTGTGCTTCTATCAGGGAAAATTAGCTGTAATTTTAATGAAAGGGTCGAAAGTCGAGGTAATGCTGGCTCGAGTGACAGACATGAATCGTAATGAATTGTCTTTTACGCCCTGTCGTCGGCTGGAGGAGTTGCCAATGTACAGTAAATGACAGACTTTCCGGATTACAGATAATTTGGGCGGCTTCGCGGCACCACCACGTACCCCGTAGAGTCAATGTATCAGAACGTCTGTATTTCAAACGTAAGAACTCTCCGCCGTCCGATTTTCCGGAGGTTTTGCCGCGACCGCAGGTCCAAAACGGCATTAATCAAAGCCACCACCGCTGCCATTTTGATTACCTTGCTGCCTCGAGCGGATGCTTTCGAACACAGATCCTGGCAGCCGTAGCCACCACGGCGGCAACGCTAGGCCTAGCTGCTTCGACGTTCGCTATGAAGCTTCTTGCCGTTGGATGCCGTGTATTTCATTGAAAGAATTTGCTGCTGTCAGCAATCGCATGCACTCCGCCTTTGTGGTCCTCACGATTGGCCTAGAAGCTTGGAAAGCACGGTGCGGTGCATAATGCCGGTTCCCGAAAGTTCCCTCCGTGCACAAATGTTACTTGGTGAAGCATACGCAAAAGTACTGCAGTGAAGCATAACAAGCGTGGGAAGGGGCTATTGCCATGGGACACAGTATGTATTGCTTAATTATAGACTCGTGCACCCGGTATTTCCTGTCACAGTACGAGCACCGATATGCCTAATACATGTACCGGCAGGGCTTCAGAGCGTTTTCGAATGTGCCTGAGGCGGTTTGAGCCCTTAAGGGCATTAAATGACATGCATTTATTTTTTCCAACTGGCTGATTTTTCTGACATTTTCGCGGCTCCTAGGGAGTTCGAAGAATCGGACATGGACTGTTCAACTGACCAAGAAGATGCTTCAAGTGGTCTGTGGGACGAACGAGTGACGGCCGGAGGACAAGAACAGAAAAGACCTACCATTTGAGGAATAAACGGGAAAGGAAGCGTGCTGCCGCCGTTTTGAAGGAGCTTGAGCTCAAAAAACAAAGTGTTGGCTGATGCCGAGATGCAGGTGTCCCTCAACCAAACCAAAATAAACTCTTTAAAGCAGTGAAACACAACACTGAGGCGTCTTGCGCGGGCTGAGAGTATGTCAGGACAGTTGAGGTCGACTTACGAGCTGTTGAGAGAGAATCTAAATTCTGACAAAGTTCGGGCCTCATACCACTGAGCTTGCTATCAATTGATAGAAATAGCTCATATTTGAAAATATTTGCTCCTGTATGCATCTCCTTTTTACTCATATTTGAGAATGTCCAACTCAATTTGCGATTTTTTTCGAAGACATTTTATTTGTTGTGCATTTTCCTAACCCCTCCATTTTATTCTACTTTTGAATAACATAAACCCTACTCCTTAATATTCAAATTGGACTAAGTCATTTTTAAAAAATATTTTTTCGTATGCTTACTAGAGAGTGACAGCATCGGGTGATATGGTTTCAGCCCGTCTTGACATAAAACATAGTTCTGCACGACTCAGGGAATTTTGCGAATGCACTCGGGGAATTTGGAAATGTCAACTTGGTAGATGCCCTGATAATAAACACTTGCGCACAATTGCGGTAAAAAAACATCGAACTATATCCAAGTGCGAATGAAGCCACTGCAAGAAGTCTCTCTAGCTTCCACAGCATTGACTGCTGTGTAAGGAACAGAGTACAGTAAAACCTCGCTATAACGAAGTTGAAGGGGAATCCAGAACTACTTCGTTAAGTCCATTACTCGGTTGTATCAGTGTTGCTTGTACTGCAACGAATCCCTTAGATGATTTCAAGGAGAATTTTCCTTACTTCGTTATAACCATTAGGCTTGTCTGAATATTCAATATTTTAGAATAGTTGAATGAATAATGCGCTATTCGATATTCGCTTCGACTATAATTTTGTTATTCGGAAATTTCGAAGTATTCGGCTCGAACGAATAGCCACACGCAACAGGGAGTAGGCGCTTTCGTAAGTTTCGGTTTTGGATTCAGTAATACTTTTCCCAATCTAATCCAATCCAAACCAAGCCAGGAAAACGGAACTATACTCAGAACAAAGGCGTACAAAAATGCTTCTCATCGGTGTGGTGGTGTGGTCGATTGCGTTTAGTGGGCGACTCTGTCTCTGAGTGGCATTTTATCAATTCCAGCCGCCTTGGACCACTCCAGAGATCACCATGGGGACTTGCATGCAGCCAGCAATCTGATTTTGAACTTTTTTGTAGAGATTCCACCGGGAACTGAAGCTCGATGTCTTAAATGCAAGGCAGTCGTGAAGACCCCGACATGTATGACAACAACCCTAGCAACGCATTTAAGGAGACACCCAGACTTGCACAAGGACTACCAAGAGAAGCGGGACGCACGTGAAAGGCCATCCAAACTCAAGGGGGCAAGCTAGGCAAGTGGTCAACAGCCATCCATAGCCGACAGTTTCAGGCCGAAAATGAAAGCGTTGGCCCCAAAAGCCCAACATATGACAAAAATGATTGCTCGCTTCGTAGCTCGTGGTATGCACCCCTACAATATTGTCGAAGAACCGGGTTTCCTCGACATGATGAAGTTCACTATGCCGGATTATGCTGTGCTGTCTTGGACAACATTCTCTAGAGCCATTATTCCGGACCTCTGCGCATCAAGCAAAGAGAAGGTGAAAAAAAAGCTTGGGACATTTTTGCAAGCGGAGTGAAGTCGCTTTCAATCACAACTGATGGTTGGACATCGCAGGCAAATGACAGCTACGTTTGTGTAACTTGTCACGTCATAGACAGTGACTTCTTGCAACACATGCATGCATTGGCTTGCATGGAGATGACAGACTCTCACACTGCTGAAAACCTGGAGCTATTTATTGCAGGTGTCATCAAGGAGTGGGGGAGCTTCCAGCCCACGATACTGTGCCGATCTTCGTCATTACATATAAAGGAAGAAACTTCTGCAGTAGTGCGGTCGTCCTGGGGTAGTGTGCAGTGTTTCGGACACATTCTTCAGTTTTGTGTTAGTGATGCAAAAAGAGAAGTGTCAGGGTTTTTGCAGCTCTGTGCTAAGGCCAGAGTGATTATGGCTAGATACAAACGGAGTGCCAATGTCCGAGGATGGCTTCAGGAAATTCAGAGAAACATGCAGCTGGACCTTCTCGAGGTAGTACAAGACGTCCCGACGCGATGGAACAGTGGGCATGCCATGATGGCCAGGCTCGTGAAGCTCCATACGGTCATCACCGTAGAACTTACAGAATCTGACGCAGTTCCAAACTTGAAATGCAAGTGAGTGGAAGCTTATGAATGCAGCAGTGCAAGTCTTGAAGCCACTTGACCATGCCAAAACTGAACTGTCTGGGGACACATATCCCACACTGTCACAAGTCAGTCCGCTGTTGCAGTGTACCGAGGTGGGTCTAGCTGAACATGTTTCCGAAGGTGGTGAGGCAGCATTGCTTGCCTCAAGCCTTTTGCATAGTATCAAGACGAGGTTCCCTGATATCAAGATGCCACTTCCTGCATTGGCAATGTTGGTCGATCCTAGAAACAAAAACGTCTGTTATGCTGAACCACCCGCAAAGCAATGGGCGTTCACTCTACTCACAACGGCAGCAGAAGAGACTGTGCCTGTTGATCAACATGGTACAGCAACAAGTGAGAACAGCATCTGCTCTGCAGACCCATCAGAAGACTCTGTGTGGAATACTTTTACACACTTCAGTTCGCGTGCACATCATCAGTCAAGCTGTACAATCTCAGATGAGGTTGCTGGGTATTTAAGGCCCCCTTTCTTTCCCGGTCTGAAAACCCCCTTGTGTGGTGGAAAAGCAAGGGCAGCCACCTATACCCAACTCTGGTTGCAGCTGCCCGTAGGCATCTTTCAATACCAGCCATCCAGACAAGAAGTGAAAGGCTTTTTTCGACTGCAGGAGCCGTTGTAAGCTGCAGAAGGGAGCACCTAAAACCCCAGCATGTGGAACAGCTAGTGTTCTTGCACGAAAATTTGTAGATTTTCGTAAATAATCAAGTTGTTTACTTTCCTTGAATAAATCCCAGACCTTAGCCCTCTGCTATTTTTTTTCTTTACTTGCTACTGTTGAAAGTATTCGCTTCGAAATTATTCGAGAAGAATTACTATTTGCTTCGAATTCACTTCGAACCAAAAAAGCACTATTCGCACAAGCCTAACAACCATTATTACGTTATATCCCATTTCATTATAACGACCTTGGGCTGTATACTGTGGGGCTTCCACTCTGCGTGCGGCTAGGGCTGAAGGCGAGCTCCGGATCTAGCCCCACGCAGTCGCTTCGTGGTACTCCCAACCCGTAGCGCGGGAATTGCGGCTACGCCGGGTGTGACTGTTTGCACTACTGTGTTGTCGTTCCTTTGTCCCAAGAGTACGGGTGTGAGAGACCCCACAATACATATGTTAGCTTGAGAAATTCAATTAGTTCAGCAACTTCCTTGCGCCATATGGAGGGCCTGGGTATGGGTGGTTGGAAAATCTTTTTTTCAAAACGACGTTTGATGCTGGACGCCGGATGCCAACGCTGAATTTTCTGCAACACGGAGCCTTTAACGCTATCGTGTTAAAACTGCCTTCGCAGCTTACAGCTGCGAATGTACGCTTTACCGTATGACACTAGTATATTGCGGCGAAGCTGACTTTAAAAATTGTACGGTGAAGGTAACCTTAGGAAAACCGGCTGCTGTTGGGCTACACTTATTGTTCATGCTAAAAAATCTTGCTAAAGTAATGGGCGACTTGAATGCAAATGTGGGAAAAAAGCAGGCTGGTGAACAAGCAATTGGCAACTATGGTGTCGGTTCTAGGAATGCTACAGAAGAGATTCTGCTAGAATTCACTGAAAGGAATGAGCTTCGAATAACGGACACCTTCTTCAGGAAGTGTAGCAACAGAAAGTGGACCTGGAAAAGCCTTAATGGTGCAACAAGAAATGAAATAGATTTCATACTTCCTGCCGATCCTAGCATAGTGCAGGATGTAGAAGTGTTAGGTAGGGTAAGGTGCAGTGATCATAGGTTAGTGAGGCCTAGGATTCAACTCAGTTTGAAGAGAGAAAGAGTAAAATTGGTCAAGAAGAAATTGACCAACCTAGACGCAGCAAGGGTAAAAGCAGACCGATTCCGGTTGGCACTTGCAAACAAATATGCAGCCTTGGAACAGAGAGATGAAGATGACATAGAGGTAACGAATAAAGCTGTAACTAGGCTGGCTTCAGAAGCAGCAGTTGAAGTGGGAGGCAAGACACTAACGTAACCTGTAGGTAAGCTCTCCCAAGTAAGAAAGGCCCTAATAAAGAAATGACAGCGAAGGAAAGTGCCCAACTCAAGAGATCGGATAGAATTTGTGGAACTGTCAAAACTGATCAAAAAGGCGAAAATAAGTGATATTCGAAACTATAACGTGACAACGACTGAAGAAGCCGTAAGAAATGGATGCAGCCTGAAATCAGTGAGAAGGAAACTTGGCATAGGACAAACCAAGATGTAGGCACTGAAAGATAAGCAGAATAATAGCATCAGCAATCTCGAAGATATAGTAAAAAAAGCGGAAAAATTCTATACTCACCTCTACAGTACCCAGAGGGGTCAGAACACCTCCACTAGAAACAGTAGTGAACAGGATACAGAAACTCCTCCAATAACTAGCGATGAAGTTAGGCAGGCCTTGGAAGACATGAAACAGGGAAAAGCGGCAGGAGAAGATGGAATAACGGTTGATTTAATCAAAGATGAAGGAGACATAATGCTAGAAAAACTGGCGGCTCTCTAATACAAAGTGTCTATCGACTGCAAGGGTCCCAGAAAACTGGAAGAATGCAAACATTATCCACAAAAAGGAAGATGTTAAAGAACTGAAAAATTATAAGCCCATTAGCTTATATAAAATATTTATCAAAATAATCTCCAATAGAATAAGGGCAACACAGGACTTTAGTCAACCAAGGGAACAGGCTGGCTTCAGGAAGGGAGACTACAATTGATCATGTGCATGTCATTAATCAGGTTATTGAGAAATCTGCAGAGTACAATAAGCCTCTCTATATGGCTTTCATAGATCACGAAAAGGCATTTGATTCAGTAGAGATACCAGCAGCCATAGAGGCATTACGTAATCAAGGAGTACAGAATGCTTACGTAAATATCTTGGAAAATATCTACAAAGATTCCACAGCTACCTTGATTCTCCATAAGAAAAGTAGAAAGAGAAAATCAGGAAAGGGGTCAGGCAAGGAGACACAGTCTCTCCAATGCTATTCACTTCTTGCTTGGAAGAAGTATTGAAGCTATTAAACCGGGAAAGCTTAGTAGTGAGGATTAATGGCGAATATGTCAGCAACCTTCGATTTTCCGATGAGATTTTCCTGTTAAGCAACACTGGAGATGAGTTACAACAAATGATTGAGGACCTTAAAAGGTAGTGTAAGAGTTGGGTTGAAGTTTAATATGCCAAAGACAAAGATAATTATCAATAGTCAGGCAAGGGAACAGGAGTTCTGGATCGCCAGTCAGCTTCCAGAGTCTGTGAAGGAGTATGTTTACCTAGGTCAATTACTCACAGAAGACCCTGATCATGAGAAGGAAATTTACAGAAGAATAAAAATGGGTTGAAGCACATATGGCAGACATTGTCAGATCCTGACTGGAAACTTACCATTATCATTAAAAAGAGGTGCAATCAGTGCATTCTACCCATGTTAACTTATAGGGCAAAAGCTTGGAGACTGACAAAGAAGTTTGGAAACAAGTTAAGGACTGTACAAAGAGCGATGGATCTAAGAATGTTAGGCGTAACATTAAGAGACAGAGAGCGGTGTGGATCAGAGAGCAAATGGGTATAGCTGATATTCTAATTGACATAAGAGAAAAGAATGGAGCTGGGCAGGTTATGTATTTGCGTAGGTTAGATAACCGGTAGACCATAAGCTGCTGCTGCTGCAGCAGCAGCAGCGGCGGCGGCGGCGGCGGCGGCGGCGGCGGCGGCGGCGCCAGCAGCAGTACAATATGTTTCTTTTATTAATATTATCATGACCTAGTCTTTTCCGACAGTGTTCTAATGGTGCAAAGGAAAAAGACTGGAAAGAACACATATGACAGAATGGGCACTGTAAAAGCTGCCAGAAATAGGTGTTCTTTTCTGTCTTCATCCTTTGTGCTGTTAGAACACTGTCAGTAAAATGAACCAACTTCGCTAGGTCAAGGTATTTTTGCTGACCTTTTCCTCTTGCCACAAATGTGTTTTTTCATCACAAGATGTTGGTGCTGTCGAACAAGTTTGCTAGGATCCAGAAGTGCTCTCTTTCTACTTGTACAAGTTGAACTATGTTAAGCAGACTGTATGCTTAAAGGAAAGCCAGGGCTTCATGTATTTGCAATGCATTCCTTATGTAAGTGCCCTCTATGGTTGGACTTCGCAGTGCCTGTTGCTGTGTTACCACGCGAGTCAACACCTTTACCGCGAGCAAAGGGCTCTCGAATGCTAGCCAATTAGAAAATGCTCCTACACAAGGAGAAGTTTAGCAATAAAGTGTCCTGGCTGTCAAAACCGATCTAGTTGTCCACTGTGGCACTTTGTAGGGTTTCCTACTAAAATTACCAACACGAACTGCAGAGCTTAGATTGTTCAGTTACCTTGGGAATGATGGGTAGTATATGTGGATTTGTGTAGTTTTTGATTTTGTAGCTTCATAGGTTCAGTGCAGACGGCGAGAAAGGACGCGAAAATTGCACAGAAAACTGGAGTTCACGGAGCTATTTCTCGTCTTTCCTGCCACTGTGCGCTGCCATCTTGGTATCGTTTGAAAGCTCAGAGTCCCACCTTTCAGTTCACTGCATTCTCGCTGACGATGGCTTCATAGAAAAAGCGCAAATATAAGACAGTCGGGGGCAGGTCTGATGAAGCCCGCAATGCATGCGGGCCGCCTATTATCTGTGTGCCAGCACGCTGAGAGGTGCCTTCTGATTGGCCGTTGCTATGGCAACTAGGCCTAGCAGGTGAGCTCGTCTGCTGAGCCTGCCAGTGGCTCTGCTTCGGAAACTGTTGATATGCCATTTCTTTACTGATAGTATTGTGAACATAAGCGGCAAATTGATGCTCTTTAATGTTTGAAACTGAACACCCTTACACAAAAAGCGAAGCGCAAGCCGTCTGCGCTTCTTACGGCCAGAAAGAGGAGGTGGTTTTCTGAAGGTTCTGACTGGTTCAGTGCGTCGCGTAATCTCATACTGCATCGACAATAATGCAGCAGTGAAGCTCACCATTGCCCATTGTCCTCGCCTGTAGGTGTGCCTTGGAGACCGCAGACAATGTGCCGATGCCTCTTCCCGTTCCTCTTGCGCGTACACGGGTTCATGTTGGTGCATTCCAGATTCTGTTACGAGCCTATATGTGTGCGTAATGTCAACATCAGTGGAAGGATTTTGTGTTTTTAATTACCTACACATATTGTGATTACTATTTCTCGGTTGTGAAGCTTGAAATATATATTTTACCAGTTTTTTTTTTAGTTTTTGATTTTTCTTGAGTATAGCTTTTTTAAAGTTTCATATTTTGGGATCTGCACTGTGTCCCTTCTTCACATTCAATTCTCATCCTTTCTTCCCTTGAATACTGGCTAGTCAGAGAGCGCACAAAAACTGTGATATAATGTCTTAGGACACTTAAATATTTTGAAATCCTGTAGAACTTGCCGGCAAGAATTCACATTTGTAAAGCTGCAACATTAGAATTTCATAACTTTGGCTAATATACATACACAAATATCAAAATGCTAACTTGCAGTATTTAAACATCCAGGAACATACCTGCTTACTTTTAGCTATCTTGTTGCAGTACATTTTTTGCAAATCACATCCCAAATTTTTGAACACCAGAAGAATTGCAACTGCTTTTTTTTATTGACCTCGAAAGAAATCTAGTTGCATATTTGAAGCAGATGACAAGATTGGATATGTCCTGAAAGCTTCATGCGTCCAGTGCTGACTGCTATGCAGACTCTTGCTGAGGCTGTGGCAGCTCCCCCCACGTTGTTCCGTGTCACGGTGGAGTGCACCACAAAATTATTCCCTCCCCTGCGAGTTATCCTGCACACCATCCGCACCAAAGAGCTGTGGAAAGATGCCCTCAGTGCCGGGCCTCCCGTGGGCTGCCGGGCTCTAGTTCAACGGGCCCGTGCTGTTGCTGAGATAGTTCTAGGGACCCCAGACTAAGGGTCCCTCCCACACTCTTACTTTTTTTAAAAATTAAATTGTTTACTCTCTCTCTATAGCGAATATCAACAATGCCATATTTCCTCATATTTAATACTGTTTGTCTTTTGTACTTTTCTCAAAACGCAAATTTTGGGCTCCATGTAATATTCAGGCCTTGATATCTCAACAACAACAGAAAAAACTAAATTTCTTTTGCAGAACGTAGCCTAATGTATACTCCATGAAGTATAGCAAGCTGTTGTTTTTTGTTTTTTATATGGAAATTAATTATTTTGTTGCATTTTCTGTCACATGGTTGCCACATATTGTGGGCTTGTATTCAATTGGTTGTAAAATATTTATTAATGGCCAGATAAAAAAAGTGCTTGCTATCCTTTATTTCTTATTCTTTATGCTATTTAACCATGCCTTACAAATAATTTTTTCTTGTGCCATTTATTTTTCATTGTGGCCTTAAGCAGTGGAAGTGAAGTGTTAACTTTCGTAGGAACTAATAGACCTACATCAAAACTAATTAAATATTTGAAATCAGCACGAAAATCCTAATAGGAGTGGAAAGTTTCATTAATATTGATGAAATGAATTATGAACATTATTTCAGTAGCAGTGTCCTCCCTTAAGTAACAATTGGGACTTGTGTCATGTGGATTTGAAGCTGACATATCGATACGTTATAAACGGATTTACCATTGAAAATTAAGTTCCATTGAACACACTAATGTGGGGCACGTTTGTTTAGCCACAACGGTCTCTTGAAAGCAATTTGAGTGTTCTTTCATATGTCACATTAATCAGAGTGCATGCAATCTGATTAGCCCAAGACTCTTTCGGAATAAGAATCGGTGACAACATTCAAGATACAGCATTTTTTTCATATAGAGTAAGTGCAGCGTGGGGTTGATAAGTGATAATGAAGTGAAAAATGGTCACTGGCAAAAAGCAAAGCAAACTCTTGACAATAGCTTTGCTTTGGGTATACAACACATGCTGGCTGGGTTCCCATGCTGGCTAAACTGCCACACTTGTAGCTCTCGTCGGCACTCGCGCCAAGTTGTCCTCCAGGGGTCTTTGTAGGAAACTCTGGGCTCATTGTAGCTTACGGTGCTTACAACTTAGGGACAAAAAGAAAGCCCTGCCATGTTTACTCTCCTCGCTCTTCCGAATGCCATCACTAACTTTTTCGACGCTGATATTTCCTAGAACACTTCTATAAAACATGCTTGTTCCGAAATTCGAAAAATTGCTCATCTTTTATACTTTATCGAGTCACCATGTCCACGGCAAATATGAAGGTAGATAGCATACTCCTAAGCATATATTAGTGTGCTGCTTGTCTGTGCGCCAGGTTCGAGAAGCATATTCGCGAATACTACCCTCCTTTTTAACTTGCCTGTAGGGATGTTCTCTATGAATGGTCTCAAAGCTGTGAGAAAAAGAACATTTTAAAGCTTATTGCATTCAAACCTGTTATTATAGCATATCAATTTTTGTTGACTGTGTTGTCATGTTTCCAGCTGCCGAGCACTGCGCCCCAAGCCCTCGTATAGAATTGAGACTTGTTTTTGTATGCTGCTGTTGTCGTCTGATAAACATTATTATTATTATTATTATTAACAGGGCGCTGCTGGTGGAGCGGGAGGATGGCGTCGTGATGCGGCTGGACCCGACCAACCGTACGCGGAGGGAGGCAGTGGCCAAGCAGCTGCTGACTCCGACGGAGGCACACCAGCACATGCTGCGCCGCTGCAAAACAGTGCATCGGCACCTGCGATCTGGCGACATGCTGCTCCTGAACCGGCAGCCGACACTGCACAAGCCCAGCATCATGGCGCACAGGGTCAGTGCTTCCTGCATAATTGCCCATGCAGAAACGGCCTGGTCCTGCATGCGCTGCACTGTGGAGCTTTGAGGTTGCGGGTTCGATTCCCCGCAGCAGTGGCCGTGTACCTCGGATGGCCAGAATGAATCTGGAGTCCCCCTACAGTGGCATGCCTCATAGTGAGATCGTGGTTTCAGCATGTAAAACTCCAGAATTCAGAGAATGCATAAATTTTTGTATGCAGTTGAAGCAGCTTTGGGCTAACTTTTGCGCCTGGAAGTTTGGAACCACAGTTGGGCAACTCGGTAGGATTTGGGCGTGAGCTAGTTGAAATGATACCTTCATAGTGAAACGGCTAGAAAAACGGGGACAAGCGAAGAACACAAGAATGAACACTCGTGACTGTTAGCTGTATATAGCTCGTCATGACGTATTTATTCGATTATAAGGCAGTCATGATTTAAGGCAAGGGTGCAGTTGTGGGCCCAATAAAGATAACTGAAGTATGCACACTAATATGGAGTAGCCGACAGACTATTCAGACTCGACGGGGTTTGCTTGAAATGCTGAATTAGTAAAACAGCCAAAATGTGAAATGGTGACCACGAAATAAGGGGGAAGGAAGCTTTAAATGTGGAGTGGCGAGTTTTTTTGAATTTTGCCTTTAGGTGTGGCTTCATGGCAGTGTGAATTTCCCCTTATAGTGTGGCTTCACGATATCATGGAGCGTACTGCCTTAAAACCACACTATCAGACAAAGATCCCGCTATCTAGAAGCCACACTATAAAACGAAATTTGCACTGCTGTGAAGCCACAACTAAAGGCAAAATTCACATATAAGGCGAGGGTTGACTTTGAAGCATAGCATTCTGGGAAAAAAATGTTGCCTTATATTCAAATAATTATGGTACTTGCGGACAACTTTCTGTGGCACTGAAGAGATTGCTTTAGATGCAAAGCACGTATTTACATGATAGAGCTTCTGAAAATAAGCAAATAGTCCCACATTCTCATTTGTTTGGCTATGCTGGGGAACTGGTAATGTAACTGTAACTGTAACTGGTAATGTAATGTAACTGGTAATTGTGTTTACTTCAGTAATTACATAAAAAAATGTTGTGAAAATATTGAAAACTTTGAATATTCGATTCAAATCGGTTAATCAGTTAGTATTCGACCTGATCCGAAAGACACTATTCGAAATATTCAAATCTACAAAAATTGCTTTGGCAGTTCTTTGTCAGCTTCGCCACAGTACAGCCATGTTAGGCGGCGAAGCACATTTGCTGTGCAGTGAAGCATATAAAAAGTAAGTAGAAGACACTGCTGGTGACTATGCATTAGCGGCGCTTTGGAAGAAACAGATAAGATCAGTTGGTAAAAGAGAAGACAGGGCGGACACTGGTTTTCAACTGATTTTGATCCTGGAAAATGCACCCATATGGCACATGGTAGCAGATGAAAGAAGTGGAGTTGTGGCACATATGTCAAGCCAGTCGTTACAGATGTGTATCAGACAAGTTTCGATGCAGATAGTTACAGTTTCTACGATAAGCACTGCTGGTGCTTATGGCAACCGGACACCATCAGCTCATGTACCGAAACTGTGCTGCCTCTTCCTGCATCTGTACAGCATCAGCCACAAGGTGGCAACCTCTGTGTCTGCTACTACTCTGGCTAAGTGACTAAAGACACTGTTTCCAAAAAGCAAATTTCACCAAGTAAGAAGCTTGGCAATGTTTTAGATCCTAATTTTAAAGTAGATGAGTACCACCAGATGCTTCAATGGTAGATGGGATTATAAACCTGGCTTTACGAGAAGCAAGGAAAATTTCAACACCAAGGAACCCAGACATGTCCTCAACAACGAAAGCTTATGTAAAGGCTCCTTTCATGTGAGCACTGTGGAATGACTTCAACCAGCAGTAGTTTTCACTGTCACTTCACTGGCTTTGTCGTCATACCACCTAAAAAGAATATTTTGCCCATCTCTTCACACCATCTCCGATGTATGCAGAGATGTATGCGGACTTTCGCTAGACAGGTTTTCACTTTTTGGAATTCGATTGTTCTTTATTGGTCTAGTACCAAATGTGTCCTTCACTGCCAATTTATAAAGTACCGGACCAGCCGCTAAATATCTGTCAAAAAAGAGGTGTGTTCCAGGAGCGAGATTGGTTGCAAGCCTGAGCACAGCTGACTCTCCTATTGCAGAACTTCTTTGATACAAAGTAGACTTCAGTCCTTTCAAAATCCAAAAGGCCATTTGGCGTCGCAAGCACAAAATTTTTTAGGCCATTGGGGTTGGGTTTTCGAGGCATGCACTGTCTCAACTTTGCTGAGACAGTTCGTAATTGCAGGTAATTGCAGCCAAATATTTCTTATTTGCTAAGTACAGTGGAACCCCGTTCATACGTTTTTCACCGGACCGGGGAAAAAAAACGTAACAGCCGGGAAAACACAACAGTGAGGAAAGCTCCGAAAATGAATGAAAGAAAGTGCAGCTTCAACTATAGACAATTTATTTCCACAGAGTTCGCTTAGGACCTAAAAAAAAGTCCAGAATTGTGGCTTGCCGTTTCTTTCGCTCGCTAGAAATCACCACACGTTTCTCAATAGCCTGGAAGGCCGCATTGCTGTCAGCGTCGCTGTGAGGTGCGACGTACCTGCGGAGGAGGTCCAGAGCCGCGACTGCTTTTCCAAAGCTACGATTTGGCAACTCCCCGGCATCATGCGACTCGTGCATCGCACTCTGCGACTTCACTCGCGACCGAGATCCCAACGATCTCGGCGATGCTCTGACACTCTGACGTCACGACGACAACATCCATGGCGACGTAGTCGTCGTATGTGACCGCCATTTTGGCTTTTGGCGAGTTTTGGCCGGGCTTGGCTATGAAGCTGGCCGCAAGAAGCCGCACGCCAATTCGATGGCGGCCTCTCGAACTGGCGTGCGGCTTCTTGCAGCCAGTTCCATGGCCAAGCCCGGCCAAAACTCGTCAAAAGCCAAAATGGCGGTTGGAGCGCGTTACCTACTTTAGCCCAGGCAACTGGCCCAGGCGGGTTCGGGGGGCTAAGTTGCGACGTATCATGCAGGAACGTTTTCACAGCTACGACGTAACAGCGGGGTTCCTTATACATTGGATCCTATGGAAGCTATGCCGGGACTGGATGAAAACGATGTAGCAGCCGGGAAAACGCAGCAGTGAGGAACGTAACAGCGGGGTTCTACTGTAGTTCCAACAGACTGCATGTGTGTACTGTCATATTTATTTTTTGTCATTGTGACCCAATGTCCAATATATTGGACATTGTAAAAAATGTCACGCGCTCGCGAAAACTACCGCATTAGTAGCTCAAATATGCGTTTCTCTGTGTTCCTTGAGTTCTTACCAACACAAACCAAGGCCTAAATATGCTTTATCACATGCGAAAAAACATACAACTTTACTTACTTCTTAGGCAGCAGCCGTCTCAGTCTGTGCTCAGTCCTACCATTTTCAACTCTCCTGGAAATGCGAGCAACAGAGCGACTTTGACCGTAGTCAATAGATAACAGCACGGGTCATAGTAGCAGCTGGAAAAGCCCCGTCTATGAGGCAAAATCTGTTTTGACAGCCGTGGCGCGCTGTGCTTCATTGTCCAATATACTGGACAAATCTTCCATTGGTGGGCGACGTATGTCGCTGCTCCCCAAACATGTCGAGTCCTTCCTTTGGGACAACATCAGATAGCTGAAGTTATGGTACTGTCAAACAAGTGTTGTACTTGAGAGTTTTGTTCACTACAAAGCATAATTTTCATGTACGTTATTTGTTGTGCAATGAACTTGCTTGTTTTAATATGCCACCCACTCTTTGTTTCTCTCTGTGTTGAGGGATGAAATAAAGTTTGATTTGATTTGAAAGCATTACAGTGAAACCTCATTAAACTGTAGTTGGCCGGAGCTCGGAAAAAGGTACGTACTAAATGGTCATACTGTTTAACGAATTAGCATGAGATCGCCCACTTACCTGTTGAAAACGGAACTCGGAGGGAGTGCGATGAAAGGGGAAAAAAAACATGTAGTGTTTATTCACTTGGCGCGACAAAAGTGTTATTTTCGTTGGATGCCGCGGCGGCCTAGCACGACGACAGCGGCCTCAAACTTACTGAAGCTGCGTGCCAGCTTTTCAGCCAGCCCCCTTTTCTCGGTAAACACTGGCATGGCAGATTCCTCGTTGGCATTACGTATTCTCCGTGAACGCGCGCAGCTGTGCTGCAGTAGTCCCGGGGCGTCTTTTTTTATTGCTGGGTGCTGTTCTCGTCGCGACGGTTGCGTTCATGAGGCTGACATGACGCGCAGCTTCTGCCACTGTCGGGCCTAAATTGCCCGTGCTGTCGCTTTCCGTGCCGTCCTCATCACTGTCGTTAGTCGACACTCCGGCAACAACAGAGGCAACGATAGCGAAAAGTCGAACCTCGTAGCCGACATCTTTTCGCAGTTGCAGCAGCGCTGCCGAGCAACTTCTTCGCATTCGGCCACACACTGTAGTCAACAGCAGATCCCTGTCGCGTGCCAGCGCCGACTTCTCCGTGTCACGTTCGATAGCACAGGCGATGTCTAATTTTTCTTCTGTGCTGAGCACTCTGTGTCTTTTTTTTTTTTTTTAATCCGAGCTTCGGCATGACACGAGTCCTCACTTGCACGATGCCACAATGCTCTCTGGCATCTCTCTGGCATGGCGCCGAAATGATGTTGATGTGGCTGCACACACAAACGCGCAGGGTGCTTGGCGGCTGTTCTGATCTCTGAGGCTTGTTGTTCTGCCGGGTCGCGCGATGGAGACGACGCACCGCCGTGTTTGCGCTACGAAAAGTGTAAATGCTACGTTTTAACCGATGCGTACGCAATAAGCTGGTACGGTTTATGCGGATACAAAACACATTATGTTCAATGGCCGGTGAGTCGGGGATTTGGCTTTGCTACTTTTAAAACGAAACTACTGTTTAAGCGGGTACGGTTTAACGAGGTTTTACTGTACATGCCCCATTATGTGAAAATCTGGGGGTGGCGGTGTGACCGAGTAATGTTACCAAAAATGGTCAACGACCCGCCGTGGTTGCTGAGTGGCTATGGTGTTGGGCTGCTGAGCACAAGGTCGCGGGATCGAATCCCGGCCACGGCGGCCGCATTTCGATGGGGGCGAAATGCGAAAACACCCGTGTGCTTAGATTTAGGTGCACGTTAAAGAACCCCAGGTGGTCAAAATTTCCGGAGTCCTCCACTACGGCGTGCCTCATAATCAGAAAGTGGTTTTGGCACGTAAAACCCCAAATATTATTATTAAAAATGGTCAACGGCACAAAGAGCAAAAACACATAAAAATGCTCAGATTGATGTCAAAATTTTCAGGGAAGTTCTTGTAAAGAAAGTGAATTAATGGCCTTGAAAAGAAAATGTACGTTTTGGTCTGGGTCAGAAACGAACACAGGTCTCTGAAGTGCAAGACGAGCATGTTTCCCTAACACAACGGCAGCTCCACGTTTGCGAAAACAATTACATTTTTGCAAAACCAGTAACATTCATATTTGAAAAATATCTTAAAAATGCACAATTCGACTCGCACTTGGGTTTTATTATTTGAAATTGCTATGAAACTAAAAAAAAAGTTGATATTCACACACCTCTAATTAAAATATATCATAAAATACACCACTCAGCTTTACATGTGTAAAGACACTTAACTCTCCTGATGTTTGTCTTTTCTGCATGGCTCTCACATTTAAGGGTTGGTTTCCTTGCATGACACATGACGGGAGTAGGTGTTGGTAGTTTTCACTTGTGACAAGAAATGACGGATGGGTTGCGTGTACTACCTAATGGCAGATTAACTGTGTGCAAGAGGGACTGGCTCCTTTCTCTTTGGTATTATCAATGGCAAAACACAATTGCTTTTAATGCGTTTCCGTATACAACTTAGTCCTAGGTGTCTGGCATGGGCTAAAAATTTCCTTGGTAATATAATTTTCTCTGGTGGTTTGAACTTGATTGGTTATTCAACATGTTCCATCAAAGAACTATTTCTTGTATGTAGCAAGGCTGCCTGACATTCTTTGCAAAACAAGCCGTAAATGCCTGCTTTGTGTTTGTGTTACTGTGCTGTCAGTCTTTTTTGTAATCAAATGCACTTGAAACTGCACAATTATTTTTATTTGATCTTTTATGTTTTGGGGGGAATGTGGAACTGTGACAAGTGACAAGCTTTGTTGATTCAACATCTGATCTGAGAAACCAGAACACAAAGCATTGCCAAACTCTGCCAGACCAGTGCTTGGAGCAGTAATGCCTGTGCAGGAGCTCTGCCCTTGCAGCTTTCTCTTCTTTGGCGCGGAAAGTTGTCCACGAGTTAGCTGTACAGTTGAACCCACCCATAACAATATTGTCACGTGGTGGTGACGTTGAAGAACACAGTAGCAATACTGTGAAGGACAAAACTTTTATTGGGCGAACCTGTGCCCACAAAAACAGGCTACACTTATAGCACAACGATAGCAGCGAACACGGTCGGCGATCGTCGAAAACCTGATCAGCGGGTCAAGCGCGTCCGCTTTTGTACATAATTCGTCGAATGTTCCAGAATAATCGCTGGGACCTGCGTGCCTTCTACAAAGCTCTACATTATTCGCGTCGCGCACACATGCGATCAGATTACACAAGGCTCGGTCACAGACAGCGAATGGAAGCATCGATAACGTTCCAGAAACTTCCGATACATGCAGGCACGTCCTGCGCTGTACGATAACATTTGTTAGGCGGTGAAATGTGTCGCCCGATTAAGACAAACAAGTACACGTGTCAGTATTCAAGTGCCAAGGATGACCCATTGTTTTAACCAATAAATGTTATAACCAGGGCCACGAATTTCTAGTGATGCCTTTTCTTGTTGCTAATGCTTCTTCCTACTTTTCATGTTCGTGAGTGGTAAAGTGGCGCTTCACTCAGGGTGAGGAGTATAACGCGGCCACTTATGAACATGAAAAGTGGGGAAAGGCAAAAGCATTAGCATTAGAAAAGGCATTAGCATCGGAAAAGGCATCGCTACGAAATACCAGCTCAGGTTGCAGAAAAGAAAGCAGAGGGGACAAACAAGTACAGTGAAACCTTGTTGCTATGAACACTACATTCAGAAACTTTTCAGATGAATGAACTTTTCAGAAATCCCCTGCTGACTGCTCATAGTATCAATGTAAAAATATATCAGTACTACAAACTTCAGAATAGCAATCTTTATTCAGTTTTCATGGCATGTAAACAATGCCTCAGTATTACATACAAACTAATCTTCCGAAATCCGGGGATTTTTAGATTTCTGTGTATCCTTTACGGCAGCCGGAACAGTAGGCTAGCAGACGACATGGCATAGGAAGCGGATGCTGTGCTGCATGGGTGCGGAAAACCCAAGACGGTGCTGGAGGGGTATGCCCGAAGGTTTTGCGAGTGCGTACTGGGCCCAGACAAGTGTCGCCTGCTAGACACACCTCTGCTAGCAGCAGAGGTGTGTCTCTTCCTTCTCTCACCCTTCTTCCTGCGCATGGCTCTTCTTTCTTTGGCACTTCTTTCTGTGGTCATACCAGCTACTTGTGCAGAGAAATGTAACCTCTGCCACATGGTCCCACTTTTCAGATGACGTCGTTGACACGTGCTTGCACTTTAGATTAGTTGAGGTGTCCACCTCAAGTGAGGCAGTTGCAGTGTCCACGGCAAGGAACGTGAAAAACAAACAAACAAATGGTACGCTTGATAGGCGACATGGAGCTTTTTCTTTGTCAGTGTTTTTCTTGGCATCAGCGTCTCCTTTGCACTCGCCACGCTATATTGGGGGCGAGCTCCACCACTGGAAAAGCTGCCGCCACCGTCGGCGTGACGTGGCATGAGGGATCACGTGAACACAGCAGCCGCACTGCTTCGGAAGCGCCGAAGCGAGCTGAAAATGTAAGTTTAATGTCCTACCTGTGCTGCAGTATGGCACGAAGGCAGGTATAGTGAAAAGTTGCGCCATGCTGGCGGTTTGCATTCTTTCCTTTTTAAAAATTTTGCATTCTTTCTTGTTTTTGGCACATGCACCTGGTAGCGAGATTTACTTGTAACTGATAATGTGGCAGGCGAACATCGTATTAAGTGCCATAAACATATACAGAAGTGCACGGTGCATCAGCTGCTCACGTTTATATTCAATGTATGGTTGAAACCGGTATTGTTATAAGTGGGTTTGGCTGTACAGCTTGGACAGTACAGCCTTGCTACAGGGACGGGCTTATAGTTTGAATAGCAGCAGGACAGATCTTGCATTTGTAACCTGCCATTGTAATCTAGTGGCTATGGCAAAATGCTTTGCCCATCAAAGAGCCCCAGGTGGCCAAAATTATTCCAGAGTTTCCCACTACATGTAAGCTGCTTACAGCATGAGCTGTAAGCATGAGCCACATGAGCCACAAGGGAGTTTGTGCAGGTGAACCCAACTCTCTGTTTGTCACGGACTAGTATTTGGAGGTGGGGTGCTGACAGAAGCTCTGTTGCAGGCACGTGTGCTGCCCGGGGAGCGGACCCTACGGCTGCACTATGCCAACTGCAAGTGCTACAATGCCGACTTTGACGGAGACGAGATGAACGCGCACCTGCCACAAAGTCCCCTGGCGCAGGCTGAGGCCACTGAGGTGGCCAGTGTCAACAGGCAGTACCTGGTGCCCAAGGACGGCACGCCGCTCAGTGGCCTCATCCAGGACCATGTCATTGGGGGCTCGCTCCTGACCATGCAGGGGCGCTTCTTCACAAGGTATGCAGAATGGACTACGGGCAAAGGAAGACTCACTAGTTTGGGCTCTGTTAGGCCTTTTGGTGACAGTCGCGTGAATAGGAGTGCCAGGTGTGTACAACGGTTCCAGCTTAACATCATCACCATCATCAGCCTATTTTATGTCCACTGCAGGACAAAGGCCTCTCCCCGCGGTCTCCAATTACCCCTGTTCTGCGCCAACCAATTCCAACTAGCACCCATAAATTTCCTAATTTCGTCACACCACCTAGTCTTCTGTCGTCCTCTACTGCACTTCCCTTCTCTTGGCACCCATTCTGTAATCCTAACAGTCCAATGGTTATCTATCCTACACATTACATAGCCTGCCCAGCTCCATGTTTTTTGTTTTATTGTCAATTAGAACATCAGCTATTCCCATTTGCTCTCTGATCCAAGCTGCTCTCTTTCTGTCTTAGTTATGCCTAGCATTCTTCGTTCCATCGCTCTTTGCACAGTCCTTAACTTGTTCTTAAGCTTCTTTGTCAGTCTCCAAGTCTCTGCCCTATATGTCATCACCAGTAAAATACACTGATTGTATACCTTCCTTTTCAATGATAACGGTAAGCTTCGAGTCAGGAGCTCACTATGTCTGCCATATGCAATCCAACCCAGTTTTATTCTTCTATGAATTTCCTTCTCATCGTCAGGGTTCCCTGTGATTAGTTGACCTAGGTAGACGTACTCCTTCACAGACTCTAGAGGCTGACTGGCGATCCTGAATTTTTGTTCCCTTGCCCAGTTGTTCATCATTATCCTTGTCTTCTGCATGTTAACCTTCAACCCCACTCTTACACTCTGTTAAGGTCCTCAGTCATCTGTTGTAACTCGTCTGCAGTGTTGCTGAATAGAACAATGTCATTGGCAAACTGAAGGTTGCTGAGGTATTCGCTGTCGATCCTTACTCCGAAGCCTTCCAGGTCAGTAGCTTGAATACTTCCAAGCACGCAGTGACTAGCATTGAAGAGATTGTGTCTCCTTGTCTGAGCCCTTTCTTTATAGGTATCTTCATACTTGTGTAGAATCAAGGTGGCTGTGGAATCTCTGTAGATATTTTCCAAGGTATCTACATAAGTGGTCTGTACTCCTTGATTGTGCAATGACTCTAAGACTGCTGGTATCTCTACTGAATCAAATGCTTTTTCGTAATCTATGAAAGCCATATAAGAGGCTTATTGTACTCTGCAGATTTCTTGATAACCTGAATAATGACATGGATGGGATCCATTGTAGAGAATCCCTTCCTGAAGCCCACCTGTTCCCTTGGTTGACTAAAGTCCAGTGTCGCCCTTATCCTATTGGAGATTATTTTGATAAATATTTTATATAATACTGGGGGGGTAAGCTAATAGGCCTATAATTTTTCAGTTCTTTAATGTCTCCCTTTTTGTGAATTAGTATAATGTTTGCATTCTTCCCGTTTTCTGAAACCCTTGCAGTTGATAGACATTTTGTATAGAGAGCCGCCAGTGTTTCAAGCATTATGTCCCCTCCATCTTTGATTAAATCGGCTGTTATTCCATCTTCTCCTGCAGCTTTTCCCTGTTTCATGTCTTGCAAGGCCCTTCTGACCTCATCTCTAGTTATAGGAATAGTTTCTGTATACTGTTCACTATTGTTTTGAATAGAGTACTCTTGAGTCCTCTGGGTACTGTACAGGTTAGTATAGAATTCTTCCGCTGCATTTATTATACCTTCGAGATTGCTGATGATATTACCCCTGCTTTTATCTTTCAGTGCATACATCTTGGTTTGTCCTATGCCAAGTTTCCCTTCTCACTAATTTCAGGCTTCCTCAGTCTTTCTCATGTCATAATTTCGAATATCAGTTATTTTTGCCTTGTTGATCAGTTTTAACAGTTCTGCGAATTCTATCCTATATCCTGAGTTGGAGACTTTCATTCTTCGTCATTTCTTTATGAGGTCCTTTATTATTTGGGAAAGCTTGCCTACTGTATGCCTTGGTGCCTTGCATCCCACTTCAGTTGCTGCCTCTGAAGGCAGCCTCGTTACAGTTTCATTCATTACCTCTTTGTCATCATCATCATCTCTCTGTTCTAAGGCTGTAAATTGATTTCAAGTACCAGCCTAAATTTGTCTGCTCTTACCCTTTCTGTCTCTAAGTTGACCTGTTTCTTCTTGACCAATTTTACTCTTTCTCTCTTCAAATTGAGGTGAATCCTAGCCCTCACTAACCTGTGATCACTGCGCTTTACCCTACCTATCACTTCTACATCCTGCACTGTGTTGGGATCGTCAGAAAGTATGAAATCAATTACAGTCCTTGTTTCACCATTAGGGCTTTTCCAGGCCCACTTTCTGTTGCTATGCTTCCTGAAAAAGGTGTTCATTATTCTCAGCTTATTCCTTTCTGCGAATTCTACCAGCACCTCTCCTCTAGCGTTTCTAGAATCTACGCCGTAGTTGCCAGTTGCCTGTTCACTCGGCTGCTTTCTCCCCACTTTTGCATTAAAGTCACCCATTACTACTGTATACCGAGTTTGCACTTTTCTCATCGTTAATTCAACATCTTCATAAAACTGATCTACTTCCTCATCGTCGTGACTGGATGTTGGAGTGTAGGCTTGTACTCCCGTAAATCTATACCTCTTATTAAGTTTGATTACGACTACTGCTACCCCCTCATTAATGCTGTAGAATTCGTCAATGTTGCCCGCTATGTCCTTATGAATTAGGAATCCTACCCCGTATTGCTTATCATCTGGGAAATCTCTACAGCAGAGATGGCCATTACTCAGCAGTGAAGATTAGAAGAAGCCTCACGACTTCTTCTAATCTCGCTAAGACCAATAATATCCCAAACAATATCTGATGGTTCCTCAAACAGTACTGCTAAGTTAGCCTCACTCGACAGAGTTCGGCAATTAAAGGTTGACAGATTCGGTTTCCATTTGCGGCCTCTCCGGACCCAGAGATTCTTAGCACCCTCTGCTGCATTACAGG
Source organism: Dermacentor variabilis (assembly GCF_050947875.1). Lineage (NCBI taxonomy): Eukaryota > Metazoa > Arthropoda > Arachnida > Ixodida > Ixodidae > Dermacentor > Dermacentor variabilis. Next base: position 122,195,080 of record NC_134577.1, read on the forward strand.
TCTGACTGCCGCTTTGGACAGGTGCTCCACAGCTGCTGGGGACTGAGGTCCGTGAGTTAATTGTAGATATCTTTGGGGAGTTTGTGGCGGAATACTGCCCCAGGGAGGCCAATTCCTGTTCCGGTGAGGGAGTGTCTTTGTTCAAGCTTAGTAAGCCTTCCTAATTTGGTTTGGTTGTACCTGGATTAGTATAGCCCCGCTTGCTCACGGCATCTTTCGTCAGTGTCAGGTGCCACTCCAAAACTGCAAATGGAGTGCACTGGAGGATGTCAAATTCAGATACACCATCGTAGATGAAAAAAAGGGGGGCGGGGGGGGGGGATTTGAACATCCAACTACCGCAGCCGAGCGTACGACATAGCTCAGTAAGATAATCCCACAGGTGGCTAGGCTACCTTGTCGCCGAAAAGTGCGGCCCAGAGGGCCCTATGGGCCTAAGAGATCTGCTAATTTGTCTGGACTTTGCGGGTTTTGCTGATCGTCATAGGTTGCACAATATAGTATCAGTTCTTCCTGGTCCTAACATCTTGTTTCCCGAACCTCACGCACGCAATCACTCTTAAACGCGCCTAGGTGCACGATATATTTTCGCTGAAATTGAGCAGCACTTAACACTTGCTATAAAAATAAGAAAGGGAAAAGTTTTCAGCACTTACCGGGAGGGCCCCAGTCGCGTATCATTCCTTCGTCGCGTCTGCGTGTCTTTTGGCGTCCAAAAGCTAGCTCTCTTGGGTATCCAGAATGGTGAGTCCTATCGCCGTATCGATACCGCTCTGAGCCTCATGCAAAGGAAGCGACCTTGAAAGCTCCCAATGGTGTCTCCACCCTTTCTTCAGCTTTGGACAGCGGTTATAACAGAGCTAATAAGGAGGAGGAAAGGAGGGTAACTGACCTCATAGTTTTTCTGGGAACACTGCGGCGATAAATGCTAGAAAGTTGGGAATTGTATGCCTTCTTTAACATACGGTACTGCCTTCTTCAATCAGTCAGACATGGTTTGGACATTTTACACTTGTAAACAATGTGCGGCTCTGTACCTGCCGCGGTCGCCCCTGGCTGAATTCTGCTCACATTTTCCACAGAGATTGCATTGCGGCGCGAGTTTGGTTTAATACCATGTTTATTTAGCGTTGTTGTAAAACTACATTCCATACAGCAGCAATTCATTCTTGGAAAGCTTGTTTGCAACCACGCTCTAAAGATAATAGGCTTCCTGTGCAGTTTTTCAATGACAATTGGTGGTATTGTGTGCAAAACTGATTCCTGTTCCTGATAGTTAACTGTCTTTTTTGGACTATAAGTCAGTACAGGCATGTTACCTAACTTAAATGAAATAATTATGGAGTACAGAGTTGGCAACTCAACTGTGCAGCTATTCGCCAAAGGGGGTCTCGGATTCCAGGTGCGCATGCCAGAGATAGAACAGCTGCTCACACACTAGGTGAAGGCGTGCAGACTGCAAAAGTGCTGCAAGATGAAGTAGTTGAGAAGTAGGGAACTTCTGTACCGGATTCTGTTCACTGATAAGAAGATTTTCGTGGTCAAACCGGCTTGGAATTTCCAGAATCACCGAGAATCGCTGCTGAAGGGTTCTCGGTGAACTGTGGGAGTGGAATAAAACCATTTTCAATGAGAGCATCATAGTTTGGACTGGAATTTCGGTCCTTGGCAGCACCAAGCTTGTTTTTTCCCAAAAGGGGTCAAAATCGATGCTGAAACCTACCGGAAGCTGATCGTGGAGGGCAGCGTCATTCCCTGGGTTCAAGAGAATGCAGAAAACATTGATGGACGACTGAAGCAAGACTGGGCCCCTGCCCATTTCATTAAGAAGGCCCTTGAGGGGTTTGAGGCGAACCTTCCAGGCTTCTGGATGAAGGATGTTTGGCTGTCCAATTCCCTCGATCTCAATCTGTTGGACTTCGCTGTTCGGGGCATTGTGGAGCAAAAAAAGTGCTCTTTCAAGCACTAGTGGCTGCTGCTTATGGCTCGGCCGCGCGGGTGCCATATCTTGAAAGCGATCTGCGATGTGGACCAGGTAAGCCCAGTGACATTAGCTTCGCATGCGCTGGGCTGACAATGTTTCGTGTGCGTTGAATTAACAGACAGGATGAATGTCAAATCGTTCGCTGCCGCGCTTCCTCGCACCAACGTTTTGACAGCAACCTTTTGCGGTCATCCAGCGAGATGTGTTCATGTTTACCTGTTTGTGCGTGACACCGTGTTTGTTAATTTAGTTAGTAAGTGAATGTTTACAACCTTATACGGCCAATAAATCTTTACTTTGCCTAGCTGTCTACAAATTTGCTGTAGCAATTGATGCTTTGCCTTTCGGGCGAAACTGCAACTTTTTTGTTTGTTTTTGCTTTGAATGTTCATCACTCACTCTTTGTAATAACTTTGTTAGACATTGTGACCAAAGTTTCGTAAGTGAGGTGTTTCAGATATTACGGACTTTGGATAAAACGGGCATTTTTTGTCTGGTTATCAGCATCTGTTGTAACGAGAGTCGACTGCACTCTGAAATCTGGGCATTGTAAATTTTCCGTGTATATTTTACGGGAGCCAGAATAGTAGGCTAGCAGACGACAAGGCGCAGAAAGTGGGACACCGTGGTGCACGTGTTCGTATAACCTACGATGGCGCTGGAGGGGAAAAAAGAAAGAAAAAGAATGCCCGAAAGTTTTGCGAGTGCATACTTCACCCAGACAAGTAAGTGTCACCTAGCAAAAGAGGCGCGTCTTCCTTCTCTCGCCCTTTCTGTGCACGCCTCTTTTCCTTTAGGGTTCTTCCTGCGGTTGTACCAGCTACATGTGCGGAGAAATGTAACCTCTGTGCTCACGAGGATGCCACACGGTCGCCCTGTTCGGATGATGTCGTTGACACGCGCTTGCACTTTGGAATAGTTGAGGTGTCTGCCTCAAGCGAGGCAGCTGCAGTGTCCATGGCAAGGAATGTGAAAAACCAACAAAAAGAAACAGTATGCTTGACAGGGGACATAGAGCTTCGTTGTCTGTGTTTTTCTCGGTGTCAACGTTTCTTTTGCACGTGTCGCTCTATACTGTATATGCTGCTGCGATGGTGTGTGGTGTCGGAATCTATGGAAAATAACAACAGCACGGGCCAGGGGCCAATGGTGACGTTTTCGGTAGCTACAGCATAGGCTGAAAGCCAACAGGGATGTTTTTTGGGATAGCTCATACGGTGACAACCGATAAGTTTATGGGCGAAGTCATTAATTTTTAGGCTTTCACTATAATGACATTTCAGATTAACAATTTGCCGCAGTCCTCTGAAGTTCGTTACATCAAGATATCACTGTATTCACATTCGATTAATATTCAGAAAATTTGATATACTAAACAACATTTCACTATAACAACATTTCAGAATAACAATTTGACACGGTCGGCTGAAGTTCGTTACATCAAGATTTCACTGTATTCACGTTTGATTCATATTCAGGAAACTTGGAGCATAACTGCGAGTTGGCCTAGTTGGAACAGATTCATCTTAACACTTTTTTTGCGCAAACAAACAGGGACGAAGAATAGTGGCAACACAAGGACGAGCGCTCGTCCTTGTGTTGCCCCTATTCTTCGTCCCTATTTTTTTGCGCACAAAAAGTGTTAACAGGAAACTTGATATGCGCCCACCTCTATTTAGAATTTTATTGCAATAGCAATTTTAGACACACTCCAGGTGCATTTTTATTATCATTGTTGCCATGCTATCCCAAATAAAAACTCAACTGTGAGGAGGATGAGCAGTCTGTGAAGCCATATGCTGTGGTTTTGAGAGCAAGTGTGTGAGGGTGACCTGGAAAGAAGGGTGGCAGGACGCATGCCATCTTTGTGTGCGCCCAATGTTATTCTGCTCCTCTGGCGCCACCATGGATGTTATGAGTGCCAGGAGAAAGGCTGTACTGAGATACTTCAATATAATAAAAACCTTGATGTAACAAAGTAATTAGCTTTTCATAACTTGATGTTCATGTAACACTGTGTATCTTTAACCTCAGTGCAGTCACACCTCAATATAATGAAGCCATACTTGCAGCCAAAAAATTTGATGAATCGCAAATTTCGTTACTTTTAGGTTTTAACGTTTCAGCAGTAAAAACAATTTGACAGTTTCCCAGGGCATTCCTGGTCTAGAGTACCTTGTCAGTAAGCACCTAAAAACAAATCAAAGATAGTCGGGCACGATAGCGTAGCTATGAGCGCCGGCACATGCCAAGCACATACCACCGAGAACAATGCATTGACGTGGCTCATGACATCCGATAGATTAGCACATGCTGCAATGCGAGACGCCGTAAATATAGGCCGCCATGGCTGATGGCACTTAGTGCCCGTAGCTGTCATCAATTGGCACCCAAAAATTAAACAAAAGTGTAAAAAGGTACGGCTATTTATCCTGAGGAAATAAAAAAAAGTTGGTGGCGATAGCACTGAGATGACTCCACGAAGTACGGCTCATATTTTGATCCATGTCATGCAACATAAACATACCGTATTTACTCGAATCTAATGTGCACTCATATTAAAGTTTGTTACAGTGCAAAAAGTGCACTCTAACATGCACTTTTTTTCTATAAAATGGGTCCGAAAATTGCGTAGGTGTTAGAGTTGGGTACGACCCTAAATCTGCATTATCATATCGCCATCGGGATTTCAAAATAGCTGCCTCGTATGCACTTTGAGCCTAGCTGCCGTAGCTTCCTCCATGTGCTATAGTATGTGTGTTTAGGTTAGTACACCATCCGTCTTGCTGTTTTCTGCGTTTGCAGCATGGAAGTGTTGACTGCGAAAGCACGCTGAGTGTTTATCACGATTCCGCAAATAAAAGGAATGGGATCATGTGTGCGGAGACGGACAGAAATCGGACCACATCATGGAGGTTCAAAGTTTCCGAAACTTGCGTGCGGGACTGGCGCGAACAGAAGATCTGTTCTACCCTGGTAGCTGCTGCGTATGGCACGGCTGCATGGCCCCTGTATTGAAAGCGATCTGCAGCGGAGACAAGAGTCTACGCATCTGGGCGCACTGCACTGTGTTCTCGTTGCTTCGTTTGCGTTGAAGTGAGAGGCTGCACAAAGGTCAATTCACTTGCTCCTGCTACAGCACTTCCTCACTCCAGTGTTTTGATAAGAGTTTCCGCGGTCACTAAGTGAGACGTGTTCATGTTTTGCTTGTGCACGCGTGTCGCCATGCTCTTTAATTTAGTTAGCGAATGCTTAAAGGTTTATATGGCCGATAAAACTACTATCATTACTTTTCGTATCGCTGTCTACTAATTTGCTATCATAATCGATGCTTCGACTTTTGGGCAAGACTGTGCCTTTTTCTATTTATTGCAAATTTAGTGTATTGGGAGTAAATCTTTGTTTTTCCAAATGAAAGAAAGTTGTACTTTTGTATGAAAGAATGAGGTGTACGGTACTGTAAAGAACTGTTTTTTTTTTAAGTCATGGCAAACAGGTGTGCGTTACATTTGAGGGCGGGTTCCTTTTCCAGTTTTTTGTCTTTTTTTTTGTCACGGAAAACAGGTGTACGGTACAATCGAGGGCGCATTAGAATAAATACGCTATCTCACTCGCTGACCACGAGGTCACCGTCACAATGCAAGCAAATGGTTTGCACCATGTCTTGGAAACTTGAGATTGTAATGTGAAATGCCTCCACAATCTCCCTTTCTGTCTGGTTTCTTGATCTGACCAAAAAGGTAGTGTTTTCCAAAATTGGCTTGCGAAGAGTCTTTTGCTTACTCTCACCTTTACCTTTACATCCTTTGCAATGTTGGGCTAAGGTGCCTCCTGTGTTATTCTTTACATTCCAGTTATGTTCACGTGTCCTTTAGTTGAAACACATATACCTGTTTGTCCGATGCAGAACCTTTCACAGGTGAGGGAAGTAAACAACCCCACAAATACTCATTGAACTGCTTATTGTGCTTCGTTGTGCACTGAGGCTTGCACTTATTTCCTTGCATCACCAAATGGCATACTCTGCCGAGTTTACGTGGAGCCGAGAAGATGACCTTGACCCCGTAACGGCTCGCCGCTTTTTTATGTGTGAAACTCGATGAATGTAGGGCATAAACTGAATTCGTCTTTGTTGAAAGTCTCATTATGTTTTTTGCAATCTTTTAGTTTCTGCAAGAGACTTTCACATGCGCTGGTGATTAAATTTTCCGGATATCCAGCCGAAAGGAAGCGCTGTACATGCTGATTGAAACTAGCTTCCATTGTATGTTCGCAGGATTTTTCCGGGGCAGACTTGCAGGCTAGGGTGACAGCGCGCTTAACAAGCTTGGAATGCACGCTTTAAACGGCAGCGGGCTCTTCTTTGTCCTCGGCTTGTAAGAGCAACAGATGTGTTTAGTGACGAAATGAAGTTTTAGGTTCAGGAACTGTTGTCACTGGCCAACTCATGGGTGAAAGTGAGACCTCCAGAGGCGGATTCGAACATTTCTAGAATGGAATTAGTCGTATCATCAAGGTTATCCTGTGCATGCAGGTGAAGTATGACAATTGTCCACATACCATATTTACTCGATTCTAATACACCCTTGATTGTAATGCGCACCCATTTTCCGTGACCAAAAAAAAGGGGGGGCAAAGGAAATGCCCTCGATTGTAACACGTACCTGTTTGCCGTGATGTAAAAAAAAAAAAACAGTCTTTTACAGTCCTGTGCACCTCATTCTTTCATACAGAAATACAACTTTCTCTCATTTGAAAAAATACATTTACTCCCAATGCACTGAAGTTGCAATAAATAAAAAAGTCATAGTTTCATGCGAAAGGCGAAGCATCCATTATGATAGCAAATTATACCGTATTTATTCGCACATTGATCGCACTTTTCTGTAAAAAAAATTGACACAAATTCAGGGGTGCAATCATTATGCGGGTTAAATTTCCCGCAAAAAAAAATATTTTTTTTTCATCCCGCGTTTGCTGTGGGATGACAACAGGTCAACAAATAGACGGCTGCCACTGTGTGTAGTGCGGGACACCAAAACAAAAATGGTGGCCGCTGGAGCAAGTCGAATGCGCCAAACACGATTCTTTTTCTTCTCGTGAGTACATTGCGTGCATTGAAACAGTTTCTTCCGTATCAGTAATGAATAATATTGTTAATATCGGCAAGTTTGCGGCAATGACATAGGGGTAATCACACTTTCACGGAGCTTCTCACACTTTTGGGAGCTTCTTGCCATAAAACCGTGCTCTAGGATTACTGTGATAAAACCGTGATAAAGCTGAATAAATATCCTGTTGAACCAATGCATGATGGTGACCGCAATTTTTGACGCAGTACCGGATCTCGCTGGATTTTTTAGACATGATGCACTCGCAATGTCTCAAGACAGAAAATGTGGTGTCTGGCAACAAAGTTGCCGTAATTCTTGTTGTTGCCTCGCTTCCATGGGATTTTGAAGCAAAGCTTTTCTGCAGCATCTGAAAAATTTTGATGCCTAATTCATAACACTGTGTGGTTCGGTTCGGTGAACATAGCATTCGGTGGGCAGCATCCGAGGTTGTGCTGGCAAGCCACAGCAGCAGAATGGATGCGACGAGACCTTTGCTTAGCCCGATCACCACAGTGCGGGGGACTTGCCTTTTTTTTTTTTTTTGCTTTCCTGTCTTAGTAGAGACTAGACATCATTGGTTAGGTACAGGCTGTAAAAGTGGTCGCAGACTCTCTATTTCACTGCAGTGGCTTTTTTTTTTGTTACTAAAGTTTGTTTTTTCTAGACTGCCTGATTATTATGACATTTCTTGTGGCCCTTTTCATGTAAAAATAAAATCGGTTGCCAACTGTACTTTGCATAAAAGGTTGAATTTTAATGTAGCAAAATTTTGACATAATGAAGCGCCGACTTTACTGACTTCATTGTGTTGAAGGTCCTGTGATCTGAGATTTGGAGATGTGGCACTGTTTGAATGGTGAAGCAAGGGGCAACACAACACTTTCGCTTTGGGACAAGCACGCATGCTCACCGCTGTTAGAGCTCATCATGCCAGCGTTGTGGCATAGAGTGAGACCTACTCATGTTAGTCTGGGCATGTGTGACATGATTGTTTAATTATTAAGCCATTGTTTACTGCAATTTGTATGGCCGATAAAACTGGGCACGTTACCTCGTGTAATTGCCTAATACAGTCAAACCTCGATATATCGAACAGCGCGGTGATCATGAAACAGTTCGATATAGCCAGAATTCGATATATAACATCACGTAAAAAACTTGTCGAAAACTTCTGCAAATCAATCGATGAACCAAGTGCCCGATCGGGGATTGTTGTTCGGAGAATGCATTTGGTTGTGCCGTGTGCAATAGGCCTAGGCTGTGCCGATTTCATCGGCTGGGAGTATGCGGTCGATTGCGCCGCACACTACTAACGTAGGCCGCGCCGACTTCGTCAGCTGTGCGAAGTCAGTGCAGTCTAGGCCAGTCACGCGCTCCGAACAACGATCCTCAATGGCACCCCAATTGTGGTGCAGTAATTACTCGAAGCTTCACACATAGTATTAGTTTATTTGGCTGAAAGTACTGCAGTAGTGTAGCCTGCATCTTAATGGCAGCCACATGCTTGAACACAGAGTCCTCAACATAGTCTAAATGATCCACAAGCGATAGGCCGGTGCCCTCTATTGCACCGCAGTAGCGGTGTAAAAGGGCCAAAGCAGCTACAGCACCAGTTGAGGTCGGGAGCGGGGCGACATCAGTGCTTGCGGGATCAACCTCGGCAGCGTCTTTGTTTGGCTACTACTTCCACTGTGACTTCCACGTGTGTCAATCGAAGCATTTTGAAACACTGTAAATAACAAAGTATTAACTGCCAAGGTGTCTATGAGTGAGCCCAGTGAGCGCGCGCTGCTGCCAGTTCTTGCGAGGTGTGGCAGGCGCAGAGCTCGGTGCCGAGGGGGAGCCAGTGCGGCAAATGTAATGCGTCATTGAGGTTGTCGAACTAGCCAAGCTGCCGTGTGCATATGCTGCTACGTTCAAATGGCGCCCTCGGCGCAATAGATATGTGCAGCTATAGTCTGCAGCAGTCGGGAAGCCCATCGCTCCACCGCTATTTTCGAGGCTGCTGCGGCAAAGCCTGTCAACAGAGCGCATGTAGTCTGGGATGGCAGAATTTGATATATCCATTTTACTTCGGACCTCGTTTGAAATAAAAAATAAAAAATGCATGCGATTTTCCAGGTGATATGGAAAGTGTTCGATATATGCAATAATTTGATACATCTGTGCTGATATATCTGTGTTCAATATATCGAGGTTTGACTGTACTTTGCTGTTGCTATCAATGCTGTGCCTTTTCACGCGAAAGTATGACTTCTTTTTAAGTCCTGTTTCTTCACACAATTTGTAGACCCAGATAGTGCGATTCACATTAAATTTTTGCTGGAGAAATGCAGATACTGTGAGTATAGTGATATTTGTGGCAAGGTTGGTTTACACCTAGGAATTGAGCTGTCACATGTGTATATCGGTTAGATATCCCCGTAAATGGCTGTGAACATGTTAATTTGTGTGTTGTTGGCAGAGAGGACTACAACCAGCTCGTCTTTGGAGCCCTGACTTTTGTCAAGATGGCCATCAAGCTCCTGCCACCGGCTGTCCAAAAGCCACAGGCACTATGGACAGGCAAACAGGTAGGCATCGCTGTGTTTTGCAGGGGGCAGTAGGTGCCATTAACACTACAATGCCCAAACACCATTCCACGTCAAAGAAAATTAGAATAGCTTGTTCACATTTGTTTCTAACCAAGAAGAGTACATGCATGCTAAAAAAACAATGCAATGTTTTGTGAATGAAAAAATAGCATAGTAATGTCATGCAGTAACTAGTTTGCTGAATTATTCACTATTGAAAACTCACTCCAGCTTATTAAAAATGCTACTATGGGCTTTGAGTTAAGTTTCCAGATATTCAGGTATAAAGCTTGGCACAGCAATATATATATATATATATATATATATATATATATATATATATACATGCACATTGAGCTTTGTGGGTGAAGGCTTCAATTTTAGTTCATCATTTCACTACAACCGTGACCACCGGTAGCAAATCGTAAGAAGGCCACAACATGAAAATTAAGAGTTCTTGACCTTGGGGTAAGTAGGCTAGCTCTGATGGACAGTGGGTCAGTTCCATCGCCAATGTTGAGATGTTTCTACGTGCTTTCTGCCTACAGCAACATTGCTTGGTGTCTTCACTGTGTGGCTCAGCCAACTAGCCAGTTTTCTCTTGCCATTTGCCGTCTTTAACCTCCGTAACATTGCTTCTACATTGCCAGCCCTAAGCTTTCTTATAACAGTAATGAGCTGCAAGATCGCACCTCAATTCCAAAGCTGTGCAATGCTACTCATTCATAGTTACAACTATGTGGGAAATTATTTGTCATCTTAAATTGAAATGCAGAAGTAACATGAAAGAGGGTTGTGTGATTGCAACTATTTAGTAGTAACAGTAAGGACAGGTCACACAGTTGCAACTAATGAAAAATCGAGCCCCTTGGATTCTCCTATTCTTGTTCACTGTATAGCAAGGAGTTTTACTTTGACAGCTTTGATGCCATGAAGTAGCATGCGATGGTTTATTGGCCTGCTCTTGAGCTCTCACACTGTGTGATGCACGCGGTTAACACAGTATGTTCCACATGCACTGCCTTAGCCATCAGCGGTGCTGGCTCCCAGGGCCAATCTTGTGAACATACACAAATGCCCCGGACAAGAAGATTGTGCGATGTGGGAGTTTGGCCCCATCTGCAAAGTTATATTTTCGTCTACTTTAATTTCCCTTCACAGTTACCTTTACCTTACCCTACATACCCTTTCCATACTATTTTTACATTTTGATTAATGATAACAAATAATTTCCCCTATGCGTTATCTGGGTTGAATTTATATTACAGTAAAACCCCGCTGTGACGTTCCTCACTGCTGCGTTTTCCTGGCTGTTACGTCGTTTTCATCCGGTCCCGGCATAGCTTCCATAGGATCCAATGTATAAGGAACCCCGCTGTTACGTAGTAGCTTTGAGAACGTTCCCGCATGATACGTCGCAACTTAGCACCCTGAACCCGCCTGGGCTAAAGTAGGCAACGCGCTCCAACCGCCATTTTGGCTTTTGACGAGTTTTGGCCAGGCTTGGCCGGGCTTGGCTATAGAACGGGCTGCAAGAAGCCGCACGCCAGTTCGAGAGGCCGCCACTAAGTGGCCATTCGGGAAAAATGCTCTCACTATCATCACTGTGATTACGATCACCGCATGGTTTTTAGACAGGTTTTGGACCTGTCTACTCACGGAGGAAAGAAACTCGGGAGAGGCCCTGACGTCACTCTTTGTGAAGCTAAAGTGAAGCCAGAAGTTGGCGTTGCTCATGGCGTTGGTCCGCCTATCAGGCCAGCTCTCCTCTCTTGTTTACTTTTCTCACGAAACCACGCCGCGCCGCGCACAACCGGACTGCTCGGACACGCGCGCTCCGCAGCAATACTAAACAATCGTTAGTATGTTAACATGATTACGCCAAAGAGGGCAAAATTTCCCGCGGATATTCCTTCGTCCGTTGCCATTGCCGTGGCGCGGTGACGACGAGGAGCACGAGCCGCATGATGCCGGGGAGTTGCCAAATCCTAGCTTTGGAGAAGCCGTCGCGGCTCTGGACCTCCTCCGCAGGTACGTCGCACCTCACAGCGACGCTGACAGCAATGCGGCCTTCCAGGCTATTGAGAAACGTGTGGTGATTTCTAGCAAGCGAAAGAAACGGCAAGCCACCATTCTAGACATTTTAAAGTCCTAAGCGCACTCTGTGGAAATAAATTGTCTATAGTTGAAGCTGCACTTTTTTCATTCATTTTCGGAGCTTTCCTCACTGTTTCGTTTTCCCGGCTGTCACGTTTTTTTTTCCCCGGTCCGGTGAAAAACGTATGAACGGGGTTCCACTGTATATGTATATAGTAGAACTCTGATATGTTCCCGTTACGTATGTTTTCCCAGCGTCAACTTTCTCAATCGGGAACGCAGGAAATGACCCAATAGAGTTGTGCTCATTTTTACTTGTTCATACGTTCCCGGAACATAAGATTTTTCAGCACCAATGTTCAGTAAGTCGCCAAGCTGCGATTGTACGTATGCACTTTCTGGCCACTAGATCCCACGTAAACAAGAAAATGTGCGAGTCACATGCGATTGAGGACAGTACATAGCTGTCCGCTGTGGCAGCTTCACCGCAATACTCACCTGCCCTTCTCACGTGAAAATGCCGGCACGCACTCAGTTTCTCATTTCGCCTCCAGCAAATCTCCGGGGTTGTATGCGGCATTCACAGCTATTGCTGCTAATCCTATTGTAATAAGCATCTTCGCCTATCTGTTTCACATCGTGTGGTGCTGTTGGAAGCGTAGTGCACAATATTAATAGTTGATAACCAAAATGTGCTGCCGTTCCCGGCTGCAGACTGATCGTATACGTTTTCCGGCTGCTAGATCCCATGGGAACAAGAAAAGGCGTGAGGCGCGTGCGATCGAGAACAGTATATAGCCGCCCATCTCACGTGAAAACGACGGTACCTACACTGTATTTACACGATTGTAAGTCGACTCCCCCCCCATATCGCGTCATCATTGCTACGGTCCCACAGCACGTCGTCGTCCCGCGAAATTTCACATTTGGCAAACGACTGCACCACGACATCTTGTGGAACAGCAGCCCACGCCGAATAGACCCACCCACACGCAGCGGTCAGGGAGGCTCTTTTGACAGGTGCGGTTGGTGTAATTTCGCGGTCTTCTGCCGCCAGCCACTCGTTGTACTCAGGGCGGAGCAGGTCCTTAAAAGGTAAAGATCCGGGCTTGTTTCATGACCATGTCGCACTTCACTGGCAGGGACCGATCGCGCATTTCAGCGACGTACGCCGCAAGCTTAGCCTACAGCTCCGGAAAGCGTCCAGACTTTGGCACGTGGGAAATTCCTCACTTGCCGTCACAGGTGAAAATTCGCTTCGCTGCAGGCGCCACTCTCGCACCACCCGTTCAGAAACATTGAACTTGCGGCCCGCTGCGCAGTGATTTGTTTCTTCGGCGTAAAGGATGGTAGCCTTCTTGAATGCTGCTGTGAACCAGCGCCGAATGATTAGTGGGCCTGGGGCACTCATGACGACTGAGGAAGCATAGAAGTAGCACGTAGCCGGCAGTCAAGTGGAACGCGTCAAACCAATGCCTTTTGAGAATGCTAAGCGCAACAGGCAAAGAGAAACCTGCGAGCAGTGTCTGCTCTTCCATTAACTACCGATGCTCCCCGCAAGCGCCGCCGTTCTGAGGGTCCCGCCGTGAATGGAACAGCGGCGCTTCCATCAACTATCGACACTCCCTCATGAGTGTTGTGTGCACTGTAAAACTCTCAAAAATGTCGAAAAACCTTCCGAAAAGCGAACAAACATGCGGGATAGCGAAAAGCTATGGGTAGAGCCATGGAGCAAACATAATATTGCAGCTACGTTATAGCTCCCGTTGGTCTCGCTTTTTTGGCGGTGCCATGTTTTGGTTTCGATTGTAAGTCGACCCCCCACTTCAGATTATCAAATTTTAAAAAAGTGGTCGACTTACAATCATGTAAATACGGCAGTTTCTTATTTCAGCACGAGCAAATCTTCAGTCGGGCTGTGCAATGCTACTCGATAATCCAAGCATGCTCCCGTTCTCTGCTGTAGGCTGTGCAATGTGGCCATCACATTTCACTTCGGCACCATTCGGCATTGCCCACCAGCTTGATTTCATTTCAATTTCCCGTCGCCCTCTTAAAACACCATGCAATAGACAAACAACAAACCACGTCTCGGGCTGCAGCAGTCTGTGTGACGCCTCGTGTTACGTAGATGTCAACAATAGTTAAGTCTGTCACATTTTTTTAGTTACTTCTGGTCGTACACTTTCCCGGTTAGTATGTTTTTTCTCGTGTTGTTTTCCAAAACGTATGAACGAGGTTTTACTTATGTAACTAGTAAACAAGTCAAGCTCGTCAGATTCTGTTGTTTTTATGTCTTAATGTGTGCAGTGTTTTACAATTGAGTTGTAAGATTGCGGTTTGTCTCTTTTGTTGTGGTGGCTTTGGTCTCATGGAAGTTTGATAAAAAACTATAACATTTGTTGGCCTAATAGCACATCAATTAATATCTGAGAAAAAAGTTTAGTATAGTCACAGCGCAAGGGCCAGGATGAACAGAAAGAACTGAAGCACTGACTGTCAAAGAATTTCTACTGCACACACGCTATATTCAGGTGCGTGAAAGAAAAAAAGGAGAGGAACAGACAAAAAAGTATACTATAACGCAAGGAATGAGGCATGATGTCAAAAATAAAAAAAATCTCCAAATGGGTGCCATTATCCACTTCAAACAAATACATTGTTCTTTAAGTTTAACGACACCGATGACGCACTCACGTACATGTCGCCTTTTTTGTCGATGCATACAGCCTCATATATCTCACGTGCGCGCTGGCCCCGGTAACGCCTTAGTATTTTGCGCTGATTAAAGAGGGCCTGATAACATCTTTGGAGTGATGTATTGCTAGGTCGCTGCCTAAACTTCATTTCATTAAGCTTCTGTTTGTCCTGTCTCTTGTGCTGTTACTCTTTTTAATTAACTCCAACATGTACCAGCCAGGGCATGTCAGCATTAGTAATTTAGTAGTGCTGCACTACACATGAGTCTATTGAAAGCGAGAGAAGATGATTGAAAGTGCAGCAGGTTCCAACTGTGGAATAGCAGACAATGAAGGTGAGTCTTGCTGATGTCATCAAAGTGCCACTTATCATGCCATCATTGGTCACTCACAAGGCCAATAGATGTATTTTCTGTTTACAGCGCTGCATATTCACCTTGGTCCGCATTTTCTTGGCGTCTAAATTTCATGTCACTTTGACTAGGTGCTGTCAACCGTCCTGCTCAACTGCATACCGCATGGCAAGCCACCTCCTACGGTTGAAGGCAAGGCCAAAATTCCAGCTAAGGCAAGTGTGGGCATGTATTGCATTCTGTGTTGAATGAGATGTGCAGTCTGCCAGTGTGATACCCTGCATTGACATGCAGGGTATCAAACTGAACCAGAACTGAATTGAAAAACCGGAGCTGTACTGTTATTTTCATCTGAATCAGAACCGAACTGAGCTGTTATTTTTCTTCCATCTTGGAACTGAACCCGAACCAGAACTTAAGGACCGTTCTGAACTGGTTCGACAAACACTTCGGAAGGCTCTGTGGACTCTGCTGGGGCACATCACAGGGAAAATGTTTGACAAAGGCTCAAGGCCTCCCATAAGTCGAGACATGCACCAACTTACCCCTCTCTTCCCCGCCCCCTCGCACGCGCTTCATCTCATTACCGTGAGCTTGCTCCCCTCCCCTTCTTTATTTTTGTTCGCGTGGGAAGGTGGCACTCGTGATGCCGCCATCTTCCTTATCGCACCCGCGTACGCTTTCACTCACACCTAAAGCACACAGTGTGTGGGACATGATAGGATCTTATCATACTTGGACTTCATAATGAACATGTTGCTGCTCCACTTCAGCGCTCACTCTTGGTGCGTAGCACATGACGTGCGATTTGAGAGGTGCATTCGTAAGCAGCCACTTGTAATTGAATCATTTGACCCTCTGCGTCCGTGGAATTTTCCATTTATTGTCTTGGTATTCCATTGTGGCAACAGTGAAATTTCGTTATATTGAAATTGCATATGAACATACTTAGTTATATTGAGGTTCTATATACATGGTGTGCTATGGACAAGAGGGCATGAAAAGTTACAGTTCATTATGTAGAGAATTTCGTTATATTCATATTCACATAGACAATATCACCTCTGCAGCCCGGAAAAGATTAGGATTTCTAAAGTTTAAATTAGGTGACTCCACATGCTCATTCAGATTAAAAGCCTATAAAACGTACGTTAAACCTCTCACAGAATATCTGAGTATCGTTTGGGATCCTCACACAGTGGTAGGTATTGAAAAACTAGAAAGAATTCAAAGGTTAGCCGCGCGCTTCATTTATGAGCGCTTCAAATGACGTCATTCCCCAACCAGTACGCTGGAAACTGCAAACTTGGAACCACTAACTGATCCAAGAAAAACTGCCAGATTAAATTTCTTACGCCAGCTTTACTAAGGGAAACCAGGAATACAGCCGTGCGGCTATATTATTAAGGACACATTTCGATTTTCTCGCCACAAACACAGCCAGTATATAAAACCGATCTTTGCATGAACAAACCTTTTTAAATGCTAATTTTTTCCGAAAACAGTCAATGATTGGAATGCCCTACCTGGAAGTTCCGACTGGTCTCAACCACCCCCTTGATGTATTTTGTTGACTCTCGCTTTTCATGACCCTTGTAAATATTTGTATGTTCGCTTTTTTTTTTTTTTATTGGCTCATGTAGCCCCCTCCTGCTTGGTCAAATGCGGACACGACAGATGACCAGGGTGTCTACCAACCGGGAATACCGGAAATTCTCAGGGAATTTGAATAGTCTGGCAAACTCGGGGAATTTGTGCTTCTATCAGGGAAAATTAGCTGTAACTTTATTGAAATTGAGCGAAAGTCGTGTTAATGCTGGCTCCAGTAACAGAGGAATCTCAACGAATCGTCATTTCGTCATTGACGCCGTGTCATCGGCACGATGTATTGCCAGAGTATTAACGACCGATTTTCCAGACGCCCGATTTTTCGGACATGCCCGATAATTCGCACGGCATTGCGGCGCCACCACGTACTCCATATAGTCAATGTATATTGCCCTGACTGCAGGTCTGAAATGGTGTTAATCAAAGCCGCCGCCAGCACCGCCATTTTGATTATCTCGCCGCCTTGAACCGGCACTCACGAACGCAGATCCGCTGGCAGCCGTAGCCACCACAGCGGCAACGTTAGGCCTAGCTGCTTCTACGTTCGCTATTAAGCTTCTTGCCTTGCGGTGCCGTGTTTTTCATTGAAAGAATTCGCCGCTGTCAGCAATGGCACCGACTCCGCCTTTGTAATCCTCGCGATTGGCTTCGAAGCTCGCAGAGCACAGCGCGTTGCGTAATGCCAGTCTCAGAAAGTTAGCTTCGCCTCGGTAGAGCAATGTTAGGCGGTGAAGCACAACAAGCGTGGGAAGGGGCAATTGTCACGGGATACAGTATTTTATACACGCGTGCACCCCCGTCTCCTGTCACAGTACGAGCATCGATATGCCTAATAAGTGTACTGGCAGGCCTTCAGAGCTTTTTCGGACGTGCCTGTGGCAATTTTATCCCTTAAGGGCAGTTAAAGACATGCATTCATTTTTTTCGAACTGCCCGATTTTTCGGAGGTTTTTGCGGCCTCTAGGGAGCCCAAAAAATAAGACGGTGACTGTACAACTGACCAAGAGAATGCTTCAAATCATCCATGGGGTAAAAACATGGCAGAAGGAGGATGAGAAAAGAAAGGACCGGCGCAGTGAGGAATTAACAGGAAAGGAAGCGTGCCGCCACCTCTTTGAAGGAGCTTGAGCTAAAGAAAAACAGTGTTGGCTGACGCTGAGATGCAGGTGTCCCTCATCCAAACCAAAATAAACTCTTTAAAGTAGTGAAATGCAACACTAAGATGTTGTGTACGTGCTGAGGGTATGTCAGGACAGTGGAGGTTGACTTCCCAGCTGCTGAGAGAGAATCTTAGTTGTGACAAAGTTCAGGCCTCATACTGATGAGTTTGCTATCAGTTGATAGAAATAGCTCATATTCAGAAATATTTCCTTATTTATACATTTCATTTTCATTCGTATTTGAAAATGTTCGACTTAATTTGGAATGGAATGGGTTTTACCATTTTTAGCTGTACATTTTACTTACACCTTCCTTCTGTTTGCTTTTCAAATAAAATAGATATTAGTCCTTACTATCCAAACTGGATTAAGTCACTTTTTTTGTTTCAACATGCTTACGAAAGAGTGACAGCACCGGGCAACACTGTGTCAGCCTGTCTTGGCATAAAACAAAGTTCTGGCTCGTTTAGAAAATTTTGAAACGGTGCTCAGGCAAAACATGGAAAACTCAGGGAATTTGGAAATGTCAACTTGGTAGACACCCTGATGACGATTATTGTAGTGTGACAAGATACGACCCATAGGGTGTAATTTGGTTAAGAGTGTAGACTTATGCAGTAAAAACCCCATAAACCGTACCCGCTTAAACAGTAGTTTCGTTTTAGAAGTAGTAAAGTCAAATCCCCGATTCAGTGGCCTTTGAACATAATGTGTTTTGTATCCGCATAAACCGTACCAGGCTATTGCATACGTATCGGTTAACACGTAGTGTTTCCACTTTTTATTGCACAAACACGGCGGTGCGCAGTCTCCATCGGGCGGCCCGGCCGAACAACAAGCCTCAGAGATCGGAACTATGGCCTTCATGAAGCCACATCAATATCAACATCATTTCAGTGCTGTGCCAGAGAGCTTTATTCTATGAGATAGTAGAGAGCTTTAGAATTGGGGGCGCAAGGCACTGGGCCCCCAAGCCGCGTTGCGTCGGTTGCTCTTGGGTTTAGATGAGCAGCAGAGTTTGAGGATTGGGTCGAACGCAGACAGCGTTGGGTTGAGCGCTCGGGGCGCCGCAGTGTGGAAAATAGACAGGTGCTTGAAAGTAAAAAAAAAAAAGAAGGAACCTTTTTTCTTACAAGTGAAAACTAACAATGCATTTTTGAGCAAAAAGAGCGAACAATGTAAGAAACGTAATCATTGTGTTAGTACCGGTTAGTATTACAAATTAAGTGTGCGATTCTAAGCCAAGCAAAGCCAATCGAAGCGAAGTGCTCTTAGTTGGTGTTTTCTTGTGTCGCGCTGCGAAAAAACTGAGTTCACTCGCGTGAAATGGCGAAAATCAGTTGAAGTAAATAAAGTTTGCTCTGCGACCATCTGCTGTACGTCATCACTGTCACCCGCGAGGGCGGCCCAAGACGGCTTGGGGGCCCACGCTAGTTTTCGATTCTTGGGTCTTGGGTTAACGCGAACGCAAGAAACCAAGACTGGCTTGGGTTCTGCGCATGCGCACTTGTGGCGCGCAATTTTCTTGGGTCCCCAAGCCGCTTGGGCCCCCAATTCTAAAACTCTCTAGTGTTGAGCTAGGGTCGAGCGTTGGGGCATCGTGCAAGTAAGGACTCACGTCATGCTGAAGCTTGGATAAAAAAGACGTCGGGTGCCCTGCATAGAAAAAAAAATTAGACATCGTTCATGCTATGGAACATGCAACGAAGAAGTCAGCGCTGGCATGCGACAGGGATCTACTGTTGACTACCGTGTGTGGCATTTGGAATGGGAAGAAGTTGCTCGGCATTGTTGCTGCATCCGCGAAGAGATGTTGGCTATGAGATTCGACTTCTCGCCATTGTTGCCTCTGTTGTAGCCGAACTGTTGCCTAGCGACAGTGATGAGAAGCTTTATGAATGAGAAGTTGATGTAAGTCAGCTTCTCATGACTTACGTCAGCTTCACGAATGCAATCTTGCGACGAGAAGAGCACCCTGCAAGAAAAAGTTGCCCCGCGACTGCTGCAGTGTGGTAGCGCTGCAGAAGTCGCGGAATATGCAATGCCAAAGAGGAATCTGCCATGCGAGTGTTTGCCGAGAAGAGAGGGCTGGCTAGAAAGCTGGCTCGCAGCTTCAGTAAGTTCGAGGCTGCTGTCATCGTTGCTAGGCCGTTGCGGCATCAAATGAAAGTAACACTTTTCTCGCGCAAAGTGAATAAATACTGCATGTTCTTTCCCCTTTCATCACACTCTCTCGGAGTTCTGTTTTTGACAGGGAAGTGGGCGATCTCATGCTATTTCGGTTAAGCAGTACTACCATTTTGTACATACTTTTTCGGAGCTCTGGCCAACTACGGTTTAAAGAGGTTTCACTGTAGAATGGGTGCAAAGGGAAGGGAAACGCAGTTGAGAACGTCAGATAATTGGGTGGCATGATGAGAATAGGGAATTTGCGGAGTAACCTTGCAATGAGGTAGTGCAAGACACTGAGAGAGGCCTTCGTCCGGCAGTGGCAATAAAATAGGCTGGTAATGAACAAGAAGAGCACTAAATCAAGTTAGACTGATAAAGTATTGTGTAGCATATTTTTTTTATTAATTTTGTGGTAAGAAGTTAGTTCAAGAAAAAAAGTTATAGACTTCCAGTTTCTGAATATTGCGCTGAAACTCAAGCTCTGGTACTGTCATGGATTTCAGAGTATTCTTTTTAAATATTTGTGCCTTGTGCCTGCCTTTGGCTACTTTAGAATACGATATAGTCCATATTTACCGATAAACAAATAAATAGACCCAAGTAGGCTATGTCAAAACTGATGACATCACAATCAGTTGGTGCAAGAAGTCTCATGTCTTTCGTTCCTGCACCTTATTTTTTTATCTGGCTAAGCCTCATTCCGTGGTACTTAATAACACAGCCCAACATATCATTTTCCTTAGTACAGTCAAACCCGGCTATATCGAACTCGCAAAAAAACGCCTATCAGTTCGATATAGAGCATAATTCGATATAAACCTGCTAAATAATTGGATATCATAAAAGCACATACAGTCGAACCCGGCTATATCGAACTCGCAAAAAAACGCCTATCAGTTCGATATAGAGCATAATTCGATATAAGCCTGCTAAATAATTGGATGTCATAAAAGCACATACCATTTATAAAATCACTTCATTGATTAAACTAGCTTAGTTTCGTACGAAATAGTCCTGCATTTTCTTCTGCTTTGGCAATTTCGCTGCCTGCGACGCATGCACTTTTCCACATTAAGTAGTCGGAACAGCTGAGGCTGCAACTTTCCGCATTCGTGCAGAAGCAACGGACTAGTGCGAGCGCACCAATCACTTTGGAGGATGTGGGCCAAGGACCGTCGTTGCTTTCCTCATTGTGCCCACTTTCACTTGTGCTCGGTAGGATGTTGGCAATGTAGTCTTCGTTTTCGGGCTCTCCCGTGGTCGCGACACATCATTTGTGCTCACAAACTCATCCACCGTTGATTCGTCAACAGCTTCCGAAAATTCTGACAGTTCGCTCCAAACTTCGGCAACACTGGCAATGGCTTCGTCGCATTCATCAGAATTTACGGTAATCACCGAGCACGCGGAACTCGGCATGGTTGAAGCAATTTCAGATTAACCACTCGTACACGGCCGTGCGTACGGGTTGGGCGCCACGGGCACCGGGTGGCGAGTTTGGACGCTTTAGCCCTAATCTCCCCCTTATTCTTCAAGATCGTGCCGAGAGTGCTCCTCGGAATCTTGTGCTCTGCGGGGACATCCGACTTCTCACCGCGTTGACACGATTTATGATTGCGAGCTTCACGACGAAAGGCAAATTCTTCCGCTTCATCACGGCAACACTGCGGGAGAAGGCCTACAAGGCGCACACAAAAACAGCGAGACAAGTCGCACTTTCGCCATCTTGCATGACGAGGGCACAAGAGCATCTGATTGGCTGTCTGAGCAAGCGCTGTGGGCGGGCCAGGATCATTTTTTGCAAGGGGGGTGCCGACGGCTCATCCGAGGCAGCGCGGTCGGGCGCGGTCACGGTAGGGAGAGCGGTTGGAGAGCGGATGGAGCCGCGCAGCCGGTTTATCTCCACCACCGCGAGGGAAAGCCAACTTCCAGGGGCACTTTCCGCTGCTTGACGTTCGATATATCGGGTGTCGCTGCTATTTTTGTTCGATGTAAGCGTAATTTTTTGCAATATATACTCATTGTAACTATATCGTGTCCAGAAATTGTTCGATATATAGAATAATTCGATGTAAACGGGTTCGATATAGTCGGGTTCGACTGTATCTCTTTAAGACAATGCTGAGCAGTTAATTGGTAAAAATGTGTTCGTGGCAACAGTCATTGGTGTATGTCTGCTAATGACAAGGGGCTGGATTTTGAGGCACTAAAAACCTTGGCTACAGGCACCTAAAACATGTAGTTAATGCTTCATTTTAAGCACCTATTGAAAACCTTAGCCTGTTGTATGTATTGGATGTGTTCAGTTCATTCTCATGCTAAGAAACTAATTTGGCATTCACTTCTAAGGTCTGGAAGGCAGCAACCATAGTGTGAAATCCATCGCTTTACAGGGCATTACTATGCAAACGAGCGGCTACTCATTTGTCAATTCGCGTACTGCAGCCAGCACGAAGGGACTGACACCCAGTTGTCATGGTACCCACTTTTCTTTTATTGCAAAGGAAAGCTTACCAGTCACTGTCTAATAATCAAGTGGTAACGTGGCAAACGCCGTGGAACATTTATCGGAATTTTTCTATCTGCAGGGTGGATGTAGTCGTTCACTAGAAGCATGCTGAAAACAGTGATAGTAGAGCACGATAGCGATTATATGCCAGCATTGGTGGGATGCAGACAAGTGCGATGGTAGCTGTGAGAAAGTATATTTTGTTTATCAAGCTGATGTTCCTGCAATTCATGTTTTTCAAAGTGTTAAATTATTTCTACAATAATAGCTACGTGTTTTCGTGGTTTCCTGTTCCACTGCTTTGGTCATAAATGAATCAAGAATGATTTTTGGCCAAACCTAGTTAAGTTCTCTCGAAAACGAAACAGCGCTCTTACCCATGATACGCAGTTCAGCATGTTGCCGTAGCCACACATGTGCTAATAGTATGGTGCTGGCATCCATTTATGGCACAACTAGTCAATGGCATTTTGTATCTTATAGGGAGACTCCACATCTCTGTCTACTTACTCGCAAACTCGCATGCGTACAACAGCACGTGCATCACCAATCATTTTGGGACGCGCATGCTGCTTGTTAGCATGGACTTTCCTTACTTTGTAATATGCATAGAATAAAGTGCGGTTGTCCAATAATATATTAACTGCAATTTTAAGCAAGAAGTGGGCTGTACTTAATAACAGCCTACTCACCTACATTAATCTCATATACTACATCCCGAGCACAAAGATTTCATTACGGGGACGTGCTGCTCGCTGGTTTTTGAGACTTTCTTTGCCAATTTAAAATTATGATTCCTGCTTAAATCGCAAACAGCATGCTCGATTCTGTCACTATAAATAATTATCATTTCATTTCCGTCAACGTCTCACTACACTTTCTGGTCAGTTGTCAGTCCTATTGATGCATTTACTCTGGCACTATGCGCAAGCAGTGTGTATCCAGTAGAAAAATATTCCTGCTTACAATGGTGCATCAAGTGGAGAAAGCAAGAAAAATATAAAATACGCCAGGAAAACTTAATGAGAGAAGCTATAATTTGTGTCAAATGGTTTAAAGTGAACAAATGTTCCAGTAAGAAAAGAAGCATCGAATAGTGTATGTTTACAAGATCTTCTAGAAGTTTGAACAACAGCAGCACATTTATACCACACATTGTAGCACAGGAGCAGGTACAGTAAAAGCTAATTAATTCAAAATCTAGGATAATTCGAAGTAGCTGCCGTGGTCCGTCCAACAATGTATTGAAAGCATTACACACTTAAATCCGCACTGCCACCAATAATTCGAACTCCGCACGATCGTGGATGGGGAGAGTGCTAGTGCGAGGGAGCACTGTGGCGGCACTGGCATTGCCGCTTTTCTCTTTCCATCTGTGGCCCTTTGTTCAGGCCTGACAGGAGAGAGATGCATCCTCGCCTGGCCAGGCATGGCCAACGCCTCTCTTGCAGATCGGTTCTCTCACTCTCTCTTGACATCTTGGAGGCTAGGCTCTTTCTCTATGAACTGTTCTGCCGAGAAGTGGCACCAGGTAATGTCTTATCGTTTGCAGTACCAAAAGGCATAGCCCTTGAGATTCGTGGCTATTTCACATATCTCAGCATTGCTGTGATATGTGATTGGTCATCACCTATACTTATACAGTCGAACCCACTTATAACAATATTTAAGTGTCACGAAAATTTCATTGTTATAAGCGGTTTGCATGAAAAAATCAAAATTGGGGGATGGCAGAGCCGTTGTGAGAAAACTATAATGGCGGGGAGGCCAGTGCCCCTCCCTACCACCTTCCTCCACCCGGCTGCTGAGTGTGTTAACTAGTTTACCTGCTTCCTGGGCGCTCCGATCACATGTAACAAGCCGCGGCTGTCGGTGTTAAAGAATGGCACTGCTATAACAACTGCAAAGAGGCGCCACGGATAGCAAGTGGTATGCAAGCGCCACCGAGGCATCGCTTTGGTGGCCCCAAAAGGGGCCTTTTAAATATTGTGAGAAAGCTGCCACGGCAGCCTGAGAAATCCAGAAGGAAACGCTGAGGCGATATCGCCACAAGCATGTCGCCACATGCTTCTCACTGGCTTGCACGAAAAATCCCATACCCGTCAGCCTTGCATGCTTTACGCGAAGCTTGCCGACATCTTTCGCCAAGGCATCCAGGTGCTCCATGTAGTGGAACAGAAGGTTCGTCACGAAAACGAAGCCCCAGAGGGGCAGAATCATCTGCCGGGCCTCCTGTGAGGACAATGTTGAGGCAGTCTGCCCTACCACATCATCGCTGCCGTCACTATCTGATGCAAGCACGTTTGCAATGATCGCCTCATCGGGCAGTCTGCCCTACCGCGTCATCGCTGCCATCGCTGTCTGATGCAAGTATGTTCCCAACGATCACCTCCTCGGGCAGCCTGCCCTACCGTGTCATCGCTGCCGTCACTATCTGATGCAATCACATTCGCGACAATTGACTCATTGGGCAGCTTACCCTACAGCGTCATCGTTGCCGTCGCTATCTGATGCAAGCACGTTCGTGACGATCGTCTCACCGGGCAGCCTGCTCTACCACGTCATCGCTACTGTTGCTATCTCATGCAAGCACGTTTGCGATGACCAGCTCAAGGTTGTTCCACATGGCGCCATTGGGGCAAAAAATATCTTTCTGCCATGCACATCACAGAGTAATTTTCGCTGACAGCTTTCAGCTTTTTTCACTGGCAGTGTGATTTCCGTCACAGCGATGCGCAAGGTTGCCTCCTCCTCACGAGGTATCCATGCCTGCACCGTTAAATAAAAACAACATGGAAACTAGTCACATATTCAAATTTTCCTATTATTATTCCACAATGGAATAAGTACACCATTTTTTTACGTTTGAAAGCGTGGAGACTTTACAACAGCTTGCAGATGCGGTGAGTGAGATGCTGCACCACACTGCAAGTACGAGCGTGCGGCTTGTGCGGCGTTGGTGGGGTGGTTCCGTTTAGTACACTCTAGTTTTGTTGTTACATGGAAGCCGTAACTTTTTTTATGGATGAGTATTTGCTTTTGCAGAACAAGCTACTATTGAGTATGCATGTACAAGCGGCTGGCACAATTTGTAGCGATGAAGAGGTTGCCGACGGTGGCGATCAAGTGGGTGTGTGCCTTACATTGAAACGGCGTCCTTCTCCCGACCTGGATAGTGTGCAGCTTCTCCTTTTAAATGAATTGTGTAAGCGGAAGAAAAACAAAATGTTTGAAGCTCCTAAGCCGCAAGCGCTAGTGGGTACAGCCCTATTAAAACATAACTAAAACTAGTGCGGGACATTGCTCAACAGAGCTACCAATGTGCGGTAAAGCAGAAAAGTGCCTATTTTGACAGCGCTTTGTTTCGTCACACATTGCCGCTCCCACATCACACCGATCGCTGCGACTTAGCGACGGTGTGACCAGTTTGTTGGAATTTATTCGTGGAGAGCCCATCATGTCGTGGCGGTCGCTGAGCGACGGAATTCGCTGTGTTGCTGACTGAAAATCGCGGCATGTGAAACAGCCATATCTGATGCAAGCATGTTCGCGACGATTGTCTCATCGGGCAGCCTGCTCTACCGCGTCATTGCTGCCATCAAAAATAAAAAGATTAGGAGAGACTTGCGTTAGCCACACATCATTGTCTCTGCTTGAGTGCGAATTTCAGTATCTTCACAGCATGTGTGTTAATCTCAAGTGGCGTCTTTTTGTTGTTTGCTTTTTGGCTTCCCTACCTCTTAATATGTTTGACCTTGTCATGTTCTTGTCTTTAGACTCGTCATGTTCATATGCTGTGGTATTTCCAATAACCTATACATATGTTGTTAGTCGACAGTTCTAGTTTAGCGTACGCAATTTATAGTGTACACTACACGTGTGGGGTCCTCTCACCCATGCTCTTGGGACAAAGGAACGACGACACAGCAGTGCAAACAATCACAAGGGCATTTATTGCACCTTTCATAGATCAATGCCTGCTAGCCGAGTGGCTATCCACAAAACATGCTGATGGGCGCGTGAAAAATCTAGAACTCCGACTCACTGCGACCGGATAGCGAGTGAATATATTCGCCCCATGCTGGATCCCAACGCCTAGTCGTTCGCGCGTACGGTCACGCGAACGGTGGCGCGTTTCAAGGCGGCCACGTGAGACGGTCTCGCAGAAGCATGGATCGGCGCACGCGCGGCACGGCACGTCCGTACTGCTTGCTGTCTCGAACCCAAGCGACAGCCTGTTCTCCCCTGCTACCCCAAGTAACCCTGCGTGAGGCGGCGTTAGCAGCGCAACACTCGCGCCATCTCTCGCACTGTGCCCCAACCACATCGACTGCCGCGGACATCACGCAGCGAAGCCACATTACAGGAGATGCGCTATGCGGGAAAAACATCAGGGGACGCGCGAGAGTCGCGCATCCCAACACAGGCTATAGTCTAGTGTACGCTAAGCAGCACACATTTTTTACAGTTTTAGTTGGCCGGCGAGATCTTTGGATCTCAGAGGCCATATGCCTTCGTAGCGACTATTTCCTGACTGTAGCGATAGGTGGCGCTGACGTCTTGAATGTTTCTTTCATTAGGCTTCGATTCGTTTGTAATGAGAAGTGATCTCGAAAACACCACAAGGTTATGTGTTCCTTCTTTGTCCCTTGTTTTTGTGCGGTTACATGATGCATTCCAATAACGACCACCAACTAGCCCACTTGTCCCTGTTAAATATCCATAATACTCTGTTGTCGAAGTGGCCTGAGATTAAGCGAAAGCCATTTACAGAATCATTTGCTACGAAGTGCATTTTACAAAAGCAACACCAAATTCAATTCGAAGCGGGCAGCCAGGACCGCCGCCATGTTTCACGCAAACTCCGCAAACAACGCAAAGGCGCTAATGCTCAAATTGAGAAACAGCGTGCGTACGTTATACGCTATGGGTCCTTTATTGTTCTTTGCATGCGCAGTGACGCCCCGCTGTTTTATAGCGTACGCTTTACTAATACTGTCTTCTTTCAATAAAAATTTTGTTGAGAGTTAGCGTGCTCGTCCTGTCTGATTCTAGTCTCCGTCTGTGTCACTTTGTGCAACAATCCAAGATCATGCTACCGTGTCATCGCTGCCGTCACTATCTGATGCAAGCACGGTTGCGACGATCACCTAATCGGTTAGAAGCACTTAGTTTCCAAATCTACAGTTGTGCACTTTCTTTCCACCAGCAATGTCGTGCATATCTGATGATCAGTGAGTGGATCAGCCATCTTCCGTTTCAGTGGCGAGAAACCATATGGCCAGGAACGATTTTGATGCAAACAATGAAGATGTACACAAGTGATTAGGCTGTTTGCAGAACTGCACTGAATGAGGAGCCACCGAGCAACATGCGAGCAGTGCAGTTGGTGCGGTCCATTTGTGTTTCGGAGGAGGGGGCGGCATAGGCTGTGGGCGCAGCGGAGTTGTGCACGCAGCCCATTTGTGTTCGGAGGGGCGGAAGGGCAACGGGAGAGAGGCACGCAGAGATGGCTAGAAAATGAGCGCGCGGCAGCTGTTGGCGCAGTGGCCCATCGTGCAGCAGCTCGAGTTGCTCGTTTCATTTTTTCCTTTTCAAGTATTTCGCATTTCACTACCTTTCGGCTCGGTCACCCAGCAGTCAGACGTCATCGTTATTACCAATAATGTGATGTCGAGGCATTGTAGTAAGCGGGTTATTTCACCATGGAAAACATACGGAAATTGGCAGTGCAGCAGCTTCTCATTGTTATAACCGTTATATTGTTAAAACCGGTATTGTTATAAGTGGGTTCGACTGTAGTGGAACTCAGCAGCATGCAGCCGGTGCAGCTACAAAAGTACAATGGAGACCAATGTCGCAACAGGTTGTGGAGCGTTTTGTGAGTGCATTTTGAAGCACAGATCCTCTTCCCATGATAAGCGTTGACGGTGCAAAGACGCGTTTATAATCTGACATTTTCGGCGCGCATCGCTTGCGGCTAGTCATGCTACACCGCTTGCGCTGCGACAGCCGAAATGCTATCCCCTCTAGGCTTTGATGCACGTGCCGTCGGCTGTTTTCTTTGGAGCATGCGCAGAACAATCCCAAACCCGCACGCCTCTTTGAACACTATGAATGGCTGTCTGCGACTGTCGGCGAAGCGGTGGGGGCACCTTTTTTCTCCGCACCACACATTGTGGGTTGGTGAATTCGGCATGACGAACGTGTGGATGGAGCTAGAGCCATCTTGCTGTTGGTCATGTCGGACCACGATGGCTGTGTCCGGATGCATTGGCTGTGGCTGTGCTTCGAACTATAGACGTTGCTCTTGCCAAGGTGAAGTGACGAGTGCATGCTCACGCTACGTCGGACTATATACGCACTTTAACTGAGCCATTTCTTTTTCACTCGACTTTCATTAGCTTGAATTTTGTATAATTCGAATTCACTGTCGTTTTTTCGCAATAGTCCGTGCAGCACCATGTGCACTGCACCTGTTTCAGTGATTTGGGATAACCATCTATGTCTTTCGACCATGGGAAGCTCAAGTGTTCCTGTTTTCGTGGCCCTATGCGGTCTGAGTTGGCAAGAATGCAGCACCACCATGTGCTGCCACCACACATTGTTGCAAAGGATTTCGAACATCTCATTTTATTTGCCTGAAGCGACATAGATTACAATTTTACAGCTCTTGTGTGGCTGACGCGCAGTCATAATGCCGAGACCATGATGTCTGAGACTTTCACAGAATAGTGGCATGCCACAGTAGTTTTCGAAGTTTACGCTTTCAGCCAATTAGAAAGCTTCAATCTCTTATTCAGAATACAGTCATGTTTTGCTGATAGTAAAATGTATCACAAGCTCTCAAACAAAAAATGACGATTGTGCTTGCAGTTTCAAAATTACAGGTGATGGAACTGGGTGCCCTTTCGAAACAGCTATACGCCGCCACATTTCATTCCTTAGGTGGACGTTTCTAACAGAAATGCACAGCTAGGCACGGAAAAGTGGCAGGAACAAACATGACACTGAAAATCTGGTTTTCAGACCAAAGTGCTGCAAATTAAAACTGCTGACGTCACTTTCAGTGCAGTTCATTTTTGAGTATGTTTAAGGGCGAGTTCATTTATAATGAACTACGCATGTAACGGCTGCTTTTTGTAGAACTATCAAGTTTGTTATTAACAGGTTTGGCTGTATAAGCACAAAACACAGAAATAGGCATCTATAGGCACTATAACATAAGTGCTGAACCACTTCTTAACCCATAATTTATGCTTATACGTGAAAAGAGCGGAGCATTCACATGCGGGAACAAATGGACATTTGCCTGTAATGCGGTCTCTAGTAATGACATATTAACTGATCAGTTGTGCAGTAGTCAATTGAATTTATCATTTATATCGGTGCATCTGTTGCAGGTACATAATATGAATGTGTTCAGCACTATGCAATCTGAAACTTGCCTGAGATTTGAATTAACATCCCTGAAATCTGTCACTAAATACATTTGGTGTTCCACATACTTTTGCCCTGGAGTGTGTGCTAGAAAGGTTTTGTGGGAAAATGCTACTGTGAATGTCAAAGCATTTTTTTTATGTTTACGGAGATACATTTTGAAGCTCAAGCTGCTGAAAGGCTTGTGAATATACTGAATGGCCATGAATGACTGGCTTGAATTCTGCAGTAGCAGCACATGCACTAAAATAATTTATTTGAAGACTCACCAGTGGCAGTTAGATTGATAATATGTGATTATCAGATATTTCTAGGATGTCAGTGGACATGAGTAATGTATTGATTAAAATAGACATGATTGTCTCGACTGCTTTGTCTTAATAATAATTGGATTTTGTTCATTATAAGAGGTAGTATGACAATCGTACCAGGTAAAAAATTCAAATTGAGGTGGGCTTTGCTATTAGAATATTCATTAGAGTTATCTTAGGTAGTGCTCATGTTTTTCTGTGTGTGTTATCAGTGCATTTTCAAAACCCTTGTGTAAAAAACCATGACTGGGGTTGTTAAAGTATTGAACTGATTTCTCACACCCTTTCCTGCCAGGCATGGTCAAAGGGTGGTGAAGCTGAGGCAAACATGACTGAGGGTGATGTGGTCATTCGGGACGGTGAGCTTCTCTGTGGCATCCTTGACAAGGCCCACTATGGTCCAACCCAGTTTGGTCTGGTGCATGTCTGCTACGAGGTAAGTGGCATTTTTGTGTCTCTCTTGCAAGCACGCCTTTTTTCTGAATGTGCAGACCAGAGTTGTAACAGAACAGATAACTAGACTGAAAAGGCAGCCATGACCATTTATTCCAGCTCATCCAAGCCCCTCACTTCGTGTTCAGAATCACCTTTCTCGCTTTTTCACCTTTTTTGGCTAGGTTACACTTCCCCACTTTTGTGTGTCACCAGGGTGTCTACCAACCGGGAAAACCGGGAATTCTCAGGGAATTTGAACAGTCTGGAAAAACTCAAGGAAAACTCAGGGAATTCGTGCTTCTGTCAGGGAAAATTAGCTTTAAGATTATTGAAAGGGAACGAAAGTCGTGTTACTGCTGGCTCCAGTAACAGAGGAATCGCAACGAATAGTCATTGACGCCGTGTCATCGGCACAATGTATTGCCAGAGTAGCTAACGACCGATTTTCTAGACGCCCGATTTTTCAGACATGCCCAATAATTTGCACGGCTTTGTGGCACCACCACGTGCTCCATATAGTCAATGTATATTGCCCTGACTGCTGGTCTGAAATGGCATTAATCAAAGCCGCCACCGCCGCTATTTTGATTATCTCGCTGCCTTGAACTGGCACTCTCGCACGCAGATCCGCTGGCAGCCGTAACCACCACCGCGGCAACGTTAGGCCTAGCTGCTTCTCTGTTCGCTATTAATCTTCTTGCCGTGCGGTGCCATGTTTTTCATTGAAGGAATTTGCCGCTATCACCAATGGCACCGACTCCGCCTTTGTAATCCTCGCGATTGGCTTTGAAGCTCGCAGAGCACAGCGCACTGTGTATTGTCAGTCTCCGAAAGTTAGCTTCGCCTCAGTACATTAGTGTTAGGCGGTGAAACATAACAAGCGTGGGAAGGGGCAATTGTCACGGGACACAGTATGTATTCCTTAATTATACACACGTGCACCCCCATCTCCTGTCACAGTACGAGCACCGATATGCCTAGTAAGTGTAGTGGTAGGCCTTAAGAGCTTTTTTGGGCGATTCAAAGGCGGCCTTACAATGTCTTCTGTCATCTCTTCGTTGCGGGTCATGGGAACAACTCGTGTCGGAGATACGAGAAATGCACCATCACATGATCACGAAAGGACACGAGGTCGTGTTTCAGTGGCTGCCTGGTCATTGCGGTATCTCCGGCAACGACCTCGCTGACGAAGCTGCTAGGAAAGCACACGTAGGAGCAACCCTTGTTTCTATACCTTTATCGCAGACCGATGCAGCCCAACACTTAGGCAAGCTAGCGCACTCTTTGACATTGGAGAAGTGGCACACACCTGAATTCACTCAACATCGAATGCATTCCCTCGATCCCTTTATGCAACTGCAGCTGTTACCAGGTCTTCCGCGAAATGAGGAAACAGTGCTGTGCCGCTTACGTTTGGGCGTCGCATTCACCAATGCATATGCATTTTTGATTGGAATGGCTGATAGTGCCGAGTGCAATGCCTGCGGTGTCGAGGAAACCATAGAACACCTACTGTGCTACTGCCCATCTTTTGAAGATGAAAAGCAAGACCTCTGCACAGCTCTCAAAGAGCTAGATGGAAAGCCGTTCACCTTGAACAAGATCTTGGGACCATGGCCTTGCATATCGCAGCTACAAAAGGCCACAAAAGCGCTGCTGCGATATTTGAAAGATACCGGATTGAGTCAGCGTCTGTGATCCGGACTGAGTGACCGACTGATATCCCCAGTGGACTTTCTCTATTAATATTTCCGTCCCCCTTTCCCTTTCCCCAGTGTAGGGTAGCCAACCGGGCTCAGTCCTGGTTAACCTCCCTACCTTTCATTTATCATTTTCTCTCTCTTTTTTCGGGCGTGCCTGTGGCAATTTTAGCCTTTAAGGGCAGTTAAAGAAAGGCATTCATTATTTTTGTACTGCCCGATTT
The DNA here is from genome assembly GCF_050947875.1 of Dermacentor variabilis. Taxonomy (NCBI): domain Eukaryota; kingdom Metazoa; phylum Arthropoda; class Arachnida; order Ixodida; family Ixodidae; genus Dermacentor; species Dermacentor variabilis. Next base: position 122,227,459 of record NC_134577.1, read on the forward strand.
TCGGATGTTTTTGCGGCCCCTAGGGAATCCGAAAAATCGGACGTTGACTGTACAACTGACCAAGAGGATGCTTCAGGTGATCCAGGTGGTGAAAGCATGGTAGAAGGAGGATGAGAACAGAAAGGACCGACGCGCTGAGGAATTAACGGGAAAGGAAGGGTGTCGCCGCCTTTTTGAAGGAGCTTGAGCTAAAAAAACTAAGTGTTGGCTGACGCTGAGATACAGGTGTCCCTCATCCAAACCAAAATAAGCTGTTTTAAGCAGTGAAACCCAACACTGAGATGTTGTGTACGGGCTGAGAGTATGTCAGGACAGTTGAGGTTGACTTCCCAGCTGCTGAGAGAGAACCTTAGTTGTGACAACGTTCAGGGCCTCATACAGATGAGCTTGCTATCAGTTGATAGAAATAGCTCATATTAAAAAATATTTACTTATGAATGCAGCTCCTTTTTATTCGTATTTGAAAATGTTCGACTCAATTTGGAATAGGCTTTACCATTTCTTTCGCTGTGCATTTTACTAACATCTTCCTTCTGTTTCCTTTTTAAATAAAATAGATATTAATCCTTACTATTCAAACTGGATTAAGTTATTTTTTTTTGTTTCAGCATGCTTACTAGAGAGTGTCAGCATCGGGCAACATGGTGTCAGCCTGTCTTGTCATAAAACAAAGTTCTGGCTCATTCAGGGAATTTTGCAAAGGTGCTCAGAGAATTTGGAAATGTCAACTTGGTAGACACACTCACTCCTCCTGGGGTGATAACGAAGAATGTTGCTTATGGCCGCAAACACCAGCTGTCCATTATTTATGTACCCCACAGTCTCGAGTACACCTTGTTGCACCAATAACTTCACTACTTCAAAAAGGTCCAAGAATATTTGCTTCACTGGCCAGTAGTCCTTTTCCAACGAGCACAAGGTCTTGTAGTCCAACATCTGGTGTATAGCCTTGGTGCTGCTTGTCAAAGCGAAACTTCATGGCGTTTCTATATCTGTATCGCTCCTCAGATGTTTTGCAACGCTCAGTTAGCATTAGCCTGTCTGCAATTCCAAGCTCTTTGTCTGCGCTTAGCTTTGGAACCTCACCACAGGCAGCAAAATATAAACTGCACCCAAGACTGCTTCTATGAGTCCCGTTATGATGAGCCACAGCCGCTTCTAGGCAACATTTCCAGCCGCTGTTAAAATTTGGAGAAATCGACATGAATTGTTTCAAATCGCATATCACTTCTCGCATATCTTCACATGATGAGGCAGCACTATCTGCACTCAGAAACTTCTCCATCAAAACACCACTCGTTTCATCGTCAGTAGTGACATGCTTCCAGAGCTCAGCAATGTCAGTGGTGGAACCATGTTGGATCCAGGGGTTTCGCCCAGGCGCACAACGCCCACCTTTTCCGTTGATCGGCATGGCCCCTGTTTGCAGCCGCCATGATCACGGCACTCCTGTGTGAGCTCACAGTTTGGGCTTTGCAAAATTTGCAGCTTCGTCTCAAGCGGTACAACATTGCGCTTTGTCAGTGCCATCCACTGCTGCTTCTGCTGCACATTTCCGTGCTCGCTGAAAAGGGGGCAAAGGGCGGGTGCCGCTTCGCTTCATACCTTTTTTTTTTCTCTCCTCACGTGTAGCTTGATCGGGGGTGACGTGGACCTGAGGGGGCTACGCCATATTGTGGCACCAGGCGGAATTCACTGTGGGGTTAATGGCGGCTGAGACGAACGTGCATAGACAAAACGTATCACCCCCTCTCAGCATTGTTCGTTTAAGGGGAACTTAGGAAGGCAAATTCAACAATCATTCTGCATGAAAAACGTTGGCCAGAAGGCAAAATTTTGATTGTTATATCCGATATGCGATGAATAACTTCTCTTTATATATGTTTCTTTTTTCTCATAGCCCTAATGTATAAGTTAATCTTCTTAAGTCGCCTCATAGTTATAACTGATATATCTATATTGCCGCGATGCTATCTGTGCCCAACCACGCTGACGACGAACATGATGACCTCGAGTGTGCAAACGAAGGACTAGAGAAGAAGCCTAAACTGAGCGCTTGTTCTAATAGTCTCAATTAAAATACCGCTCTCCGCTCTTGTCTCAAGTGAGCCGTGACACTGGTGGACGTGCTGGGTATCACATCATCGCCTAATGATAGGGACGACTCCTGCGGGTAGCCCTGCATCCAGCCCTTCAAGACATCCTCCAAGCGTCGAGACACCTGTGCACCGTGCAAGCTGCCGCCTGCAAGGTCTGTGCCCAGAATTCGGTCTCTTGCAAGGAACTTTGTCAGCGACCTCACCGACTCAGGAAATGGCGCTTGCAAGTCCAACACAGGTTACTGTTCAAAACAATCTAGTCCCCACAAGCTTCCACGGTATGAAGACGCCGAAGACTAGCTGGACCAGTACAAATGTGTAGCTAAGGTCAGTTATGCTTAAAAGGAAGAGGTCTGGACACCGACCAAAAATGGTTTAAGAGTTATTTACGTTTCGGCTCCCCCACGGGAGCCTTGTTCACAATGAAAGAAGCGGCAAAGCTGGCGCCCCTTTTTATGTGTGTCTCAAAACATGACTAAGGCACCTGGCATACATGGGCGGCAGATTGCCTTCGTTGCGATTAAGAGTGTGCGCCATGGTTTGGATGATTAGGGACTCAAGATAAAGACGCGAAGAATGATTTCGCTCCTTGGCAATCACACGAGATTTCTCCCAGTTAATCTTATGTGATGTGGCTGCGCAGTGTTCGGCCAAGGCATTCGATGCAACATGTCGTTTCTGGACGTCATTCATGTGTTGCTTAAGTCTTGTTTTGAAGTTGCCGGTTTCACCGGCGTAGACATACCGACAGTCCGCACACGGAATTACATACACCACGCCTGGGAACTTGTCCTTTTCCAAAGGGTCTTTCACATGCACGAGCTCGTGTCTAAGTTTCCGGGAGGGCACGTGCGCAGCCTGCACGTCATATGACCGCAGGACGCGTGCAAGAGTCTCGCTTATGCCGGGGACGTACGGAATCGAAGCCCGTCTTTTGGGGGGTCCAGGCTGGGTGGGTACTGTGCGAGCCAGCTGGTGCCCTACTGAGTCAATGACGTACTCAGGGTATCCACAAGCCACTAATTCCCTCCGAACAAGTGCATTGTCCGCCATGTGGTCTTCCGCTGTTGTGCACACGTTTTTTGCCCGACGAAGAAGAGAGCCAACAACAGACCTCTTTTGCGAAGCAGGGTGCACCGATCTGTAGTTTAGGTAGCGGCCCGTGTGAGTGTGCTTCCTAAACACCTTGAATAACAGGTTTGGCGCATCTCGCTGCACAAGGGTGTCCAGGAACGGCAGTTGCCCTTCAGATTCCACTTCAACGGTGAACTTGATTGCTGCTTGTATATTGTTTAAGTGAGTCGTGAAAGGGTCAAGGTTTTTCCTTTGCAAAAATACTGAAACAGTCGTCGACATATCTGAGGAAGACTTTAGGTGCCGGTGTAAACGAGGACAACGCTTGAGCTTCGATAGCCTCTATTGTTAGGTTAGCTACTGTGACCGAAATCGACGCACCCATTGCTGCTCCGTGTACTTGCCGATAAAATTTCTTCTGGAACGTGAAATACGTATTTGACAGGCAAAATTTTAGTAGCCTACCTAGGTCATGCACATCGATGGGGGATCTGTCAGGCAACGTCGGGTCTTCGTCAAGGGTGGCGACGCAAACTTCCACGGCCATGTCTATTGGTACGCTTGTAAACAGTGAGACCACGTCAAAAGAAACTAAGACTTCGTCGGGGTGGACGCTTGTCCCTTTAACCTTTTCAATGAAGTCGTACGTGTTGCATATGTGCGTGGCACGTTTTTCAACGAGTGGCGTCCGGACCAAAAGCTTTCTAATGTGTACTTCACTCTTGTAAGTAGCGCAAGGACGTGTTTCCAAAACCACGAGGCACATTTGACAATGTGGGACAAATTTTGCCATCGTCTACTTGATACCTTCGCAAGTACTGATCGCCGAGATAATGCACAACGCCTTCTCGAGTTGCGCATTCAGAAGCGCAACGAAAGTGTTTCCATGTTTGCCGAAGACATGTCTCGTTTGTTTCGCTGCGCGGATCCCAACATGCCTGATTTGAAGAAGCTGAGCCATCTCATGCGTGGCGTCAAAGAACAGCTATTCGCTGGTCTCGTGCATAACCCGCCTACAACAGTGGAAGTATTCGTTAAGAAAGCCACAACAATTGAGCTGGCGCTCCAGCACTGTTGCCGGCAATACGAATGCCTGACTAACGGTGCGCCTGCAGCAGCTGCAGTACTGACAGTGACAGGCGAGATCTCGCTGTGTCAACTGACAAGACATATTGTGCGCGAGGAGATTGCGAAGCAAACTGCCACACCGACGGAGATTACTGTTGCTTCGGTCGCTGAAGTTGTGCGCCAAGAAATCCGGCAAGCATTTGCATCTCCTGAGCCACTCCCTGAACCATGTCACGTGCATACAGCTACACAGACGCTGTCCATCTCTTGCTTTCTACCATGCCAGTACAGCAGTGCCACCAGCAGCCACCTGTTGCTGCCTGAATACAGAGGGAGCATTTCAGGCGACCCCAGCTTCGCAGGACCAACGTATGGTGCACTGCTGATTGTCGACCATTGTGTTTTCACTGTGGCAAACCAGAGCACATTTATCGTTTTTGTCCTCATCGCAAAGGTGGCATGTCCGTATTGTGTGGCTGAGAAAGAGCGTGAAGCAATACAGCAGCAAGTAAGAAAAAATGCTAGATGATGATGTCATCCAGCCATCAAAAAGCCCTTGGGCATCACCCGTGGTACTCGTTAAGAAGAAGGATGGTAGCCTGCGGTTTTGTATCGATTATTGCAAGCTCAATCACGATACAAAAAAAGATATGTATTCCTTACCATGCATCGACGATTCCCTCAACAGGCTACGGCATGCACGTTACTTCTCATCGATGGATTTAAAAAGTGGATACTGGCAAATAGAGGTCGATGAGCGGGATCGCGAAAATACTGGTTTGTGATGCCTTATGGGCTCTATGAATTCAAAGTTCTCCTTTTTGGTTTGTGCTTTGCCCCAGCCACGTTCCAAGGGCTAATGGATACTGTTCTCTCACACCTTAAGTGGAAGACTTGCTTAGTGTACCTAGACGATTTGATTGTTTATTCTGCCACGTTTGATGAACATCTCAGATGGCTATGGTCAGTTCTTCAAGCCATACGGTCCACCGGGCTTACCTTTTAACCTTAAAGGGTTACTTTGGCGATGAAGAACTACAGTTTTTGGATTATGTTGTAAGTCACACAGGTGTCAGACCTGATCTTGAGAAAATCGCAGCCGTCGCAAAGTTTTCAAGACCTACGAACCAGAAGGCCATCAGATGCTTCCTGGGCCTATGTGCATATTGCCGGCGATTTATTGCGGGTTTTGCACGCATCGCCTCGCCGCTCACCTGCTTAACCAGAGATGTCACGCTTGTGTGGGCCGAGGAGCAGGAGGCGGCATTTAACGAGTTGCAGCACCGTCTACAAACTCCGCCTTTTCTTGCCCACTTTGACGTGGATGCGCCAACAATGATCCACACCAATGCCAGCAACGTGGGTGTAGACACCATCCTTGTTGAGTGGCAAGATGGCGCTGTGCGAGTCGTCGCTTACGCAAGTAGAACACTGTCAACTGCTGAGGCGAACTACTCCACCACAGAGAAGGAACGCTTGGCTGTAGTATGGGCAGTTACCAAGTTCCGCCTGTAACGGCTGCCCATTTCAAGTCATAAGTGACCATCATTCTCTCTGTTGGTTGACCAACATGAAAGATCCATCTGCACATTTGGCATGCTGGAGCCTACGGCTTCAAGAGTACGACATGACAGTGGTCTATAAATTGGGAAGGCAGCACGTAGATGCTGACTGCCTTTCCAGATCGCCGACCAAGTCGTCAGGTGGAGATGACGAATCCACAGGCTTTTTAGGAGTTGTTGATGTGGCCACCATCTCTCAACAACAGCAAGAGGACCAAGAGCTCGCTTCACTAATTGATTTCTTAGAAGGCCGCACCACAAACAAGCCCAGATTGTTCTCAAGGGACCTGTCATCATTCTGCATACGCAACAGTGTTCTTTTTAGGAGAAACTTCAACAGGGAAGAGATATCTACTAGTCCCTAAAACTCCGCAATGAAATCTTGCTGGTCTTTCACGATGAAGCTACCTCGGGCCACCTAGGCTACACAAGAACATTAGCACGGGTCAAAGAGAAGTACTACTGGCCATGGCGCGCAACACAGGTGAAGCACTACGTTCGAACGTGCCTTGACTGTCAGCGACGAAAAGTGCCACCTACGAAACCTGCAGGACTATTACATCCTGTTCCAGTGCCGGAAACACCGTTTGCACAAATTGGGATGGACCTTTTGGGCCCATTCCCAATATCTGCGGCCGGAAATAAGTGGATCACAGTCGCGACAGATTACCTCACGCAATATGCAGAAACCAAGGCACTTCCGAGCAGCGCAGCAGCCGAGGCCGCACAGTTCTTCATCGGAAACGTCATTCTGAGGCACGGTGCTCCAGCGGTCATCGTAACCGACAGGGGAATCGCGTTCACGGCTGAACTTTTGTAAACTGTACTCGCGCGAAGTGGCGTGGCACACAGAAGGACGACAGCCTATCACCCGCAAAGCAGTGGACTTACGGAGCACCTCAACAAGACTCTCACAGGCATGCTGTGCATGTATGTCAATGTGGAACACAAGAACTAGGACCAAATATTACCCTACATAACGTTTGTTTATAATACGGCTCGGCAAGAAACAACAAGAATGCGCCATTCAGTCTCCTCCACGGTCGAGAAGTGGCTACAAAGCTGGATGCTATGCCTTCTCATGATTCCAGCGATTCTGAGACTGACGCCACAGATTTTGCAGAGCGTGCCGAAGAAGCAAGACAGCCCGTGCATGTTCGCATAACTAGCCGGCAAGACCCAGATGCCTGACGTTACAATCAACACCATCGATGCGCCGTCTACCAGCCCAGCCAGAGTCTGGGTTTGGGCTCCAGTACACTGCCAAGGCCTCGCGGAGAAACTTCTACGCCAATACTTTGGACCATTCAAGGTTCTACGACGCCTTAGCGACGTCAACTATGAAGTCGTTCCTGACAGCCCATCCTGCTCGAGGTGCCGTCAGGCCCTGCCTGAGGCTGTGCACGTGGTGCGCATGAAACCCTATTTTTCTGAGTGACATGGACACTCTCTGGTTGGCTGGACACCGGATGCTACCCGCCGAGCATCGGGATGATGCTCCTTCTGGTGGGGGGCAAATGCCGCGATGCTATCTGTGCCCAACCATGTTGACAACGAAGACAACGACCTCGAGTGTGCAAGCGAGGTGCTAGAGAAGAAGCCTGAACTGTGCGCTTGTTCTAATTGTCTCAATTAAAATACCACTCTCCGCTCTTGTCTCAAGTGAGCCGTGACAGTATGTGGTATCGCTATAAGTGGACTGCACTGTTCAAGGAAAGAGTGACATAGCCATTGCCTAGGCTGTGTTTTTTTAAGTATGGGTAGCGTTTCTAGAGGGGGTGAGTGTAGGTGACAACTTGTGTTCTCTGCACTGAAACTACACGAGTCATGAACCCTGCATTAAAAGGCCTGGTACGCTTTGTGAGGCAGGCATAGAAGGTTTCAAGATTAGTTTCGCTAATTTGTATCGTTGTAACACTAATTTTATCACCCTAAAAACATTTTTCTTGGGATCTGTTAGAAATCGATCGCCGCTTTTCCAGGCTTTTCTTCCTCAACCAGTTGGCCCTACATTGACATAATTCGGCAGGAGTTCCTGAAGCCTCCCACATACTATTTTCAAAGGAGGGATAACAGTAAGAAAATCGGAGAGATTTAGTCCCATACCGCAATATTCCAGTCATCCCTTTTCCACACAAAATACATGAGTGGAACAACTTAACTGATGCTGCTGCTATTGTATCCAGTAAGTTGTTTGCCGCCTCACCCTATTGACACCTGCATCATATGTAGTCATGATTTAGAAGTGTTAAGTCACGAAAGTATGCCCAGTACACCTTTCATCTTGCATTTTTCTGTATACATTGACTGATACTGTTTTATGTTTGTTTTGTTTCCATAATTTTTGTTGTATCTTTAGTTTATCTTGTAATGCACCCCTGCTATAACTATGTCCTCTTGGTGCATGTAGTCACCTTAACAAATTAATAAATAATAGCTCAGTCCACAAGTGCAGAGTTGTGATTGGGCCATTTGCTGAGTCCATTCAGTTTTCAAATTTACTGATGGTCACATCGATGAGGTTCACTGTTGCATTAAAACTTCTTTCTGGGCGACTTGGTGCATACTTGACATAAAAATTGTTACAGCGCAATCACATGCAACCACAAAGTATGAAGGACGAGACAAAAGCGCTGACTGTCAACTAAATATTATTGACGGAAGACGGATGCCTTATATAAGGGGAAAGGCAGAAGTGAAGGGGGAAGGGAGTGATACAATCGGGGAAAAATGACAATGCGCATCGATGAACGAACGTGCCAGCACTCAACGGAATCAGCTTTTCTGAAAAAACAAGAAAACGAAAAGTATGCCCAGTACACCCAATCCCAATCGTTTGGGAGAGACGAAAATTCTCGGCAAGAGTGCCGACGCGACGGCGCGCGTCACTTTGGAAGCGTTCCACATACACAAATATGGCAGCAAGTGCGTAAGCACCCCTTCTATATCACTTTTTGCTGCAGAGCTTCATCTTTTTGGAAGCGACTGCTTACTGATTTCAATCTTTGTTGGTATCCCTCGCCTATTGCTAGTGTTCTTTTTAGTTCGTTTTCTTGTTTTTTCAGAAAAGCTGATTCCGTTGACTGCTGGCACGTTCGTTCATCGATGCGCATTGTCATTTTTCCCCGATTGTATCACTGCCTTCCCCCTTCACTTCTGCCTTTCCCCTTATATAAGGCATCCGTCTTCCGTCAATAAAATTTAGTTGACAGTCAGTGCTTGTGTCCCGTCCTTCATACTTTGTGGTTGCATGTGATTGCGCTGTAACAATTTTTATGTCAAATTTATGTTCACTGTTGCAGTTGCTGTACAGGTCATTACAGGGCTAGGTCTTAATGGAATAATGCTACTGTATCAATATCCAGCAAACCGTCAGAGTGGTGCTGTAGGTTGTAAACAGTGTAGCAGTGCGAGTGCTTGTACTTTTCTTCCCAGCTTTATGGAGGTGCGACGTCCAGCCTGGTACTGAGTGCCTTTGCAAGGCTCTTCACGCACTACCTGCAGACTTTCACTGGATTCACGCTTGGGATTGAAGACATCCTGGTTACCGACAAGGTGTGTGCCATGATCGTTTCTTCTTTTTGTGCTGGTCTTGAGCGCTAATTTCATGCATTTACGTCATCTCTTGTAGCCTGGGCTTTGCGTTAAAAAGTGTGTTCTGTCAGCGTAAGTGTCTTACAGTGCATGAGATGTGTTGTAACATTCAGTTTCTGCTGCTGTGCTTGTACACTTCTTGAGGGGCTGTGTGGGCACTTGTGCTGGAAGTGAGCTTACCTTTTTTTTACATCCTTTATTGCTGAAATCTTGTGTAAGTGCTTTGAATATGTCATTTGTAAATGTCTGCATGAAATTGAGTAATTTTCTTGTGACTACACTCGAACCCGACTATATTGAACCTATTTACATCGAATTATTCTATATATTGAACAATTTCTGGACACAGTGTAATTATAATGAGTATATATCGGAAAAATTACACTTACATTGAACAAATATAGCAGCGACTCCCGATATATTGAACGTCAAGCGGCGGAAAAGTGCCCCCAGAAGTTGGCTTTCCCTTGCGGTGGCGTGGAAACCTGGCGGCGCGGCTCCGTCCAACCGCTCTCCCTACCGTGACCGTGCTGCCTCGGACGAGCTGTCGACATCCCCCATGCAAAAAATTATCCTGGCCCACCCGCAGCGCTTGCTCAGACAGGCAATCAGAGGCTCTTGTGCCCTCGTCGTGCAAAATGGTGAAAGTGCAAGTTGTCGTGCTGCTTTTCTGGTTCATTGTGTGTCTGCCTTGTGGGCCTTCTCCTGCAGTGTTGCCGTGATGAAGTGGCAGAATTCGCCTTTCATCGTAAAGCTCAAGATCATAAATCAGGTCGAATGCAGTGAGAAATCGGATGTCCCCGCAGCGTGTGAGATACCGAGGAGCACTCTCAGCACGATCTTGAAGAATAAGGGGGAGATTAGGGCTAAAGCGGCCAAGCTCGCGATCGATGCCGGTGACGCTCGACGCGTACGCACGGCCGTGTACGAGTGGTTCATCCGAAATTGCTTCAGCCGTGCCGGCTTACGCGTGCTCGGTGATGATTGTAAATTATGATGAATGTGACGAAGCCATTGCCGGCGTTGCCGTTTGAAGTGAGCTGTTAGAATTTCTGGAAGCCATTGACAAATCAATGGTGGACGAGTTTGTGAGTGCAAATGATAGTGTCGCGACCATGGCAGAGCCCGAAAAAGGAGACTACATTGCCGACATCGTACCGAGAACAAGTGAAAGTAGGCACAATTAGGAAAGCAACGACGGTCCTTTGCCCACATCCTCTGAAGTGATTGATGCGCTCGCACTAGTCTGGTGCTTCTGTGCGAATGCAGAAGGTTGCGGCCTCAGCTGCTCCAACTCCTTTTGACAATGTGGGGAAGTGCATGCGTCACAGGCAGCGAAATTGCCCAAGAAAATGCAGGACTATTTCATGCGAAACTAAGCTAGTTACATCAACAAAGTGATCTTACATATGGTATGTGCTTTTATGGTGCCCAATTATTTAGCAGGCTTATATTGAATTATGCTCTATATCGAACTGGTAGGCATATTTTTTCGAGTTTGATATAGCCGGGTTCGACTGTATTTCTAAGCAAAGGTGACCTTGGCATGTAGAATATAGATTTCCTGCTGTTTCCTCCTGTAAAAAGGCTGGGACTCACTTCCGCCATTTTTTTTTTCTTTTTAGTCTCATGCCTTCGATCCACCTGTACCGGCAAGAAATAAATCTTGTTAATATTCTGTGTGTTCTTGCAAAACCGACATTTCATAAACTTTTAACTCCAGCTGTGTTGAGCTCTGTGTGCTGCTTGCCAAGTCACAGATGTTGATGAAACATGCAAGGTACCAGGCGGGTATTGCAGGGTTCAGGAATAACCAGTCGGTGCACATACCTGGGCTTGATGAGACACTTGTGGAAAGCCCATGGTGCTAAAGGCTAAAGGCCACTTGAATTACAAGGCCAGCCTCCATTAGCTCTCCTTGGTGCCCTGGCATCCTGTGCAGGCTGACAGGAAGCGCAAGCGTATCATGAAGAAGGCCAAGATGCAAGGCGATGCGGTGGCTGTCAAGGCCCTTGGCCTGGAGAATGAAGAGGAGCTGGATGCTGTCCAGCTGGAAGACCGGCTGAGGGCAGCGCACATGGCACGCAATGACAGACAGATGAAGCAGCTCGACTCCAGCATGAAGGGTGTCACCGACGATGTCAACAACCAGATCAACAAGTGGGTGACCCCTTCTTTTACTCGCACACCATTACGGTCAGACCTCATTCATACGTCTTGGGGAAAAAAAATGCGAGACAAAACGTACTATCCGTAAAACTGTAGGAGTCGAACTCAGTAAATGCTTGAAAGTCGAAACAGTAATAGAGATAGCAAAGTACAGGGAACCTCTGTTAAATCAAAGCCTTAAAAAGTGATAAAAAAAAAGATAAGGACAAGTGTCATTTTAAAATAAGCGAAATCACGAAAATAGAAGCCCGCTGGCTGCACATAGACCAAATTGAGCGTTTCCAAAATGCGAGCAGCAATATTTTTGGTCTCTTTCACATGCATGCACCACAATGGAGCGACTACACACAACGCTGTCACTGGCATTGTGCAAAGACAGCATGTTTGGCACAGAGTCAAAATGATTGATTCTAACACAATACTATTTGAAGCCATTTATCTGAGCATAACTGCTTCCAGACATCCAGGAAGCTGACATTGCTACTTTATGCATCGTAATGAATTGCCGAGAAATTTACTTCGAAAACTGAAACTGAACTGTGGAAGAACGCAATTGTCACGCGCAACAGACATCTACCCGTGACACGGCATTTACACCTCACCATTGTGTGAGCATCAACCTGCAATCTGACTGACAGGCGGTGGGCATGCTGGCTTCTATTGGCGCAGCTGGTGGGCTGATCTTGCCTTCTAAAAAGCGCTGATCATCTTGCCCAAGGTCACAATTAATACACTATGACCACATTGATGCATCACTGATACCGTCCAAAATGAGAAAAAAAACTTCGGCTCCCAGATTACAGATGATGCGTGAGGTCACAACAAAATGGTGGCAAGCAGATGAGCAAGTGCACACGAGCACTGACAGACAGAAAGAAGGAGAAAAGATAACTTGGTACAGCGTGGCTCAGCGAGCGCAAGTGACGCTGCTGATGCTGCCCCATTGCCTTTTTCCTGGTATTGTCGAATTCGAGATTTCGAGATACTATCTGGAGTCCGGGTCCAAAATATTTTCAAGATAGCTGAAAAACACATGAGTTGACATCACAACCCCCCAAAAATTTTGACTTAGGCGATATCTCGAGAAGCCAGATGTCAAGTTTAATGAGGGCTTACTGTATTAGGTTATGTCGATCCCAATATATCAAACCTGGATATATTGGACTATTGTCTATATCAAACAGTTGAAGCACCCTCTTAGAAATCCCGTGCAAAAGTGTAGTACAGTGCTGCAAGTATATCGAACTCTCGCTCACCGCAACATTTAACAGGTATATTGAGTGCTGGGCAGCACTGTGCCCCTGCAAGTACATTTTGGCCAACGGCACGACGGTCACTTCTCACATCATTGAAAATATGCATCTGCCAACAAAACAACACTGTTTTGGCAGATGCTGTGAAACAAGGCATTGAATCTGAAGAGCAGTGCATGCCATGGAGGAAAAATGAGCAAGGTGTGTGTCTCAAAATATTTGCCTCGAGATCTGCGAGTGGTGCCTCTCTTGCGTGTGACATCAGAGGGGGGACTCCGCTGCGTCGCCGCGCAAGTGCTCTCTATGCAAAGGCAACTTGGCGCTCTCGGCCGACCTGTTCTTCTTGAATTTTCGAAATGCGAGTATGTGGATTTGTGGAACAGTACACAGTATACGGAATGTTCTAGGGCACGTATTCCCTGCGAAATCGAGCGCGGTCGCCGTCGTTGCCATGCTTAGTGTCGATTGATCCTGCCACTGATTGCTATAGTCATCAGTGCATACATGTGTGTGTACAGCGTTGGTTACTCGTCATCGCTGTTTCGTTGCCACAGCGCACTCATAATTATTGATCGGCCCTTTTTCAACGCAGAACTGCAGCAGTTGTCTTTCAGCTGTTGCGTCTGCGCTGTGATACCATATGTCGAGTGCATGATACGTGTTTGGTTGCTCGCTCCATTGGCCTCAGACATTCCAATTTTGTGACTGCCCAGTGTGCTAATCATATCACGAAAGACGTTTGAGGCCATTCTTGGGAAATGAGGTTGTTGTTGCGGTGCGTCAATGCATGCACCGCTTTAACAGCATTGACCCAAAATGTGGTCTGGAACATTTGATCGTCTGAAAGGCAGACAAAACTAGTGGGCAAGACAAAGTTACGTAGTCTTGTGCTGCTGTGCTGACTTTGGCAAGATAATTCTAAACTTAATTACTTCCATTGTGACACAGCTCGCACCAGCAAGTTAGTCAACGCAGCATTAGCCTTTCTTTTTCTTTGCTCCTGCAATGAGTAGCAAGCACATTTCCGGGCAAAGTTCCACCAGCGATGATATTTAGTGCTATAAAAACAGGTGATGTTTTCAATATAATTGGTTCTGTAAGCTCATCATATGCATTTAAAAACTAAAACAAGAAAGTTGAGAAGTCCAGGCTGCCTGGTACGTGACCAAATAAGTAGCTGGAGTGCTAAACCAACACCTCCTAAAAACTTCAGGCCTGTGCGCTACAAGATGTACGGGAGCAACGTCACACCCGGTAGGCGATCGCCTCTGGTAGCCGCGAACCAAGCGAAGCCCGTAGTTGGCGCAGCAGTGCCCGCACTGGACCAGCAGCAACCAGCCCGACGTTGCATGTATCGTTTTGGCGTGGTTTTGTGTTTCTGTACTGGTTGTGTGTTCCTGTGCGTGATCAACGTGCATGGTGGTGCTTAAGCCGTGAATTGCGGCTATCAGCATTCCGTACAAGTGCTGCGTGCCGAAATGCCAGGGAAACTATGACAAAGACTCGGAAATTCAAGTCTTCTCATTTATAAAGGACGATGCCCAGCGACACAAGTGGCTGCATGCCGTACCTTGCAAGGACTACCAAGTTACAGCTTCATCAGAGGTAAGGATTTCTTTAATTAGCTTGTTGTGTACCTTCATGCACACTTTTAATGTGCGCATAGTTCATTGTCAGTGTAAAAGCATTGACCGTTAGGCCTACAATCCGTTGCATCGCTGAGAGATACGAGGCGTTGGAGGGACTCTTAGAATGCTTCCTATCGCTGACTGATGAAAATTGTCACATTCATATTTCCCACAGAGGTGGTGTAAAGCGGGCAGAGTTGGTTTTTGCTAGTTTTATGTCGTATATTTGCCAAATTGTTTGAGATTAATAATCAAGTATGAAGGATGTCTTGCAAAGAAAAGGTCTCTGAGTAACGCCAGCTCTCGCCGTTGAGTGCAGTCAAGAGCTCTCGACGTTTCGCTTAGTCTGCTTTTGTTCTTCGGCAGTTGGGAAGAAATAGCAGTGCGGTTCGAGCTGTAGGGAAGTTATTTTTCATTCGGACATCGCTGTAGACAGTGCCATCTCCGATCTATTCTGTCGTGCAAGTACACTGTCAATTTGCCGTAATAAAAAAATCTGACCACTAAATACTACGTTCTGTGCAATGATCCGCGCGTGCATGAACCAGCTAGTGATACCAGCGGTTTTGAGCAGCTCAACTGTTCCTGCTATCGGCAGGAAAAGTAAATTGGTCACGGAAGCGGATTCAAAACTTTATTTCTTGAAACCAGACACATGGCCATTGATCTACGCAGTTGGTGGCGCTAAGCTTTGTTTCGACTCTCATCATTTGATCAATTCGGTGTTAAGTTGTGCTGCCGTAACATTTAGATTCACTCTCATAGTTCATTTGCCTAATGTGCCTGTTCTACATTCTTCCATGCTCTTCAGCTGCTATGATTTTTGCGGAATGATCTTGCCGAGCTTAACGACAAGAATAATTGTGAAATAGAAGCATGCCTTTTCGATCTTTTAGCACAGGCTATCTGAGGGGCACATGTGTTTTCTGTGAGAAGTGTTCGTTCAGCCTGTGCTTGCATCTCAAAAGAATCTAATCTGCCAGTACTAGAAAATCTACCTTGAGCACATATACATAATATGAGTACTATCCTTTCGGAGACACTATGACATAGTTTTTGTGATACATTCCCCTGTTTTTGTTTTTGCAGGTCAGTGTGCTGCACTTTCATGAGAGCTTTATGATAAAGAAGTCTGTTTGTCATGACCAAATGACTGAAAAGGTTATCGAGACCACTTTGCCAGTACCACGACAGGACCCTAGTGCTGTGTGTTCAATATTCAAAGACTGCCCATCATACTTGTCCACACCACAGTGTTCCAAAGCAAGATAGGAGCCACAAGATCGACTGCAGCTATCTTGTGTGAATCCGCATTGGCGGATTCATTGTCATCATATAGGACAGAAGTTGGCAAGTATCAGTTCCAGGCATTAACAGAACTGAAGGCATGTCTGCAGGGATCCTTGTTGCCAGAGAAATGTTCAGTACTGCATACTTTGTCGAGTGTAATGTTCCTGCTGCTAACCGGAGGCACCATGCCAAGCATTGAAGCCTGTTGTGATCAGTGACAGTATGGACATAACTTTATGCGATCAAAAGGTCAAACTTTCCAAAGTAAATGACTATCCTGTCCCCAGCAAAGTTCAGGATATCAGATGCATCCTAGAAATTCTAGAGAATTTGTCTAATCTTGAGACACAATATATTATTCCTGAGGATGTGGTAAAAGCTGTCGACACCCTGCTCCATGTTTTGAAACAGCAGCTACCAGTGGAAACTCGAAGTGTCCTTAAGGTGCTGAAAGAACAGCTGGAAATAGTCACAATGAAAATGCCCAGATATTCACCACATTTGATGGTTATTGCTAGTCTTCTGTTTACAATATCGCCCCATGCTTACAAATTCCTGTGACATGCAGGTGTTATTACACTTGATCTTGAGAATCACATGAGAATCAGGCATGTAGTTCTTCAATCATGCTATCATGCTAAAACCTGTAATTCTTCCATGTTAATGATTTGTTGAAACTGCTGTATTTTTGTTTTATTACGTTTACTTTGTAAAGGAGGTCCCATTGCAGTATTTGACTTCAGGACCGCCTTCTGTATGTTAACAACTTGTAATCTTTCTAATCATCTCAATAAAAACCGATTTCACTGTGCATGTGCATGTTTGTATATGGAGTGTTTATTGCTTTGATTTGCTTTTGCAGTACTATATTTTCGAAAGGAACCAAGTTCCTAATTCTAGTCGCTTGCAGTTATTTTCAACAAATATGTTTTGTGCCTAATCTGTATATTGCTCGAAGTTTTGTGCATTTTTTTACTGCAAGCCATGATTGCTTTGCTACTTGATGAATCACGTACACACAGAGGATAGCTTGCATTGCCGACAGCTGTTAGTTGCTTCATTACCTTGAAGATGTCTGTTGCAGTGACCTGTCTTTCCCATATATGTGACATGCTCCAAATCTTAAGTGTGTTCATGAGTAGAGCTTCTCTATGTCTTGATATTTAAAGGGTATGTTTGTTCTACAAGTCTGTGGTTGCTACCTGGCAGTTTAATTTTGTCACCTTGATGCTTTATTAGTTTTTTTTTCACTGTGTGTTTTAATATTGTGTTCTTATTTAATTATGGTGCCTTTGAATGCCCTTTACCAATAAACCAAAATTTGTTTTTTTGGTTGACTGCTTTTAATTTTGCTCCATTCTGTAATTTTTAGCACATAATAAACAGCCCCGTGGGAGTAACAGTCTTAGAAAGCTGCAGTGGGTACTATTATACATTTTGCATGAAGGTGATGAGCTGCTGGTGTTGCTTCCATCACAAATTCACGTGGTGCGCGCCGCTGAATCAGAAGCTGCCCAAACTGCACTGCAGAAGTTGCCCCACATTTTGTATTGCAGTTATTCACTCACCTAGAGTACTTAGTCGACCTTACTTCTTTAAAAAGTGCACTGCAGCTGACCAGGCCCCTAGCTCTTTCACAGCAGGTTCTTCCTTTCTTTGTAAATGAGCTCACACCTATAATTCTTTTCACGCTTGTATAGTGGTCACACTCACGCTGAATACAGCGGTCAATAGAGAGGGACCAAACCATCCTAAAGAAGTGACACCAAGTGCGGTGGTGGAAGCAAGCAATGCGACCATCTGCCTACGGATGTGGTATCACTCACATAGTGCGCAGGCCTGAAGTTTTTAGAAGGTGTTGGCTAAACACACTAGGAAGAAAAAGGGCGTGTGTATGCGTGTGCGCAGGGAGGGGGGTAGCTCTACAAATTCCCAATAAAATGTTCGCAGGCATTCCTGCGTTTTCTTTTTTTTTATAACAATATTTTTTTTTCTCTGCTGATTAGGTGATGTCTTCCGAGTGGTATCCAGTAGTCTGAAGGTGCATTGAACAAAAGTAGCCCTATGCTAACAATATTTTAGCATTATAAAGTGGCAATGAGATTTACTTGCAAGAAAATGGTGTAAAGCATATTTGATGATTGCGAAACAATATAGAGTGTGGTGCAAGTAATGTTTGAGATAAACCGCTTGTCGCTGAAAAAAAAATTGTTTCTGGTCAGAAAATGTTTTATATATGCGACACCAAGTGGACTAGAATTGTGAGGGAAATTTAGAATTTATATTCAACTACAATGTCATTTATCCAACGTGGAATTTTGTGAATTAGTCCTGTGATTGTGCTTCATTTCAAAAGCTGCGTAGGCTATCATTTACTGATGTTACGAGGTTTTGCGACTCAGTCATGAGATATTTTCCCTGGCTGCAAGGGCTGTGGTGATGAAAAATAAAAATGAAATTCTATGATTTTATGTGCCAAAACCACCATATGATTATGAGGCACACCATAATGGAGGACTCCGGATTCATTTTAACCATGTGTGGTTCTTTCGCGTGCACCTAAATTTAAGTATATATGCGAATGTTTTTGTATTTCTCCCCTATCTATATGCAGGCGCCGTGGCTGGGGTCAAATAAGTGAGCTTGAGCTTAGCATCGCAGCGCCACAGGCACTATGCTACCACATCAGGTGGTGATATAGCAGATACATTAAATATACAGCATTTGTTGTCTTCATAATGCTTTTGTTCATAGAAGTAAAACTAGAAAAAGATACAGACAGTAATGGGAGGGCACCATGCTGCACGAGGTGCAGTGAGAGTGCGAGAAAACACATGAAAAGGAAGCTATTCTATACACCGTTTTTTCGTGGGTGCCACCATATTGCTACACAGTGGCGCCCTCTATGAGCAGTCGACATGCTGGCTTGGGCGAGCGCTCCATTTGGCACGGCAGGTGTACGCTCGGCACTGGTTTCTGGTGTTTTCTCTTGCGCTAGCGCGGTCTATTTAGTGTGATGTGGCGTCTTCTTTGTGGAAAATGGTTCCATGAGACGTACTGAAGTGGTTTAAGTCGATATGGCCGGACTTTCTACTGGCATTGAGGCGGACAAAGCACGCTGTGCAATGTGTGCGCGCATGTTTGAGCCTTCAATCATCCTCAGAGATCTATTGTATACCTATGAAAGTTTCATTCACTAATGTAACCTTATTGCAGTATTATCTTCTAGTTCTGAGCTGCGCTTTAGGAGCAATGAAACATATGTGGCGATCGTAACAGCATGGGTACCATTCTGCTATGATAGGAGCTGTGCTGTTATACTTTGAGAAGCGTTCGAACTGTTAGCTGCAGGTTACATTGTATGACTACTTGGTTCGGTGGATGAGGTTACCACCCATGAACAAAATAGTTTTGCTTAGTAATAACAGCATACTTTAGTGTGAACTATACTTGTCCAGCAAAGTGACCTTTTACAAATTGCGTGAGCGTCCTAAGCAGTGGTAGGTGCTGGATTAAGGATATCTTCATCTTGTATAGCGCTTGTCCAAGCATGCGGCATCAACTTTTATAAATCTATAAACATTGTGCGGCATGACTATGCAAAGCCGTATGGCGGCGTTAGCATGTTTGCTCTTTCTTTCTCGAGAAAGAGGATGATAACCATTTTTTTTTTTTGCGGTTGTGTTTGTTCCATTCTCTATGACGCACTCGCATGTATTATGAGAAGAAAGGGGGTTAACCATGGGGCCCGATTTTTATTAGTCATATCATAAGAAGCCAACAAACACTGACACCAAAGACAACATAGAGGAAATTACTTGTGCTTAATAAATGACGCAAAGAAACGATAAATTAATGAAAATTAAAGTGGATGAAGAAACAACTTGCCACAGGTTCCCACCTGTGGCAAGTTGTTTTTTGTTGTAAGTTGTTTTGTTGTAATAGTTGTTCACTATTAAGTGAAATAGCGATACATTTATGCTGTAGACTTAAACATCAAGTACAATCATCATCACCATCAGCCTGTTTTATGTCCACTGCAGTATGCAGGCCTCTCTCCCAGCGATCTCCAATTACCCCTGTCCTGCACCAACCTATTCCAACTAGTGCCCATGAATTTCCTAACTTTATCGCTCCACCTAGTCTTTTGTCGTCCTTGATTGCATTTTTCTTCTCTTGGAACCCATTCTTAACCCTAATGGCCAACGGTTACCTAACTGGTGCATTACATGACCTGCCCAGCTCCATTTCTTCCTCTTGATGTCAATTAGAACACCGTCTATACCCATTTGCTCTCTGATCCAAGCCGCTCTCTTTCTGTCTCTTAACGTTAGGCCTAGCAGCCTTTGTTCCATCGCTCTTTGCGCAGTCCTTGTTCTCAAGCTTCTTAGTCAGTTTCCAAGTTTCTGCCACATATGTCAGCATTGGTAAAATGAACTGATTGTACACCTTCCTTTTCAATGATAATGGTAAGCTTCCACTCAGGAGCTGGCAATGTTTGCTGTATGCGATCCAACCCATTTTTATTCTTCTGTGAATTTCCTTCTCATGATCTGGGTTCCCTGTGATTAATCCACCTAGGTAAATGTACTCCTCCAGACTCTAGAGGCCGACTGGCAGTCCTGAACTCTTGTTCCTTTGCCCGGCTATTTATCATTATATTTGTCTTCTGCTTATTAATCTTCAACCCCACTCTTACACTCTCTGTGTTAAAGTCCTCAATCATTTGTTGCAACTCGTCTGCAGTGTTGCTGAATAGAACAATGTCGTTGGCAAACCGAAGGTTGCTGAGATATTCGCCGTCGATCTTCGCTCCCAAGCCTTCCCAGTTTAATAGCTTGAACACTTCTTCTAAGCACGTAGTGAACAGAATTGGAGAGATTGTGTCTCCCTGTCTAACCCCTTTCTTTATAGGTAGCTTCCTGCTTTTCTTGTGTGGAATTAAGGTAGCTGTAGAACCTCTGTAGATATTTTCCAAGGTATTTACGTAAGCATTCTGTACTCCTTGATTGCGCAATGACTCTATGACTGCTGGTATCTCTACTGAATGAAATACTTTTTCGTAATCTATGAAAGCCATATAAGAGGCTTATTGTACTCTGCAGATTTCTCGATAACCTGAATAATGACATGGATGGGATCCATTGTAGAGAATCCCTTCCTGTTCCCTTGGTTGACTAAAGTCCAGTGTTGCCCTTATCCTATTGGAGATTATTTCGGTAAATATTTTATATAATACTGGGGGGTAAGCTAATAGGCCTATAATTTTTCATTTCTTTAATGTCTCCCTTTTTTGTGGATTAGTATAATGTTTGCATTCTTCCCGTTTTCTGAAACCCTTGCAGTTGGTAGACATTTTGTATAGAGAGCCGCCAGTTTTTCAAGCATTATGTCTCCTCCATCTTTGATTAAATCGGCTGTTATTCCATCTTCTCCTGCAGCTTTTCCCTGTTTCATGTCTTGCAAGGCCCTTCTCACCTCATCTCTAGTTATAGGAGGAGTTTCTGTATCCTGTCCATTATCGTTTCGAATGGAGTTCTCCTGAGTCCTCTTGGTACTGTACTGGTCAGCATAGAATTCTTCCGCTACATTTATTATACCTATGAGATTGCTGATGATATTACCCTGCTTTTATCTTTCAGTGCATACTTCTTGGTTTGTCCTATGCCAAGTTTTGTTCTCACTAATTTCAGGCTTCCTCAGTCTTTCTCACGTCATAATTTCGAATATCAGTTATTTTTGCCTTGTTGATCAGCTTTGACAGTTTCACAAATTCTATCTTATTTCTTGAGTTGAAACTTTTATTCTTTGTCCTTTATTTATTAGGTCCTTTGTTATTTGGGGAAGCTTGCCTACTGGTGTCCTTGGTGCCTTGCCTCCTTCTTCAGTTGCTGCCTCTGAAGTCAGCCTCGTTACGGTTTCATTTATTACCTGTATGTTATCATCATCATCTCTGTTCTAAGGCTGCAAATTTGTTTGCAAGTGCCAGCCTAAATTTGTCTGCTTTTACCCTTTCTGCCTCTAAGTTGACCTGTTTCTTCTTGACCAATTTTACTCTTTCTCTCTTTAAATTGAGGTGAATTCTAGCCCTCACTAACCTATGATCATTGCGCTTTACCCTACCTATCACTTCTACATCCTGCACTATGCTGGGATCGGCAGAAAGTATGAAATCAATTTAATTCCTTGTTTCACCATTAGGGCTTTTCCAGGTCCACTTTTTGTTGCTATGCTTCCTGAAAAAGGTGTTCATTACTCTCAGCTTATTCCTTTCTGTGAATTCTACCAGCACCTCTCCTCTAGCATTTCTAGAATCGACGCCGTAGTTGCCAGTTGCCTGTTCACCCGCCTGCTTTTCTCCCACTTTTGCATTGAAGTCACCCATTACTACTGTATACAGAGTTTGCACTTTTCTCATTGTTAATTCAACATCTTCATAAAACTGATCTACTTTCTCTTTGTCGTGACTGGATGTTGGAGTGTAGGCTTGTACTACCGTTAATCTATACCTCTTACTAAGTTTGATTACGACCCTGCAGGGGCATCTGCGTCAGCAGGCGTTTGGTGTGTTGTGACACCACGTACCCGAGCACACGAGGGTTGGCCCCTCCCGCATGTAGCCGTGCGCGGCTTAGCCGTGTCCGGGGAAAAGGGGATCCTGGGGGTTGAGCCAATGTCGGGTGTTTGGACCTTTACGGCCCCCCGGCGGCGGCAACACACCTCTTTGGCCTCTGCTTCACATAGACGGCACCCCCGGACTGACCCACCCGGGGAAAATGGGCCGTCGCCTTTTCCTGTCCTCCTCTCCAATCTTCGTCTTTCTCTCTCGCGTTTTTCATCTTTCCTGTCTTCTCATCACTTCTCCTCACTTCCTAGTTTCCCGGCGGCAACGTCTAACCTTGTGTAGCTAGCCAGCCTTAGTTATGCTGTATTTGGTTACAGCAGCGATGTACGGCTGGCGTTGGCAGGGTTTCTCTAGCAGGAACTTCTGTCGCTCCATGGTGGGTGGTCGGCATCGCGGCCGAAAACCCAACTGTACTTATGGAAAACACTTTTCCTAAACTTCCTGATTGCCCTCAGAAACGAGGGCGCACCGAAGAGGTCTTTCAGTTTTTCGGACGCCAAGCCCACAATTTTCCTCGTTTTCATGTGATCCACGCAGAAAAACCAGCTAAACAAGTGCGAACAATCTCCCCGTTCCTTGTATCTAAGTCTCTTACCAAAGTTTTTGGTCCAGGATATAAGGTGTCGAGGATGGCTAGCGGTGACCTCCTCTTGGAGCTCCGCGATCAATATGAGAAACTGCCTCAGCTAGTATCATTTGGGGAGACCCAAGTAGTAGTAACCCCGCACCGCCCGATGAATACCTCCTGCGGCGTTGTCTCGGACGATGATTTGCTGGAGCTCACTGAGGCTGAGCTCTTGGAGGGCTTCAGTGAACAGAATGTTATAAATGTCAAAAGAATTAAGATGAGGCGAGATGGTAAAGAAATTGCGACCAAACACTTAATACTCACCTTTAATTCAAGTGTCCTGCCCGAGTCAATCGAGGCTGGGTACATCGAGCTCCGTGTAAGACCGTACGTGCCAAATCCCCTCCGATGTTTCAAGTGCCAGCATTTTGGCCACAGTTCGCAGAGCTGCCGAGGCCGCCAAACTTGTCCGAAATGCAGCGTGCGTGAACACTCCTCTGAAGCTTGTGAGAATTCTCTCCACTGTGTAAATTGTGATGGCGAGCACGCCGCATACTCGCGGTCGTGTCCATCCTGGAAGAAAGAAAAAGAAATCGTAACTATCAAAGTAAAAGAGAATATCTCATTCAAGGAGGCACACAGGCGGGTTTCATACCTGCCCAAGAAAAGTTTTGCCGATGTGACGCGTCAGGGGGCAGCGCCACAACGGTCTCCGGTGGCGGTCCGTCCCACACCCAGTGAGGCAGTAGTGACGCCATCTGCCCCCCCCCGCGGCGGCTGCAGCTAACGCTGCTACGCCTACACAGCAGACGGGGCCATCGACCCCGAAGGTGAGCGCAGCCGAGGCTGCCCCAACCTCCCCGGCCCCTTCCAGCGCTGGCAACAGCCGGCGCAGCCAAATCCCTCAGGGAGCCCCATCGACCTCCGGGCTGGTGGGCGCAGGGGTCTTGCCCTCCAAGGCGGGACTCTCTCTTGTAACCTCTCGCTCGCAAGAGCACGTGTCCGGCGCCTCACAAGAGGCAATGGACACTACACCTGTCCTCAAGGCGCACCAAACGCCTAAGGAGCGGCGAGGCTCCCTCGAACGCTCCAGAAAGGGCAGAACCCCCGTTACAGGGCCTCGAAAGAGCTCTGTAACTTAAGGCATCACCTCCGTTTCCATACACACAGCACTTATTTACTTTCAATATGGATAAACAAATTATTCAATGGAACATCAGAGGTCTTCTTAGGAACCTTGATGACGTGCAAGAGCTTATCCAAAAACATAATCCACAAGTGCTCTGTCTACAGGAAACACACTTAAAACCACAACACACAAACTTTCTCCAACCGTATGTCAAGTTCCGCAAAGATCGCGATGATGCTGTCGTATCATCAGGCGGTGTTGCAATTTTTATTCATAAAAGTATTTCCTGTCAGCGTTTACAGCTACAAACGCCCCTTGAAGCAGTGGCGGTTCGAGCTGTTCTCCTAAACAAACTCATCACCATTAGCTCTCTTTACATACCCCCACATTACAAATTAACGAAACATGAATTCCAATCCTTTATAGATCAATTGCCAGAATCTTTATGTTGTTCTTGGCGATTTCAATGCACACAGCTCCCTGTGGGGCGACTCTTGTATAGATGCGCGAGGTTGCCTTGTTGAACAGTTCCTTTTTTCTTCTGGTGCGTGCCTTCTGAATAAGAAGAAACCCACTTATTACTGTCTTGCAAACAATACCTTTTCTTCAATTGATCTGAGCATAGTTTCCCCCTCCATACTGCCTGAACTCGAATGGGAAGTTACGAACAATCCTTACGGAAGCGACCACTTCCCCATACTATAAAGAACACCTAAAGAAAATGAATATCCACCACAGGTGGAAGATTGACACAGCAGACTGGGAGAAATTCCGAAACTTAACTAGTATATCATTGGATAACATGTCTTCTTTAGAAATCAATGCTGCTGTGGAGTACTTCACAGCCTTCATAATAGACGCCGCATCTAAATGCATACGTGAAGTAAGTGGCTCGGCATGCAAACTACATGTCCCGTGGTGGAACGATGAATGCAGAATCGCACGTAGGAATCAGAACAAAGCGTGGGGGTTGCTACGCGCTTCGCCCACAGCAGAAAATCTTGTCAACTTTAAAAAAGTAAAGTCCCAAAGTAGGAGAACCCGCCGACAGGCCAGGAGAGAAAGTTGGCAGAAGTATTTCTCAAGTATTAGCTCGTTTACAGATGAGGCCAAAGTCTGGAACAGGGTAAATAGAATTAGAGGGTGACAAACATATTCACTCCCTCTAGTAAATACACAGGGCGATACACTGCAAGATCAGGCAGACTCTCTCGGGGAGCACTTTGAGAGCGTATCAAGTTCAAATCATTATTCGCAATCTTTCCTGAAATATAAACAAATAGAAGAACGTAAACCATTAACAAGTAAATGTCGAGAGAATGAGCCTTACAACCGTCCTTTTAGTATTGCCGAATTGAGAGCTGCCTTGAGCGCATGCAAGAGCTCCGCACCAGGATCTGATAGAATCATGTATGAAATGCTGAAAAACTTACACAATGACACGCAAGTTACACTACTCACACTTTTCAACACCATCTGGGATGCAGGGTACCTTCCAACTGCATGGAAGGAAGCCATTGTGGTCCCTGTTTTGAAACAAGGAAGAGACCCTTCCTCAGTGGCAAGTTACCGCCCGATAGCCCTCACAAGTTGCATTTGTTCGGTGTTTGAAAAAATGATAAATCGGTGATGCATTCATGTCCTTGAACAGAGCAAAATGCTTGATCCTTATCAGTGCGGCTTCCGAGAAGGGCGCTCCACAACCGATCATCTCGTACGTGTTGAAGGGAATATCCGGGACGCATTTATACATAAACAGTTCTTCATATCAATATTTCTCGATATGGAAAAGGCGTATGACACAATGTGGGGTTACGGAATCTTAAGAGACCTGTCAGAAATGGGCATCCACGGTAATATGCTTAACATAATAGAAAGTTATCTGTCCAATCGTACCTTCCGGGTAAAAGTCGGCAATGCACTCTCACGTCCTCTTACGCAAGAAAACTGTGTACCCCAAGGAGGCGTGCTCAGCTGCACGCTCTTTATTGTGAAGATGAACATGCTTCGTACTTCATTACCAGCGGCCATCTTTTACTCTGTCTACGAGGACGACATTCAAATAGCTTTCAAATCTTGTAACCTCGCAGTCTGCGAGAGACAGGTACAGCATGGCCTGAACCAAGTGTCAATGTGGGCAGACAGGAATGGATTTAAGATCAATCCTAACAAAAGCTCTTGCGTTCTTTTTACAAGAAAGAGAGGACTTATCCCAGATCCTTGCATAGAACTTTGTGGACAACAGATACCTGTAAACAAAGAACACAAATTTCTAGGTGTCATACTTGTCTACAGACTCACTTTCGTTCCCGACATTAAACATATTAAAGAAAAATGTCTAAAAACAATGAACATAATGAAACTGCTATCCCAGACTCCATGGGGTAGTGACAGGAAGTGTTTAATGAATCTCTATAAAAGCCTCATTCGATCACGACTAGACTATGGTGCCATGATTTATCGCTCTGCCGCCCCGAGCGCACTAAAGATGCTAGACCCAGTCCACCATCTAGGAACCCGACTGGCCACTGGCGCTTTCAGAACAAGTCCCATACAAAGTTTATATGTAGAATCAAATGAGTGGTCACTTCATCTGCAGAGAACATACATCAGCCAAACATATTTTCTGAAAGTCCACTGTAATCCTCAATATCCGTGTTTTAATACCGTTAACGAGATGATATATGCTACACTCTTTAATAATCGTCCCTCCGTAAGACAGCCTTTCTCGCTACGTGTGAGGGAGCTTAGTCATGATATGCATGCCCCACTTCTCGAGCTTCGCCTAGTGCGTCCAGCCAAGCAGCTACCTCCTTGAGGTGGCAGCTGATACAATGTGATATATCTTTCATGCAAGTTACAAAACACGCTTCAGAAATTGAAATCCAAATGCATTTCCGGGAACTCCAGCACAAACACTGCTGTACGGAGTTCTACACAGACGCATCAAAGTCACACGACGGGGTGTCCTATGCAGCCATCGGTCCATCCTCTTTGGAAACCGATGTACTGCATCCGGAAACTAGTATCTTTACAGCTAAGGCCTACGCACTGCTGTCGGTCGTAAAGCATGTAAAGAAATCAAAACTCCAGAAATCGGTTATATATACGGACTCCCTTAGTGTTGTGAAGGCCTTGATGTCTTTCTGTAACCACAAAAATCTGGTAATTAATGAACTCTACTCCGTACTGTGTAAAGCATATATATCTAACCAACATGTGATTATATGCTGGGTGCCTGGACATAGGGGCATCGAGGGTAACGTTCTTGCGGACCAGATGGCCACATCAATTTCATTGCATGCAGTTAATCCTACTGCATCGGTCCCTGTCACAGACCTGAAGCCTTTCTTAAGAAGGAAACTGCAAAACCACTGGCAACGTATGTGGGACGCAGAAGTAAATAACAAACTGCACTTGATAAAGCCACAGTTAGGTTCTTGGCCCTCCATAACAAAATCACGGCGAACAGATGTCCTATTCTGTCGCCTCAGAATAGGACACACATTAGGCACGCATAACTTCTTACTCACTGAAAATGATCCTCCAACCTGCGGTAGATGCGGGGAGAGGCTGACCGTCCTCCACGTCCTCCTGGAGTGTCGGGCAGCCGAATCTGAGAGAAGGAAACATTTTTCCCTAGCATACCGGCAGTACATCCCCCTACATCCCGTAATGCTACTCGGCCCAGAACCTTTATTTGACACCAACACAGTCCTAAGTTTTATGAAAGATGTTGTCTTGCATGTTGTTAGCCCCACATGTTCGTAGCAGGTCCTCTCTTCAGAGGATGCCGTTGTGATAGCTCTTTCGTACAGCACATGCCTCTAGGCCCTTGTGTTTCAAGGGCTCTGGCGAGGCAGCAGTGCTCCAAGTAATTTTACCATCTTATATATTTTCTATTTTGCATCATTCTTCTACGATGGATTTTAATGTTCATAGTATTCGTCGTTAGTCATCGCCATAATTTTATAGCACGTAGATTTGACGCACTTTACGGCGACAATTTTTAGGCCACTTTACAGCCAAGTCACATCTTCTTCACAGAACTCATCATTCCACCATGAAATCACTAACACTGTCTTGGCGCTCTTTGGCCACATCTGGCCCTTGCGCCACTAAACCACACACATTCATTCATTCAAGTTTGATTACGACTACTGCTACCCTCTCATTAATGCTGTAGAATTCGTCAATGTTGCCCGCTATGTCCTTATGAATTAGGAATCCTACCCCATATCGCTTCTTATCAGGGAGACCTCTATAGCAGAGGACGTGGCTGTTATTCAGCAGCGTATAAGCCTCACCAGTTCTTATAATCTCACTAAAGCTGATCATATCCCAAACAATGTCTGATAGTTCCTCAAACAGTACTGCTAAGTTAGCCTCACTCAACAGAGTTCGGCAATTAAATGTTGACAGGGTCGGTTTCCATTTGCGGCCTCTCCGGACCCAGAGATTCTTAGCACCCTCTGCCGCGTTAGAGGTCTGACCGCTGCCTTGGTCAGGTGCTCCGTAGCTGACCAAGCATCTGCTGCTGAACTTACAATACGTGCAATTTAGCAGTTGTGGATACATGCTCGTGATCTACTGGAGTACACAAAAAGGGGGGCATCTCAGTAGGCACATATCATCAGCGGGTTTCGCAGATTTCTGCAACCCATTGAATAAATCTTACGTGCCTAAATACTTCTTTGATTCATCCGCGATAGATGTGTTTTCCTGATCGTGATAGGTAACTCAATATAGAACGATTTCTAAACGCTTCTGGCCTCGTAGTTCTTGCCTCGCATTATAGATACAAAAACAAGTAGTTCCCAATAATTGATATTTTTTTATATTTCCAGTTTTCAATTCTTGTGTCCCTGCTTAGCTTAGTCGTTTACGTAAAGATTAAAGAGAAGGGAGACCCAAGATGCTTCCTTGCAGAACATCTACTTAAAGGGCACCTCACCAGGCCTCATAGCAAATTTTGGTTGTATGCTGGAAGTCGTTATGTGCCCTTTAATGAGCGTTCAATCGCAAGAATTTTTCAAATTGGTTCATTAATAGCCAAGATAGAACTATTTCAGTGCCACAAACCCATGATTTCATGAGGCAAGTGCCACTGCCAAGAGTTACGCTGTCTCTACTTGCCCCCCGTCTAGCTTTCGCAAGCGAAATTCCTTCCCTGCGTTCTCCCATACTGCACCTCGAGGATTACATAGCATACCGTATTTATTCGCATAATGATTGCACTCGCGTAATGTTCGCACCCCTGAATTTTGTCGTCAAAATTTGATTTTTTTCTTTCTCGTGTAATGATCACACCCGGAACTTGTCACAGCAATATGTCATGTGTCAAGTCTAGCTAATGATGATCGCGCTTACCATCTGTCAAATGCTACGCGAACGGCTCTTGAAGACATAACGAGCGGTCTGAACGCACCCAACATCCTTAAGCAGATTCCCCATTTCATTCCTTTCATCACTTTCCGCATTTCCGTGGGGAAAAAAAAAAAAAAAAGCTACAACCAAACTTGCCTCGGCTTTACTATATGTAGGCTTCATAATGGTTTTGGTCAACAACAACAACATAAAGGGCGCCTTTTGATTCTTCTCATCTGCCCTTGTGGGCACGAAGCAAATCGCAAGTAGCAACGGTAGTGGCCACGTTACACCAATACGTTAGAAGTGTACCTTATTCATTTGCCGACGCTTGTAACGTAGCTAAGATATTCGCCCACCTTTAGCGAAAACGTGCCATATTAGACTAGCAGTGCAAAACAAATGCTGCAGTTTCCACAGCATGCTCGCCAAGTGTTTAGATGTCACTGGCTGCAGCTAAGCGCGCCCATCTCTGTTTCTGTCCCCTCAAAGTGGACATGACTACGTTATTGTCGCAAACTTGCTGATATTAACGATATTATTCATTACTGATATGGAAGAAACTGTTTCTATGTGCGTAACGTACTCATGAGAACAAAAATAATCATGTTTGGTGCGTTCGGCTTGCTCCGCCGGCCGCCATTTTTGTTTTGGTGTCTTGTACTTACAGCGGCAGCCGCCTGCCTTTCATCTTGCAGCAAATGCAGGATGAGAAAAGAAAATGTTTTTTTTTCATAGGAAATTTAACCTGCATAATGATCGCACCCCTGAATTTGCATAAACTTTTTTGACAAAAATCATCATCATCATCATAATCATAATCATCATCATCAGCCTGGTTACGCCCACTGCAGGGAAAAGGCCTCTCCCATACTTTTCCAACAACCCCGGTCATGTACTAATTGTGGCCATGCCATGCCTGCAAACTTCTTAATCTCATCCGCCCACCTAACTTTCTGCCGCCCCCTGCTACGCTTCCCTTCCTTTGGGATCCAGTCCGTAACCCTTAATGACCATCGGTTATCTTCCCTCCTCATTACATGTACTGCCCATGCCCATTTCTTTTTCTTGATTTCAACTAAGATGTCATTAATTCGCGTTTGTTCCCTCACCCAATCTGCTCTTTTCTTATCCCTTAACGTTACACCTATCATTCTTCTTTCCATAGCTCGTTGCGTCGTCCTCAATTTGAGTAGAACCCTTTTCGTAAGCCTCCAGGTTTCTGCCCCGTAGGTGAGTACTGGTAAGACACAGCTAATATATACTTTTCTCTTGAGGGATAATGGCAACCTGCTGTTCATGATCTGAGAATGCCTGCCAAACGCACCCCAGCCCATTCTTATTCTTCTGATTATTTCTGTCTCATGATCCGGATCCGCCGTCACTACGTGCCCTAAGTAGATGTATTCCCTTACGACTTCCAGTGCTTCGCTGCCTATTGTAAATTGCTGTTCTCTTCCGAGACTGTTAAGCATTACTTTAGTTTTCTGCAGATTAATTTTTAGACCCACTCTTCTGCTTTGCCTCTCCAGGTCAGTGAGCATGCATTGCAATTGGTCTCCTGAGTTACTAAGCAAGGCAATATCAGCGAATCGCAAGTTACTAAGGTATTCTCCATTAACTCTTATCCCCTATTCTTCCCAATCCAGGTCTCTGAATACCTCCTGTAAACACGCTGTGAATAGCATTGGAGAGATCGTATCTCCCTGTCTGACGCCTTTCTTTATAGGGATTTTGTACTTTCTTTGTGGAGGACTACGGTGGCTGTGGAGCCGCTATATATATCTTTCAGTATTTTTACATACGGCTCGTCTACACCCTTATTCCGTAATGCCTCTATGACTGCTGAGGTTTCGACAGAATCAAACGCTTTCTCGTAATCAATGAAAGCTATATATAAGGGTTGGTTATATTCCGCACATTTCTCTATCACCTGATTGATAGTGTGAATATGATCTATTGTTGAGTAGCCTTTAAGGAATCCTGCCTGGTCCTTTGCTTGACAGAAGTCTAAGGTGTTCCTGATTCTATTTGCGATTACCTTAGTAAATAGTTTGTAGGCAACGGACAGTAAGCTGATCGGTCTATAATTTTTCAAGTCTTTGGCGTCCCCTTTCTTATGGATTAGGATTATGTTAGCGTTCTTCCAAGATTCCGGTACGCTCGAGGTCATGAGGCATTGCGTATACAGGGTGGCCAGTTTCTCTAGAACAATCTGTCCACCATCCTTCAACAAATCTGTTGTTACCTGATCCTCCCCAGCTGCCTTCCCCCTTTGCATATCTCCCAAGGCTTTCTTTACTTCTTCCGGCGTTACCTTTGGGATTTCCAATTCCTCTGGACTAATTTCTCTTCCACTATCGTTGAGGACAAAAATAGTGCGATCATTATGCGAGTAAATACGGTATATGTCACGAGCCCCGCCTACATTTTTCCCCCCCCCCCCCTTGCTTTTTTGCTGCGTGGTGGGCTTCTTTTGACAGTGTCGCGCACTAGCTGTTGTGTTTGTCTCGATTTTGCACGCTGTGCACAAGGACACATGACTAGTAGTATAAGTCAGTGCTACACGAATACTGAGGCAGACACAAGTGGATCACAGAGCATGATCGGGTGCTGGAACACTGTAGAAAATGGCATAGTTGCAGTGTCTGTGCATGCGACTGCATGACATGGGAACATGCAGACAAAATGGAAGTACATCTCTCTTGCTGCAGTGCGGAGTAAAACAATGGCTCGCAGACATTCGATTTATTGGTTTTATTATTTCTCTAAACCTTAATTTGTCTATCGATGCAACAGATTACACAGATAACAGATGCTGCCTTGAACGAGAAGAAAGGGGGTTAACTGAAGGGCCCGATTTTTATTAATCATATCATAAGGAGCCGACAAACAAACGCACCAAGGAGAACATAAGGGAGATTACTTGTACTTACTAATTGAAATAAAGAAATTATAAATTAATGGAATTGAGAGTGGATGAAAAAACAACTTGCCGTAGGTGGGGACTGATCCCACGTCTTTCGCATTACACTAGATGACGCCTATGGCAGAAAGAATGTTCCACACCTGCCGCCAAGGTTTGTGACTAACATTCCCAGGGTTAGTTCTAGTAGCAACACATAAATGCCCCGGAAAATGGATTGGAAAACGGCGCCGCGGTAGCTCAATTGGTAGAGTATCGCACGTGTAATGCGAAAGACGTGGGATCGTTGCCCACCTGCAGCAAGTTGTTTTTTCATCCACTTTCAATTGCATTAATTTGTAATTTCTTTATCTCAATTAGTAAGTACAAGTAATTTCCCCTGTGTCTTTGTTTGTTGGCTTTTTATGAGATGTTGGGCTGCTAAGCACGAGTTCGCGGGATCAAATCCCGGCCATGGCAGCCGCATTTCGATGGGGCCGAAATGCGAAAATGCCCGTATACTTAGATTTAGGTGCACGTTTAGAGACCCCAGATGGTCGAAATTTCCGGAGTCCCCCACTACGGCGTGCCTCATGACTAGAAAGTGGGGGACTCCGTAACTAGACTAGAAATTTTTTATGAGATGTTGCCTTGAATAATTCTCAGTCACGAGTCGCTAACAGCGACGTCATAGCAAAGACACATGTACGTAGGCGTGTGTATACGTCATCTCTGCAGCTTGGAGCGTAGTACCAGCGAGGAGAAGGGAAAACAGCCTTCGGTTTGAAATTGCAGCTCTTTCTGTGGTGCGTAGCGATGTAACACCTAGCAGACACAATTGTTAGCGTGCATTGTATGCACGGTGCTTGTCAGCTCAAAATGGCCAGACCTGGTGAGAGGCCTGTCAGCTGGCCCGACGTGTGATACAGTGTCAAGTTGCACTAGCTACTTCCTGTGTTTCAAGTATGATGTGCTTAAGTCTAGAGCTATGTCCCGTCTACCGTAATACTAAGTTAATTTTTGCAACAATAGAGCATGCATCATACTGTCGAATGCCTTACTGTAATCTGTACTAAATACTCCTAACGTTAAAAAACGCTCTTATAGATTGTTCAGAATGAATTCTTATATTGAAATTCTGCCATTTTACAACGTAAAAGGGCCCAAATCTTGGGTAGAATGGACTTCAGATATAAAAAAAACTTGCTGTTGCTTCTAATGAGTGTCAACTGTATTTCTGTTAGCGTTTTATAAAGCATCCACTTGTATTTCAAACATAACATTTTGTAAAAGTTGCTGTATATTTGCACTATCTGAAACTAAGCTTTTTCTGCAATCCAAGATTTGGTTGCAGTTTGTCCTGCTTAATGCATAGGTGCACATAGGTTAACATCATGGCCACAGCATAATCCATTGTGATGCAGGTTCTTTTCTGTAATTGCTGCAGATGGTTCCCTGAGGCAGAGCCTCTGAGAACTCAATTGAGGACAAGGCCATTTCTTCCAAGATGCACACGATACTTTTAATACAACGAACGAAAACAGAAACATAAAATAACCACTCAATGAAAAACTTATAACCAGAAACAAAATACATTAAGAACAATAACAGTAGCCACAGCTCTTGAGTTAGGGGCATATTATGAGTGTGAGTGTGCACGCAACAGTTTGACATGGAAGGATGGAGAAAAGGCGGCAAAAGAAGTGGTGTTGGTCTCACCACAATGCGACAATGTCGATGTAGTTGGCGATAGACAATGACCAGAGCGCAGCTCCGGCTTGGAGAGGGGACGTAGGCGGCTTGGTGGCATGGGAAGATGTAGGTGGCGTCTCGGCCAGGCAGCTGGGTGCAAACTCAGGCCCGTTGCCCAACTGCTTGCACTGTGCCTGCAGGCGCAGAAGTTCGCCGGCCTTGGGTAGAGTAGTTTACCGGCCGTGCTTGGGAAGAGTAGCAACCCCTGGGAACAGCATGGCAGGAGGCCCCAGTGGGGTGAAGCCCTGGAGGCTCGGGTCTAGAACCTGATGGCCCATCTTCAGCTCCTGTTCCTGTGGCCAATCTTCATCCTTGTGTCACTTCCTCGCCATCATGCTTCGTTTTTCTGCCGCTCTGGCTGATTTATCTTTTCCTGATTGGTGCCTTGGAAACTCTGTGCACTTTCCCAATTGGGTAATTTTCCTTTTTGTATTACCTTATTGCATCGTGCGTTCGCATGCTTGATGCTCCTCGAGATTGCCGTCTTCCATGCAGCACTGAATTCGCCTCCGCGCAAGCAATCTGTTGTCCTCTTCCTTCTCTTCTTCCACCACGGCATTGTTTTGCACACATCACACCCATACACTGCTGTTGCAGTCAGTGTCTTCCGCATGTGTGCATAAAGCTCAATGCTTCCTTTTCACCTGATGTACTTGTAGAAAAATCACTTTAGTTATACCGCACTCACACACTCGCTTTCCCTGGCCATGAATACAAAAGGCCATAGAAATCCACAAGGCCCATTGGTTTCCTTCAGTGATCTTGCGTGAAAGAGCCAATTTTTCTGGAGCTCTTCTAAGATCTTAAAAGTTTGTTTTGTTTGTTTCTGCCCTATGGGGTGCTGTGTAGGAACCTCACTTTGGTAAGGAATGTTAATAAAAGAGCAGTTGTATGCAGTTTAAGACCACATTGTTTTACAGCGATTCAGTGCAAAAAAAAAAAATTTTGAGCGCAATGCAAAACAAATGCAAGTACTCCTATTTTAAATTCTGTCACAACATATGTATCTAATTCACATTCAGTCTATTTCACTGAGCACTCACAAGATGTGGAAACAGCTGGTTCCCTTACTGAGCTGCACTTTGTTTAGTTTTGTCCCTAATGCTGTGCAATTAGTAATTGTGGTCAATGGCACTCATGTACTTTGCCAATTTCTGTAGCTTCTTGACATTGCATGATCAACTGGGAAAGAGTTTTGAATAATGGCAGAGGGTTAAGATTGGAAAACAAACAAACAAACAAACAAACAAACAAACAAACAAACAGATGGAATAGAATGGCCTCATTTTCATTGAACCCAGAAAATGCCCAGACAATGTAGGCTTCCATATTAGCAAAGAACATTATCATTGTGCCTATGGGTGGGCCAACCAGTGTCTGCAGCCTTGTTTTGTTTTTCTGGCAGTTCCACTTAAGTGAGCTACATTTATTGATGGGACATTGCAAGCTACTCTCTCTTATTTTTCATTTTTTTTCCTTTCCTCAGGGCCTGCATTCCAGATGGCCTGCTGAAAAAGTTTCCCAGCAACAACCTACAACTTATGGTGCAGTCTGGGGCCAAGGGTGGAATGGTAAGTCTCTCCTCATACAGGTTTGTTCAAACATCTCCATTTGAATCGAGCACCATTTCAGGATGTTTATGGGCCATCTCAAAACCTATGGTCCTTTGCCAACACGAAGGCACCAGAGTGCCCTCCCACATAAACGTGCTGCATCTGCTTGCAATCTCTCGGCACTCCCAGAAAAAAAATAACTCTCAGTGGATGTGGCATTTTGCCGATTCGTGTGAAGTCGCAGGTTCAATACATAGCCACAGTGGCTAGTGGGGAGGAATGTATTGAGCCTTGGGAGCATGTTGAAAAGTTAAGTTGCTTTAGATACACTGAAGAGGATGAAGGTGAAAGCCTGTGCGCTCACAATACATTCCTGAAATTACTTGACATTCTCATTCGAATGCGTTGTTACTTCCTATTACTTGTTTTCTCCCACCAAAGGTCGTGGGTTCCAGTGCCTTAAGTAACTCTACATTTATTAGCAGTGCCTTAATTACCTTCAACCTAATTAACACCAAACGTTGTGGTTTGACTCCCACCAATGGTCATGGGTTCAACCATCAATGGGGACACCATCAATTTTGGGGCCACTGAATGTTGGTCCCACCAAAGGTCATGGATTCAAGTGCCTTAATTAACTCTACCTTAATTAACTGTGCCTTAATTAAGCTCTTTTCAAAGCCATCCAGCACAGCTTCCTTATTTTTAAATACAGTTGATAAAGCAGACGGCATTAAGCCGAATTCCTTCGTGATGTCAGTTTTCTGCCAGCTGCCTTTTTCCATTTATTTTATGAGCGAAACTTTCTGCTCCAAAGTCGGACACTTTCGCCTGGATACTGACGGAGCCATTTATCACTCTAAACCACAAAAGCACGAGCGAGGCATGCCTAACAAAGCATCCAAATAAGACACAATCACATGGCCTGCAGCACGGATCCACACACACGCGCCGTTGGCACCAAAGTGACTGAACGCGACGGGCGACGCAGAAGGCAGAAGCTTCAAAATGTCATCTGGTCATCTCGCTTTCCTCGTCAGTGTGGGGTGGTAATGGTGACGGGTGCAGTGGCTGGCTTGGCATTGGCTTCACTTGTAGCGGATGAAAGGCGATCGGAGTTGCGGAGACCAAGAAGCAAGAGCCGTGGAAGAGCACACATTGGTAAGATTGTGCTCAGGAGGGCAGGCTGGAAGAGGGCAGCTTTGGAGGAGCAGCAACATCAAAACTGGAAGCGAGGAGGTGAGGAGTTGATATGAAGGCAAGTGAGAGGAGTGACTGGCGTCCAAATGGCTTGCAGACGAGACATGCTGGAAAGCACCGCAAATGCCGTGGCTTGAGTGTGAAGTTGTTTGTTGTGCTCAAAAAATGATTATCCACTCATTGTGGGCGTGCAGCACGATCATGAAAACTGAATGGTTTTGCAGTAGGGGCTTTGCATGATCACTGGGCAATTTTTTCCCGAGGTGTGCAGCCGTGAAATTTGCAAAACAAGAGTTCTTCGGTGCACTGTTGTCAACCGTGCCATTGACAAATGTCTAGGAACAAAATTCAGTGACCCTACCATGCATTTATAGCGTTTATCTAAAGTCGGATGGTGCGAATCGAGCATGACTGGCTCAAGAAAATTGCTGGGGAAACAGCAGCTCAAGTTGACCCACCATGTTGACAGCCTGACTCGCCGCTGATGATGCTTGGATTTTTAGTGTTTTTGGCAAGTTATTGGTTGATTTGCATCGTCAAAAGTGCAACGAAGCTTGGGGCGGTGTTTTAATGCGATGCAGGCCGATCATGGCGAGCGGCAAGCAAATTCCTAAACCGGATTCCGCAAAGTCGTCTTCCAGATTGGTTAATATAGGTCCTCACATCGAACATGGCACTTATAATCGGAGGGACACTTCTTTTGTACTTTTTGGCAGTTTCAGTGCCAGAAGTGCCCTTTAGAATGGTAAAACTTTGCTCATCGAAAGCATCCTACGGAATGCTACAGCGCAAGTCTGCCCGCGTTTATTTTGGCCACTTTTCGGTATCCAAGAGACCGTGGTTTTCTGGCATCGCAAAGCATCAGGAAAACTTCATTTTCATGCAAATTCTGTCACTGGGGGCATAGTGATGCGATTGCAACCGAGATTAATGGTTCAGGTGTGCTGCATCATGGAATAATTTGACAGCTTCCATTCGCTCCACAGTAAACAGCTGAGAGCACTCTGCACTCGCTTGGTACCCGTTACTACGCAGTCATGTCACATGCAATGGTATCAGCTCCACCTGACAACACTTAGATGCCATGGCAATGAGCCTTCAGCAGACATAAAGTAGTCTTCAGTGTCATCCTTCATCGCCATGGCAGTTGAGGTGGGCCAACGGTTTGATAGCGGTGCACTGCTGCCAATTATGGCAACCATATGCCACCACTTTCCATCCTGCACAGTCTTCTCACATGGCCTGTCCCCGTAATTATCAGGGCAGTACGCATTGCCAGCCGTCAGGGAATTACGAAGGACCATGGCTGCTTTTATCATAGAGCTGAGGAGCTCTGGCTCACCCTCCACTGTACCCAAAAGCACTCGCCACCTCAAAACAAAGATGCCAAAGGCATATTCAGTGCATCTTTGGGCTCTTGAGAGGCAATAATTGAATACCTTTTTTCTTTCTTATAGCTTTCTCCCAGGTTAGGGATGCATCAGATAAGTTTGCAAAGAGAATACGGCGTCCCCAACCAAACCGGCCACCTAGAAACTCCTGAAGGGAGTCCTAGGGTTCCCTTTTCTATGGCATTCTTGAGGTCGCTCTTTCTGAAGAACGAGCCGCCTGAAAGCCGACCTTGGGCTCCTATGTCAACTATAACAAAGCGATAATTAGCATCTGCAACAGCAAGCATCAGTAGGGAGTGGTACCCCTTAAGTTGAAACAGTCTGACCCACTGTTGTCTGGGCATTTGATCGCGAAGTGGTTACCGTCTATAATTCCAATTGCATTTGGGAAATTCCACTTATGTTCGTAATCTTCTCTTGCTTTTTCCCACTCTCTCTCACTTGGGCACCCAACTACAACAGGCTTCGGGCAGTCCCAGATTGCTGGAAGAGACTCCTTTAGGATCCCTGCCAACATGGATGCACGAATTCTGTAGCTCATTGCGATGTCTTGTGTCGATCCTCCAGTAGCCAGGAATCTACAGAAGAATGTTAATGGAACAAGCGCTTCATATTAATGTTCAAATACTTATCACAATGAACTTTATTGCTGCAAATATTAGTAATAGGGTGAAAAATACATACATTGTGTTTCACAATCAGGACTAAGAACAGAGAAGTTACAAGGCCCTAGGGAGTAGCAGGGAACTAGGGTATTGATGAAGAACAACATATTCATCTCTTTGAGCAGCAAACATTTTTCCTGATAAATAATCCATCAGCTGTCTATAACATGCACATCAACTGTGCTTTTAGTCTAAAGAAGAGTAGAGGCTCAGGCAAACGAAAGAGATATTGCGGTCATAACGCGACCACATATTGTTTAGACCACATATGGCTAAAAGCCAAGAAACAGGGAGACGACACTGACGGATGGGGAAAGGGCGTTGACCGAGTCACAGCACTTTGTGCGGGACACACTGGAGTGTGGCAAAACCACTTTTCCACGCAGTGGCGGCCGCCCACACTGCCGCTGCACTGTGTGTTTCATGCGTCCCGCGCCCATCTGTAGCATTCTTCTGTTTCCTATCCCCTCTCGCAACCTTTCTTTTTCAGTGGCCCACGTGCTTTCCCGTGGTGGCCCCATGATTGTTGAAAGGTCAGCTTCTCCTCACAGGTCATGAGCATTGCGGTTGTGGTTGGTGAAGGCACATTGAAGACCAGGGAAAAAAAGAAAAAAAAAAATGTGCTATGTTTTTATATGTTGTTTCCAAAAGTCACTCGAGGTGCATTTTGAAGCAGATGATGTGAGGAAAACACTGTTATATTTGTGCAAACACAGTACGTATGCACGCAGTCTCACTTGCTGATTTCTTGACAGATACAAGCATTTTACCTCAGTATGACTGCAAGCCTTTCTTTTGGAGAGTTGGGCTTCCTATGCATTGGTGGGTGCAGGATTCTCTCGTAGACAAGGACCAATAGCTTGTCAACTGAAAGCTTGATCATCCTGCATTCAATAAATAAATGGTAATTCTGTATGACAACACACTTTTCAGCATGAGCAACAGCTTCCCAAAAGCTACTTGCAAAACAAGTAGCCTTGTTTGTATGTACATTTCATTTACCTGAAATGCTTGAAATGGTATTCCGGATCATTATGTCGTAGCTCCTGCACGAGGTGATGGTACTCCCCATACCACGGATGTTTGTCGAATATTTCTCTTATGTACAGTGACCGCCTCCTCTTGCAGCGCAGGCGATTCAGCAGCAACGAGATGATTATATTTTTTCGCGCTGGGTATGCCCACACCATCTGAATAAGGAATCCGGGTTCTACCACGAAATGCTGGAACTAGAGACTCTGCAAACGCTTTCAATGAAAAGGCGTGAAACTTCCGTGAAAGTGAGCGAGAAAGAGTGTAGGAGAAAGGGAGTGAGCAGCTACGGGGATTGCTTCGCGAGTTTTAAGGCAGGTGGCATGCTGTACGCTTTGCGCATGCCCTGCGACAGTCGCGTGTCTCTGCGCTCATTAGGCTGCGTGCAAGTATAGGGGGGGCCGGTCTTGCACCTGGTGCAATGTCGCCGACTTGACGTATCCGACTTCAGCCGGCACTCACCCACGTGCCTAAAATGTGGGAGTTCACCTTAAGTCAAAATTAATATAAAGGGGAGCGCGAAGAAAGCGTTCTTTTTTTAGTTTCCTTTGCTATAAGGTGACATTTTATTGTGCCCCTGTTAAGATGGTGGTGGCCTTGCTTCACTTTCAGGCCTGCAAATTCTTCTGAAACCTCGTTAGTTCCACGTTATAGCTAGCGCTAGTGTACATAAACAACTTGGACACCCTCCATGTAACATGAGGTCATGTGTTTAATCCCAGCCATGACATCCACATTCCAGTGGTGGTGGAATGCAAAAACACTCGTGTACTTTGATTGAGGTGCACATTAAAAAATTCGATACGGTCAAAATTATTTCATAATTCCCTACCGTGACGTGTCTTTTAAAGGGCCCCTGAAACGGTTAGGACAAATTTTGTAGACGCGTAGGGTACAGCTTAAGTAGAACATTCGCACCACAATTTAAGTGAAGCGTTAGGTATTAATGGAGCTACAAGCGATTAAAAGTTACCCTCCTCCCTAGCCATGCTTTTTCTCCTCAACTCGTTCGCCGAGCGAGCGGGGCTAAGCTCCGCCTTCACTGGTTTAGCGTCACGATGCGACGTCACATCTTCCACTTCCGGTTGTTTTGGAGCCCGCCCGCGCGAGACCTCTCCGCTAGCCGCTTGGCCGTCGACCCCAAGCGAGAGCTATCGAAGCAGCGTGCGTTGCGAGCATTCTGTCGTAGCGCCGAACGTGTTTTGTATTCCGGTAACCACAGGCAAGCTGGTCATTTCGGCAAATGACTGGAGGCATGAACTCAAGCTGATGAAGGAACGTTAGCGTAGACGTACGTGAGCGGCCTGATCGGTCTGCACGGTCCATACACTTGTTGGCGCAGCGCTTAACCAGCCAAACAAAGCGCTAACATTGCTCTGACCAAGTGTAAAACATTTTAAACATTTATAAAAACGTGTTGATGATTACACTCCTGCGAAAAATACACACCAACAGCAAAGAAGAATACACTTCGTTGCTGCTACTGTGTATGGTTGAGCTTTGTGCCACCAGGTGGCTGCACCGTGCAGACCATTCACATTTGCCCTTCTGCTCATCTCATGGCTCATCCCGTTACGGCACAGTTAAGTGGCCAGACTCTGTCCCCTTGCTCTTGCTTTTGCCCTAATACCGGACTCGCGAAACGCTATTGCGTTAGTAATCTTCCGGTGTAAAGTGACGGCCACAAACGCGCAAATCCTGGCGCCGATCGGATAGCAGCAGCCTGATGCGCAGCAGCCAGTTCGCTCGTACGCTGCCTTGCAGTGGGACACGATGTCGCAGCTTGACATATTGCCAGTCGCTACGTTTGCAGTCCACAAGGCAACAAAGTCGAATCATAGTGCTCGCGAAAAGACTTGAGACCGACTCTGACCGCGGAGCTCTCGTCAAAATGGAGTATGTTGTAACATAAGCAGACGACACTTGCTGTGTGCCGGAAGTGCTTAAGTGTACTGAAAAATTATTCTTGTGCATTCTCTTTATGTTACTTTCTTTTCATAAAAACAAATTAACTAACATTCCAACTATTACGAAGATCATTTGTTTACCATAAAGTTGGAAAAATTATCGATCACGCGCCCTTGTCAGCCAATCGGATAGCTCGCCCCACTGACGTCGTATGGGTGATTTCGGTCATATGGGTAGGGGTGGCTTATAATTCCGCCGAGCAGTGTGCTGCGATCGGCAGCGATGTGCATTTTTAAAACCTTATAATAAATTACACGCTTTACGCGGGGCACTTAGATGTGTCAATCAATGATCAGAAGGACCTACTCTAACGACTCAGTACGTTTGTAGAAAATCATTAAAACCGTTTCAGGGTCCCTTTAAACAGATTGATTAATTTCAGTTCAACAACTTGGTCAAGAATGAACATGGAGGAAAAAGACTGAAGGGGTGAAGTGTTTCACCCGTTCAGTGTCATTGATCTGTGTTAATTCTTGTTCGAATTGTTATGGTGCTATTCCCACGCACTTAAGCAAGTATCCTGTCGAGCATGGAAGAAAGCGCCAGAAAGACGGTGGAGACGACGATCGAAGTAGCGCTTGCGTTGTTGTTCTGCCATCTAGTCTGCAGCCGTCTCTCTCTGCATGTATTTTGTAAATGCAATTTCCTATCCCTTTTGGCTACTCTCATCCCAGTGGCAGAATTTTTTCCTACGCTACCTAGTTCTGTAAGATGGATTGCTGCCATCTTGGTCAAGTCAAGCACAGAGGAGGGAGAATGCACTTGGGGAGTCTTTTGCATACCTTCTATTGTTGCCCCAAAGCAGAGCTAAGATTAGGCAGCATCTGTGGCACGCTGAGTCTCGGAGATGATATGCTGGGATTTGTGTCATAATCTGCTGA
Source organism: Dermacentor variabilis (assembly GCF_050947875.1). Lineage (NCBI taxonomy): Eukaryota > Metazoa > Arthropoda > Arachnida > Ixodida > Ixodidae > Dermacentor > Dermacentor variabilis. The sequence goes on from NC_134577.1 coordinate 122,270,232, forward strand.
CCACCTGCAGTCTGATTATGTGCCATTCAACTCTTAGTGGTCACGTGCATTTCCCCACTTTGTGGTCATTCCAATTGGTAGCTACTGCACATACATGTATTTAGACACCATGCAGAAAAAGTGCTCAGGTGAACAAGACATATATATTAATTTAGCATACTTACAAGGCCCGGGAGCATTACAGGAAGCAGTGGTGAATAAAAAGATTTGCACAGTAAAAGAGGGAAAAAAAATACAGTTATAACAAGTAAAGGAAAACAATTTAACAAAAGGTTTCGTGAATGGCAATCTTGAAGCTGTTGATGTTGGTGATGGCGGCGATGGAAGCTGGAAGGTGGTTCTATTCTTTGCTAGTCTTTGGAATGAAAGATTCGCTGTAGGAATTAGCCCGACAAGATGGCATGCCAACTTTATTGTTATGATCTGAATGCGATGACACATAGACAGGAGCGGTCTTTTTTAAAATCGGATTATAATGATAGATTTTGTGGAACAATGAAAGGCAAGAGCATTTACGGCACAAAGATAGGTCAGGTAAGGCAAGCGTTGCTTTTATTGATGATACGCTGGCATGCCAAGAGTAATTTGATAGAAACGTGCTGTGTGATTCTGGGTGGATTCAATAATTTCGGAAAGTGTGGTGTTTTTGAGGTCCCAGATAGCGCATGCTTAATCTAATTTAGGGTGAACAAGAGTTTTTTATGGATGTAGTTCTACAGATAACGGTGCTCAGGAAAAATTGCGTCACAAGTACCCCACATGCAGTTTGCATTGTTAGTAACATAATTAACATGTATGTGCCAAGAAAGATCAGAACTGATGAGGATGCTGAGGTACTTGTATGATGTCACAGGATCTAGTCGGATGCTGCCAAGAAAATACTCGCTGCTGACAGTGTGGTCCCGCCTAGTTATTCACATGCTTTTACACTTTTTGGTGTTGAGCCGCATCATCCATTTATTGCACCATGAGGACAAGTGGTTAAGATCTTTTTGAAGTTCATGCTGATCGCAGCGTTGGGCGAGTTTTTTATATAGAACGCAATCGTCTGCAATATATAGAACGCAATAGCCTGCGAAAAGTTTTATTGATGAAAATGTGACGCATTCAGAGAGGTCGTTAATGTAAGAGTAAGGGTCCCAACACTGATCCATGTGGGACACCGGATGAGACAGGCGAAAGAGTAGAGGAACAGTTGTTAGCAGTCACAAATTGGGTGCGCTCAGAAAGAAAATCTTTAATCCAGTGGAATACCTTGGTGTCTAAGTTAAGTTTGCTTAATTTAAGAAGAAGTAAGTCATGCATAAAATTTATTTGTTCCCGAAGCTGTTGATGGTACTTGAGCACTTTGTGACGGTGCTTGAATCGCTCGCCTGGGTGGAAGCCAAGATTTGCACTGTAGGTTGGTAGGGTCCTATCATTGCTTTCTGTTGGAGTGCTCTCATTCAAGGACATTTGTGGACCATCTGAAGGTGAAATATATTCATTCACCGCTCTAAAATCATATTCTGCCTCACTCAACTCACATGAATTTCGCCCATAAAATGCATGTGAATGAAACGTTGCCAATCTGTGGTTGCATTACATCAAAAATCGTGCAGCAATCCCTTCAAGCATGAAGGAAGGAAAAGAGAGTGTTGCTTTCATCTGGAGGCATTGCCACTTACACTTCCTAGTTAAAAAAGTTCCTGAAGGCGGGTGTTGCCAACCTAAGTAATCGGTGAATGCGAGCAAATACACGTTGAGTGCCTCCCTACATCTGACCGGAATGGATATTTACGCATGTCCGCAGGCATGTTAGGGTTAGGTGCTATTAGTAAGAAAATGAGAATTTTTAGCCCCGCAGCTTTGCAAAAATTGCTGTGATAGTATATGCTGCTCATATATAACGAATTTAGCCAAGGTGAAATTTCATTGCAGTTTGCTTTCAAAAGATTGATTGTATGAAAGAGCTGAGTGTATGTTGTGCGTGCTTGTGTCCTTGCAGGTGAACTGCATGCAGATCTCGTGCTTGCTGGGCCAGATTGAACTGGAAGGGCACCGTGTGCCACTTATGCTCAGTGGTCGTACATTGCCATCCTTTCTGCATTATGACACATCACCACGGGCGGGTGGCTTTGTGGACGGCCGCTTTCTGACGGGCATCCGGCCGCAGGAGTATTTCTTCCACTGCATGGCTGGACGGGAGGTGAGCCACTTGGCCGTCATTGCTGTGTTTACCTGTGGGCTGTGCTAAGCTGCCGGCCATCCTAAATGCAATGACAGACACACCGCTCTCACTGTATGAATGCCATGCAGGCAGAATTTTTATCAGTTTACTGAGATATAGCTTCCTTGGTTCTCCACAAGAAAAGTAGAAAAATACCTATAAAGAAAGAGGTCAGGCAAGGAGACACAATCTTTCCAATGCTATTCACTGCATGCATAGCAGTACAATCGCCTTGTTACAACAGGACCCTGACAGTCTGACAAAAAGTGTCCATTTTATCCGAAGTCCATAATATCCGAAACGCCTCACTTCCAATACTTTGGTCAGGATGTGTAACAACGTTATTGTAAAGAGTGAGGGAGGAACGTCCAAAGTAAAATAAACAAAGAAAGTCGCAGTTTCGCCCGAAAGGCAGAACAGTGATTGCATAGCAAATTAGTAGACAGCTATGCGAAGTAAGGATAGTAGTTTTATCGGCCGTGTAAAGTTGTAAACATTCGCTTACTAACGAAAGCAGCAAGCATGGTGCCACACACGTGCAGGTAAACATGAACACATGTCACTTGATGAATGCAGAAAGTCACTGTCAAATTGTTGAAGTGATAAAACGCGGCAGCAGCGATCTAATTGACCTTCATGCATCTCTTACTTCATTGTGAAAGAAACGTCAAAAGCAAAGCCCATATGAAGCTACCAGCACTATGTGCACTCTGCAAACATTGCAGATAGCTTAGAAGATGAGGCCCGCGCAGGCGCGCACTCTGTCCACATTGCAGATTGCTTTCAAAATGCGGTACCCGTGTGGCCGTGCCGTAAGCAGCAACCGCAGGAGTAGAACCCCCCTCTTTGCCTTCCCCCTGCGCCTCGCCCGTGCAAAACGGTGCACTTTCGCCCTGCGTCCCAATCTCGCGTGCGCGCACACGCGATGTCGAGCCGTAATCATTGGCTGACCCTCGCGAGTCAGTTGCCAGCCCATGTCGACACGGCAAAACTCCGTTATATGCGCCTGATTTTGGCAAAAATTTCCCCTAATTTTATCCATTGTAATCGATAGTCTGTTTTAGCGCGGTCCGTTAAAAGCGAACTTTGTTGCATTAATGAAGTAGGTATAGCAAACTAGGTTGAAATATGGTCCATTATATCCGAAAGTCTGTCGTACGCAGGTCCGTTCTAATGAGCGTAGAATGTATTCAAGCTATTAAACTTGGAAGGTTTAGCAGCGAGGATCACTGGTGAATATCTCTGCAACCTTCAGTTTGCAGATGACATTGTCCTGTTCAGCAACAATGGGGATGAATCAGAACAAATGATTGAGGACCTTAACTCTTTCCGTACCGCGCTCATTGGGCAACGTTGGCCCACTAACTATGGTTTGAAGTGCTGGTTTCGAGGCTTTCCGCGCTGCTCATGGACACACTGCGCTCTTGGATGTGAAGGAGTATTTGTCTCCTAAGCAGTTCGCCTTTTTCCCTCAGGCGGTAATTTTTGAACGCGTTGCGAAGTTTTCGCTCTCGTCAAAGTAGAAAGCAAAAATGGCCGCTGTCTTTCGAGACTTTCCATGCCATTCATGGACACTTTTCACCATAGGACGTGAAGGAGGAAAACTATATTTTTGTTTTCTAAGGAGTTTGCTTTTTCCCCACCAGGCGTTAATTTTTGAAAGCACTCAGAAGTTTCGCGAAAATCAAAGTAGAAACCAAAAATGGCGGCCTCCGGGAGTGGCACGTGCGCATTGAAAGATCGCAGGTCTCGCAATTCCGCTGTGTTTGTGGCTGACTGTATCCATGGATCGAGCAGCAGCGAGTATGAGGATGCTACCTTTTCGTCAGACTTTGACTCCGAGACTGACGATGACGCAAGCCAGCTCGAAACGTCGATGGCTGTAGCCTGGCATGCTAAACTGTAGTGCTTGCACTTAAATTTTTGTAGTGAAATACCTATTCAATGAAAAATCTAGTTTTTTTTTTTCAGAGATGTTGCCAATAGACGAAAGTACATTTTGTATACCTCATCATTTTTGTTACATTTTCTCCTTAGTAGATGCAAGCGTGTCTTCACAAACTTTGTTCAATTTTATCCCACAATCTTGATTTTGGAAAATTATATCTTTTTCATGACATACATCGTTAATTAAAGTTTTATGAATAAAGGGAAAATGAGACATCCACCCGTTCGTAGAAATTGCTACAAAGGAAACCCATACGGGTTCCTCGAAAGAAAAGCCTCATAGTTGAAGAAAAATTCGTCCTGGTCCGGGACTCGAACCCGGGACCACCGCCTTTCCGGGGCAGCCGCTCTACCATCTGAGCTAACCAGGCGGCTAGCAGATGGCAGAGCGAAGTCGAATTTGTCGACAACACGAAGCAAAGGCAAGAGTTTGACGTAGTAGTTCTGCGGAAACCCGCAAGGTGGAGAGAAGTAATGAATAAAGGGAAAATGAGACATCCACCCGTTCGTAGCAATTGCTACAAAGGAAACCCATACGGGTTCCTCGAAAGAAAAGCCTCATAGTTGAAGAAAAATTCGTCCTGGTCCGGGACTCGAACCCGGGACCACCGCCTTTCCGGGGCAGCCGCTCTACCATCTGAGCTAACCAGGCGGCTAGCAGATGGCAGAGCGAAGTCGAATTTGTCGACAACACGAAGCAAAGGCAAGAGTTTGACGTAGTAGTTCTGCGGAAACCCGCAAGGTGGAGAGAAGTAATGAATAAAGGGAAAATGAGACATCCACCCGTTCGTAGCAATTGCTACAAAGGAAACCCATACGGGTTCCTCGAAAGAAAAGCCTCATAGTTGAAGAAAAATTCGTCCTGGTCCGGGACTCGAACCCGGGACCACCGCCTTTCTGGGGCAGCCGCTCTACCATCTGAGCTAACCAGGCGGCTACATGAAAAGTGCACTCATTCTGCCTTTTGTTTAAGGGGTCTTTGGGACTGAAATTCGGCCCAGAATTCAAATTTTCAATTTTTATTTTCTGCTTTCCTGACGTGTTTCCACGTCTTGTCTCCGAAATTTGGTTACAAAATATCGAGTAATTCTTCCGTTATCGTGATCTGAAGATGCGAATCCGCAAGCATTGCCCTTTAAATTCGGGACAAATTGCGCCCGATTTTTGTTGCGCATAACTCACTAACTATGCGCTCTGCCAGCGCTATTTTGGTATCATTCGAAAGCATATGTTCATGGCTTTCATTATTCATCGGTCGGCAACATTGCCGGTGCTGCGGTCACGAAAAAAAACAACAGAAAAAGAAATTCATGGCGCACGCTATTATTGGCCAGTTTGAGCATGTGACCACGATGGAGAGTCATGATTGGTTCCAAAGACCACGAGCGCTCAAACGACGGAAACAGCTGCCATTTTGTCTTAGTCTTGCAACTGCGACGTTTGATATGTTGGAGGTCTGACAAAGTTTTGTTCCGTGAATCGTTATGGGTGGAAATGTACGAGACGCAATAAACTTTCGGAAGCGATTCCATCGTCGCAGTTGGCACAGGATACCTGGCAGCTCGCCAGTCAAGTCATACCTCTGCCGAACGTCGACGCCTCAACTGCTTTGCCGGATCACACATATTCACACGCTCGTTACACTTGCATAAGAATTGAACATGGCTGTTGTAATTGAAGAGGAAGTGGATAAGATAAGAGCACATGAGAAAACTATGCTCTATAAGATTGCACCTACAACGGCCACGGAGTGAAAGGTTCGGCGCTTTGTTACCGATAGGGCAACAGCCTCACTCGCGAAGCCCGCTACTTCGTACATTGTCATCAAACTTGCAGCAGTGAACAATCTTCTCGGCGCTTTCTCGTGCAATACTTGCGGTGGTTCTACGTAGCTGGTGCAGCGCGATCAGGATTACAGTCTCGCTACTAAACCGACTGTGGTTTGTGAAATCTGCAGTGAAATTGCGTCGGGATGGAGCTCGCGAGGAATTAAGGGCCCAAAAACGTGTACAGTCAACTCCCGTTAATACAGAGTTCACGGGGACCGCAAAAAACTTCGAATTAAACGAACTTCCAATTAAGCACAAAGCACAAAAAAACAGCACTTTATTTGTGGCGAAATCGAGTATTTTCTCTAAGAAAAATAGTCGGTCATCTTGCTTTGCTTCTTCTTGCCGAATCGCGCTGCTGAAAGCAAGTTCTGCAGGCTGTAGATGTGGCGGAACGCTTCTTCCGCGTTACCTTCAGCGGCAAAGAAGCGCTCCGCAAGAGCAAGGCCTGCAGCTACATCGGCAACCTTAGGTTGCGGCTCGCCTTCAACGTCACCGTCGCTTTCCTGGGTCGCTTCCTGGGGCCGAATAATCTCTACAATTTCGCTATCCGTCAGCGCACCGCACGTTTCGACCGCCTTGTCTACGGCGACGTAATCTTCAAAATTGACGTCCCCGAGAGCATCACCAAAATCAGTGCCGTCAAGCGCGCTTGTTGACGCTTCCTCCACTGAAATTTCAGAGGCATCCTCCGAAGAAGCTGCCACAAAACTGCAAGCCCTGAAGCAGTTTGCGATTGTTTCTTGCTTCACACGATCCCATGCTCGCGCCAACATGTGGATGGCACTAAGCAGGCTCACCTCGTCCTTTGTGGAGCTATCCATACACAAAATCATGCGCTCGAGGAGGTGCCGCCTGTACAGGACTTTAACATTCTTGATGATGCCTTGGTCCATTGGCTGCAAAACAGCCGTTGTGTTTGCAGGCAAAAATGCGAGGCGTATTGCACTCAAGGCTGGCACATTCACGTGAGAACTGCAGTGATCGACAAGGAACAACACCTTGCGGTTCGAAGCAGGAAACTTGCGGTCCAATTTGCTTATCCAGCTCTTGAAGATTTCGGCCGTCATCCACGCTTTTTTGTTCGCCTCATAGTCCACAGGCAGCGTCTTCATGCCTTTAAAACATCTCGGCTTCGCGGCTTTCCCGATCAAAAGTAACCGACATCGTTCCGTGCCAGTCGTGTTTGCCGCGATCAGCACCGACACTCTCTCCTTGCTGCGTTTGCCCCCAGCGCAGTCGTCGTCCTTGAATGTCAGGGTCTTCTCTGGTAGAAGCCGATAGAAGAGTGCAGTCTCATCTGCATTGAAGATGTCTTCCGGTCTGTATTCGGCGAGATATTCACGCAGCTTTCCGTCCTTCCACGTGGCGCATGTTTCCTGGTTAACGGACGCCTTTTCACCACACACGCTCTTGAAAACCAGGTCATGGCGATCTTTAAAGCGCGTCAGCCATCCATCTGACGAAACGAAGTCATCGATCCCCAACATTGCTGCAAGCGTTCGGGCTTTCATCGCAACGATGTCTCTGCTGAGAGGAAGTTTGTCGCTCCTGGCCTCCCTAATCCAAACCAGCAGAGCCTTCTCCAAATCTGGGTAAGCGCCGGTGCGCATTCGCTTCCGAGAAGTCTTGAACTTGTCGTTCTCAAATGCATCCATTATTGTGCGCTTGTTCTTGATGTAGTTAGAGAGCGTGATCGGCTTGATCCCGTACTTCCGCGCTATGTCTTGTTTGGCGGCACCTCCATTCTCAACTTCCTTCAAAACCTCGACTTTCGTTGCCAAGTCGAGCGTGCGATAAGAGCCACGGTTTGCCATGGCTATAAACTGCGCGACTAGGTACAGTCAATTCCGAATCACTCGTGGAAAAACCTAGCCTACGAGCTTCCCGCACAAAGGCGCTCGACCAACACACGCCTCGACATACGCTGCGCACGCTGCAAGACTAACCTCGCCCAATCTCGCCACTGCCAGTATGCAGCGCTGCGTGCACCTATGGCGGCCTCCGCGATCAGCTCCGGCCACGCGCGGCAGCCGCGCGTGGACTCCGGCGGGAGCCTCCCGCCGGAAGCGGCTCCCGCCGGAGTTGATTGCGGAGGCCACGGCAGCCGCAGCAATGAATAATCGCACCGCTCCAAGAAGGATGGCGTTGCGGGCGGCTGCGGTGGCGATGACACCAACGCGGAGCACGGAACTGTTGCAACACTTGAAAAATTGCACATTCTACCAAAGAATGACGGTCACCTCGAGGATCCCGGCTGAAAATTAACTTCCAATTAAACAATATTACTGGATGAGGACTTCGAATTATCGAGCGATTTCTTCTATAGGATTACATGCAAAACTGACGGGACCAGCACTTCACTTCTAATTAACCGAACATTCCAATTAAGCGGCTTCGAATTATCGGGAGTCGACTGTAATCCTTTTGAAGTGAACATACTCGCAGTGTATGCTATATGTCCTCAACCGGCAACGGCAAAACGGCCATGAATTATACCTACTGCCTACTGATGGCCTTTGATGCCATTTGTTCATTCTTTCAATATATCAGTTGTGAAATGTTTTGTGTTGTTTTATCAAAACTACAATTTTGATGATGATGCCGTATTGGAGGTGCATTATCTCTGCTTTGTTAGAGTTGTAGGACGATCCCAGCGCTGACATCCAGTTTTCAAGATTGGAGTCGTGCATGAATTAGATGGTAGCTGGCCCATGCCATCGTCCAACTTATCCACGCTGAGGGCATTGTTGAAGGGAAGGACTGCTTCTCATCAAGAACGAGGAATATGGGTTTATTTACAGTATCTACAAAAGGACGTTGCAGTTCATCAGTCTAGCATGACTGCGAAAGAAACTACACTCGAGCAGCTGCACAACAGCGGTTTATAAACACTCGGTCCTCCCTCGATCCCAAGGCAAGGGAAACGTTCGACCAGTCATCGTAAACGATTCGCCTCTCTGCCGGAGGGACACACTCACACACACACTTCCGCACAAGTTCACGGCCCCCACCGACGTCAGACGGTCTTCGCAGAGCTCAAAGCTTACGTCAGGAAAGGCGCCTTTTATTCCCCGAGCTGACCCCCGCAGCGCGGCCGCCGGTTGTCCATTGTCGTGCGTCTTGAACGGCGCGTGGGATGGGTGCTCCAACTACGTTCCCTCGGGCACTCCCCCGCTCGCGGCAGACCAGGTCGGCAGTGGCGTGTTCAGTCATAAAGCCTGGTTCGTCGAACTCATCTCGGCTCCCACGACAGAGAGGCGAGGACGCGGCATTGTCCTCTGCACAGTAGATTTAGTGACGCCGTTTGGCTAGAGCGTAACGGCGACTTTCCAAGAAAAGTTGACGCCGCTGTCGCAACTGGCTGGCAAAACTTGCACCTCAGCGGGCCGTTCTTAACAGCTTTTACTTGCGCTGTCATTGTAATTCTTTTTTTCCAGAAAGGCAAAGCTGTGTAGAGTGTAAATATGCAAAATGGCTTTGTTGCATTTATTAAAAAAATAAAAAGTTTCTTTTTTTATCAGTTAGATGTATTTCTCTCATTGAAGTTTGCAATGTTCTTATTTGATATAAAATTGGGTTAGAACACCATACTTGCTTATTTGCACCCTTTGTTTGTTCCACATCATTCTTGTATGTTGATATTTGTTATGCCATGTACAGTTTGGTACTAGATAGCTCTTCTTCAAGTAAATTATGCAGTAAAGCTGAATTTCTTCAATTTCTGGAAAGTTATTTACTCTGCAAGAAAACTGGATGTATATTTCAAACTAGCAGATTGAAATACATAAACTCGGCAAGTTTCATCAAAATTGACAAAGAAATAAAAAAACAAAGTTTTCAGCCACAGGGTCTCCCCTTAAGGGCCCCTCACCAGGCCCCATAGCAAATTTTGGTTATACGCTGGAAGTTGTTACGTGTCCTCCAGGGAGCGTCCTGCTGCAAAAGTTTGTCAAATCGGCTCATTAATAGCTGAGATAGAAATACAGTGGAACCCCGTTCATACGTTTTTCACCGGACCGGGGGAAAAAAACGTAACAGCCGAGAAAACGCAACAGTGAGGAAAGCTCCGAAAATGAATGAAAAAAAGGGCAGCTTCAACTATAGACAATTTATTTCCACAGAGTGCGCTTAGGACTTAAAAAAGCCTATAATGATGGCTTGCCGTTTCTTTCGCTCGGTAGAAATCGCCACACGTTTCTCAATAGCCTGGAAGGCCGCATTGCTGTCAGCGTCGCTGTGAGGTGCGACGTACCTGCAGAGGTCTAGAGCCGCGACGGCTTCTCCAAAGCTAGGATTTGGCCACTGCCCGGCATCATGCGGCTCGTGCTCCTCGTCGTCACCGCGCCACGGCAATGGCAACGGACGAAGGAATATCCGCAGGAAATTTTGCCCTCTTTGGCGTAATCATGCTAACCTGCTAACGACTGTTTAGTATTGCTGCGGAGCGCGCGCGTCCGAGCAGCCCGGTTGCGCGCGGCGCGGCGTGGGAGAAATGTAAACAAGAGAGGAGAGCTGTCCCGGTAGGCGGAGCAACGCCACTAGCAACGCCAACTTCCGGTTTCACTTTTGCTTCACAAAGAGTGACGTGAGGGCCTCTCCCGAGTTTCCTTCCTCCGTGAGTCGACCCGTCCAACAACCATGCGGTGACCCTAATCACAGTGATGATAGTGAGAGCATTTTTCACGAATGGCCACTTAGTGCGGCCTCTCGAACTGGCGTGCGGCTTTTTGCAGCCAGTTCCATAGCCAAGCCCGGCCAAGCCCAGCCAAAACTCGTCAAAAGCCAAAATGGCGGTTGGAGCGCGTTGCCTACTTCAGCCCAGGCGGGTTCGGGGTGCCAAGTTGCGACGTATCATGCGGGAACGTTTTCACAGCTACAACGTAACAGCGGGGTTCCTTATAAATTGAATCCTATGGAAGCTATGCCGGGACCGGATGAAAACGACGTAGCAGCCGGGAAAACGCAGCAGTGAGGAACGTAACAGCGGGGTTCTACTGTATTTCAGTGCTGCGAACCCATAATTTCAGCAGGCGGGCTCCACTTCCAAGCAAAACGCTCTCTTCACTCGCCCTGTCTAGCCTACGCAAGCAAAATTCCTTCCCTGCGTTCTCCCATACCGGACCTTGAAGGTCGCGTGACGCATATGTCACAGGCACCGCCTTCATTTTCTTTCCTTCTCGCTTTTTTTGCCCCCTGCGCTACACATTTACGCTGACCGCGTTGCGCACGAGCTGTTGTCTCGTTCGCGCAGCAAACGATTTTGCACACTGTTCACAAGGACACATGACTAGCGCTATAATTCAGTGCTACATGAATACTGAGGCAGAACAAGCAGCTCGCAGAGTGTGATAAAGTGCTGGGACATGGTAGAAAATAGCATAGTTTCGGTACCTGCGCATGTGACCGCACCACTGTGGGAACAAGCAGACGAAGTGGAAGTACATCTCTCTTGCTTTGATGCGAAGTAAAACAAAAAACATGCTGACATTCCATTTGTGTGTTCTATTATTTCTCTAAACTTCAATTCGTCCATTCAAGCAACAGATCGCACAGATGTTGTCTTGAATAATTCTGGAAGTCGCAGGTCACTACGAGCGACATCAGACTGCGGACACGATTACATAGGTGCAGGAGCTAGACTACGTCACCGTCCCTCTCCCGGCAGATTCGCCGCGAGTGAAGAGGGAAACAGTGTTCGGATTGAAATTTCAGGCCTTTCCGCGGCGCATAGCGATGTAACACCTAGCAGACACGATCATTGGCGCGCATTGTATGCGCTGCACTTGTCAGCTCAAAATGGCCAGACTTGGAGGGGCCCTTTAAGCATTACACAAAATATTGAGTGCAGTAGTTTCTTCAGAAAAAAAGTCTGGCGTAACCTACAAAAAACACGTATTCTTCCTTTGGTAAGAGAAGAGTTAACAGAGAATGTGTAAGTGTGGGGTCGGAGATTAATATGCAGAAGACAAAGTTACCGTATTTACACGATTGTAAGTCGACTCGAATGTAAGTCGACCCCCCCATATCGCTTGACCGGAAAAAAATATATATATAAGAGAGCACACCCAAGGGCGCATTCGATAGCGAAAATTTATTAGTAGCTGACATGGTCACTGGACTACTTGTCTTCACTAGTGCTGCCATCGTCATCGTAGCTGCGGTCCCACAGCGCGTCGTGGTCCTGCGAAATTTCAAATTTGGCCAACCACCGCACCAGGACATCTTGCAGAACAGCAGCTCATGCCAAATGCACCCAACCACACGCAGCCGTCAGGGAGGCTCTTTTGACAGGTCTGGTTGGCGTAATTTCGCAGCCTTCTGCCGCCAACCACTTGTTGTACTCACGGCGGAGCAGAACCTTAAAATTAAGGCGGAGGTCCGGGCTTATTTCATGACCACGTCGCACTTCACTGGCAGGGACCGATCACGCATTTCAGCGACATGCGCCGCAAGCTTAGCCTACAGCTCCAGAAAGCGTCCAGACTTCGGCACGTGGGAAATTTCTCACCGTCACAGGTGAAAATTTCACTTTGCTGCAGTCGCCATTCTCACACCACCCGTTTAGAAACATTGAAATTGTGGCCCGCTGCGCAGTGATTTGTTTCTTCGGCGTAAAGGATGGCAGCCCTCTTGAACGCTGCTGTGAACAAGTGCCGAACGATTAGTGGGCCTGGAGCACTCATGACGACTGGGGAAGCATAGAAGTAGCACGTAGCCGGCAGTCAAGTGGAACGCGTCAAACCAATACCAATGCATTTACACAGAGAAAGAGAAACTCGCGAGCGGTGTCTGCTCTTCCATGAACTACCGATACTCCCTGAAAGCACCGCCGTTCTGAGAGTGCCGTCACAAATGAGAACAGCGGCGCTTCCATCAAATATCGACACTCCCCCATGAGTGTTGCATGCACTGTAGGACTCAAAAATGTTGAAAAACCCTTCCGAAAAGCTAGCAGACACGCGGGATAGCGAAAAGATATGGGTAGGGCCATAGAGCAAACATAAAATTGTAACTACGTTGTAGCTCCAGTTGGTATCGCCTTTTTTTGGCAAGGCCATGTTTTGGTTTCGATTGTAAGTCGACCCCCCCAACTTCAGACTTTCAAGTTTAAAAAAGGGGTCGACTTACAATCATGTAAATACGGTAGTTCAATAGCCTGGCAAAGGAACAAGAGTTCAAGATCGCCAGTCAGCCTCTAGAGTCTGTGGAGGAGTACGTTTATTTAGGTCAGTTACTCACAGGGGACCCTGATCACGAGAAGGGAATTTACAGAAGAATAAAAATGGGTTGCAGTGCATACGACAGGCATTGCCAGATCCTGATTGGGAGCCTACCATTATCATTAAAAAGAAAGGTGTACAATCAATGCACTCTACCGGTGTTAATATATGGGACAGAGACTTGGAGACTTACAAAGAAGCTCGAAAACAAGTTAAGGACTGTGCAAAGAGCGATGGAATGAATAATGTTAGGCGTAATGTTAAGAGACAGGAAGAGAGTGGTGTGGATCAGAGAGCAAATGAGGATAGCCGATATTATAACTGACATCAAGAGAAAAAAATGGAGCTGGGCAGGCCATGTAATGCATAGGATGGATAATTGGGGGACCATTAGAGCTACAGAGTAGATGCCAAGAAAAGGGAAGTGCAGTTGTGGACGGCAGAAAAGTAGGTGGAGTGATGGAATTAGGAAATTCGCAGGCGCAAGTTGGAATCAGTTGGTGTAGGACAGGGGTGATTGCAGATCGCAGGGAGAGGCCTTCGTCCTGCAGTGGACATAAAATACTCTGATGATGATGATGATGATTGCTTTAAAAAGATCGTTCTGCGAGTTTTGAAAAAACATCTAGGTTGTGCTTGAACCACGTGTGTCGTAGCTGGCAGACATGTGACTACATCAAGAACTCATCTGGCAATAACCAGAAGCACTACAGCCTTTGTATGACCGTACAAAAGATACCACACTATAACTAGCTGTGGTGTTATTGGATTGTGAGTAGCATGTATGCGAAAAATCAGAAATATGCAATGAGATTGCCATTTCATCTCGTGGAGCACATGTGGATAACTTGAAAAGCATGCAAAGATACGCACTATCAGCACTTGAAGCCGATAAAAAAAGTAAGTCGTGGATTTGGAAATCCATGACTTCCCACAATTATTTGCAGTCTTTTGGATTTGCTGAATGACAGACAATTCCCAACAACTGCCGCAAACCATAACAATCAGCAAGATAGCTCTCGGTGCAATTTTAGTGGATTTTCTTCCCTCCTCTTTTTCTTCTTTTTTGATGTTGGCGACCAGAAATCGTCAAGAAATTTGAGCTCTTGGAACCTGAAGTAACACTTTTTAGGCTTAATGGTGAGGTCAGCAGTACAGATCTCAACGAGGATGCTCTTGAGTTATGCAAGATGTTCGTCAAATGTGCTTGAGAACACGTCGACGTAATCCAAATATACTAGGCGGGTGTGCCACTTGAGTTCAGCAAGGACGGCATCCATCATCTGCCGAAAAGTGGCAGGCGTGGAACAGAGACTGAAGGGGAGAAGTTTGAACTCGTAATACCCGCCAGGTGTCACAAATGCTATTTTCACGATCCTGCTCACCAACTTCAATTTGCCAATACCTGGACTTAAGATCTAACGAAGAAAAAAACTTGGCATGTTGGAGACGATCCAATTCATCGTTGATGCATGGCAATGGATAAACATTGCGCTTGATGACTAGGTTCAACTTTCTGAAATCTACACAGAAGCGTAGTGTGTGGTCCTTCTTTCTTACTAACACTACAGGGGAGGCCCATGGGCTTGTGGACAGCTGGATCACGTCTTGGAGCATCTCTTTGACCTGCTGTTTGATGGCTTCTATTTCCCATACTCGTTGCTAAAGTTTGTTATTAGAACAACTGAGCATTTGTTTTTGCACCTGGAGAAGCCCTTTAGCAATACAAATATTGCATTCAAGAAGCAGGGGAACGTTTGCCTCAGCAATGCCTTAGGCTTCGTCCTCCATGTCGCATTGGACAACGGTCAGCAGACTGCTCTTGGGTGGCAATGGGATGTGATCGTCAGCTACGTGAAGCGCAATGTCACAGTCGTTTTCATTACACTTTGGTATGCTTTGTATAGCAACCAAGCTCACACTACGCTTTTGCAAGTCGATGATGGAAATTTTCGCCTGAAGGAAATCCATGCAGAGTATAAGGCCCTTTGAACATTCAGGAAGAATGACAAATTCGCTGAAGTACCTGAAGCCTCAAATTTTGACACGTGCCATGAACCGGCCCACTGAAGTTATGAGGTGCCCTCCTGCAGTACAGATGTGAGTTCAAACCCATTGTGCCAAAAGTTTCTTCAGTGTATGTGTGATATTCTGGCTTATAACAGTCATGTCCACAACCGTGTCGATTGAGGTGATGACTTCGTGGTCATCTGTGGTTACTGGTACATCGCAAGATACCGACATTGTACTACACTGCTTTCTCTGCATCTGAACTTGTCATGTAGTGGTGGTCTGGACTTAGTTTTTCCTGGTGGCAGGGCTGGTGAGCTATGCCTGGTTGTGCTTGACGTGAGGAGGAGGTTGGAAGGCCTGTTTTGGGCAGGTGATGGTGACGTGGAGCAAACGAGGGCCTGGTCCCCGCGAGGTAATCTTAGATCTCCGTGGGGCATTCGCCATTGGGAGAACAATGCGCATTAAACTGAACGCCACGGAGCCCCGCTCGGCAGTAAGGACATGCCCTTTAGAGCTGATAGGCTTCACCGCAATGAAAACACAAGGGCCTCCGGTTCGCAGTGTGCCAGACGTTGCGCTTGCGAGGTGGCTGTGTTTCAGGCATAAATGGTGTGCTGAAATGCCTGAAGTCGCAAGTCGCTTGTTGAATGGGACGATGCTCACACTGTGAGAAATCAGGGACAACAAACCTTGAGTGGCTTCCACGTACGACGTGCGAGACAGCTGTTGTACTTCGTGCTGTGGTGTCTCCCTTCGTTTTGGGATTTGGACAGCCTGCCTGATTTCCTCATGGACGACCTCAGCCAGAGAAAGGCGTGGTACCGATTCCAGAGTGACTTGAAACTTTTGGAGCTCTTCCCAAACAACAAGCCTGATGAGCTCCCGCTAGGCTTCGGTACTGCAGGGCCTTTTCCATTGATGTGGCTTCCGCGAGAAACTCTGCAATGGTCTTTGGCGGGTTGCTTATCAGGCCACCGAATAGCTCTTGCTTGACACTGCGCATCAAGTTAGTTTTCTTCAAGCATGGACGGATCTGTGTGTCAGAAACTTCGGCACACATCTTTCACAAACATTGTGACCCTTTCGTTTGGCTGCTGTATCTTCACCTGAATAGCAGATTCAGCTCGCTCCTTGCGATCAAGGATTTCTTATGTGCTAATTAGCTGTCGACGGAATTCACCCCATGACGATAAGGCTGCCTCGTGGTTCACAAACCATGATCGCGCATATTTTTCGAGAGCAAAGTGGGAATTGCATTGCTTGCACTCTGGAGTCCAGCCGTTGAATTTGGCAACACACTCAAAGTGATAGAGCCAGTCATCAGCATCCTCTGAAGCGTGCCCATGGAAGGATTTGGGGATTTGCGGCTAGTTAAGGATGGCCTCTGTTGGTGAAGGTACTGAGGTACTCATTTTTCCAACGTGGTTGGATAGAGGCTCATACTCAGGCGGTAGTCCTTGAAGTCGACAACTTGTCCATACGTGAACAGGAGTCAGCTGGACCATACTTCGTACTGGGCTCGTGGATGGGATTCAATCTGGAAGCAGTAGCATGTACCGAGAACCTCCACCAGAGAAATGTAACATAGGTTAAAGACAGAGGCTGGCAAAAAATACGCCGTCTCTTTAATGGTGTACCAGAAGAAGAGCGTGCAGCTAACACACTTCGTCTTTCATAGCCCTGACCTTTGCGTGCCCTTCCCACAGTGTGGAAGTCCCACATTATTGTGTCAATGCAATATATGGACTTTCCTTTAAAAATGCTAAAAAATTAACTGCACTGAAGCTGGCATCAGCAGTTACAATTCGGCAGCGCCTTGGTCAGAACAAAAGATTTTCAGTGTCATTTTTATTCCCAGTGTGTTCCCGCACCTAGCTGCAAACTTCCGTTAGAAATATCCATTGTGGGCTCAGGGCCGTGGCTTCACAGCCAGTGGCTACCTGAGGCTCCCAGACACAACACATAGTGCAGGAGACCTGCAAAGGACAACCTTTACTGTCTGGAGCGCAGACCAACTGAGGCAAAACCCAGCTTCCTGATCGCCGCTCCCCGTGCCAGGCTCACCGTGTGTAGCCCGGGCGCATAAGCCCCGCTCCGATGATGATGATGGTGGCACAGAGCGGCTGGTGTCTCCATACTGCCCTCTCCCCTGGGGATCACGGATCGATGTCAAGGGAGATCAGGGACTCCAAGGGTGCTTGGGGGATTCCTGGTGTGCACATGGGACCTCGTCGCGAAGAAAGCGGGGCCACAGGGACCGGAGTAAAGCAATAGCGATCTCCACTTTGCCGGGAACCGGTGGCTGCAGGCCAGGATTGTAAAAAGCAGCTGCGGTGAGCCGGGCCCGGTAGAGAGACCCGGCATGATGAGCGTGTCGGGAGATCTCCGGAACGCGGCATGAGGGATAGAGGATGCGGGCTTCCTCTGGCATTTAGACAGGAGGCTGCTCAGATGCATCGCTATCCATCTGAGGAGCCTCCTCGGAGAGGAGACTGTTCGGATGGATAGCGATCTATCCGAGCATGCGGAATTGGATCATCTACAATCCGGGGTCTTCTCTCCGAGGAGAAGGTCCGAGTTGCCGAGGTCTTATTTATTTATTTATACAATACTGCAGGCCTTGGTGTGGCCCAAGAATAACTGGCATACAAATGATGGTAAAAGATAACATTAGCTGACTTAAATTAACAGTGCGCAGAATACCAATAGAGTCCACCAGCTACGAGTGCACAGCAAGGAAAGAACCCTTGATCATGTAATGAAGGCATTCCCAAAACAAAGTCTAGAACATATGTAGAAATGAATCATCAATACATTTTAAGCGAAGTAAAAGGACAATAAAGCAAAAATCAACTTGGCCAATCAATTCCTAAGAGAGCAATGATGTCAATAATTCAGGTGGTCGATGGAATAAATACTGGTTAGTAGCACTGAGGTAAATTGTTCCAATCCGTAATGGTGCTTGGGAAAAAAGAATATTTAAAGATGTTAGTTGTGGCATTATAAGGAGTTCAAGAGTCAGTGTGACGATGTCGTCTTCGGCATGCCACCATTGGCGTTACAAAAAGCTCTGCAGGAACCAGAAGGTTCCCGGAGGCGCACCTGGTCCGGTCTTCTTCCCCGACCTTGTTCTGGGGAGTGTACACAGCAGGTAGCCTGCAGGTGCAGCCGCATGCTTACTGTCATGCCACTGCACAGAGACCACCAGCGCCAGCCACCACAGGTGCGCAGGTAACAGGAGGGGAAGATCGCAGGCTGTCATGATCATTGCTTGAAGAGTGCTGCTTCCACTACAGTTGACAACTGGCCTCGAGCGCCCACGATTTCACTGGAACACCGGGCACCACTCACAGAGTTCTCGCGAGCCTACTGTGTGGAAATCCTCACACTACATTGCCAAGGGATGCAGCGACTCACGGAGGTGATGCCGACGCCATCGCGCTGATGTCACCCACGCCGGTAGCTTCCTTCTCTAATGACAGCGCTAAGGGCTGCAACAGCGCACTGCAGACGAAGACGCCCCCAAGTCCCATGCCAGACCTGATGACGATGACAGAGGAGGAGCCAACAGAAATGCTTTTCAGCGAACGCCAGAGCTGCAGCTCGCACCGCGGAGATGGTCATGCACCAGGACAGGCAGGCATCAGTACTGGCTGTGGAATGGGCGCCGTCCGCCTTCCCCACGATCATGGTCCGTTCCGGAACGTAGACAGGGCCCCACGTTACAGGCGCCATGTGGAAACGATGTGGTTCCTCAGTCTACGCCAGCAGGCATTAGTCCTGGCCACCCGCGCCCAAGAGTGCCCAGCCACCGCTCGTGCTCCCGAGTCACTTCGTCCTCGACTTCTTCGACTGCTGACTCCAATGCCGGAGTTCCAATGATGCCGGTGGCTCCGATGATGATGATGATGGCGGAGTTCCCATACCATCTAAAGAACAGCCTGGTTCCGACCACCTGTCATTTCAAAGCTGCAAGTGCAGTTGCCGTTTTTTATGCTGGAGCTTGTGACATATTTTACTACCTGCCTGACATTACTCTGTTCTGCACGTGAAAGTGAAGTGCTTTGCATGAAAGAAATGTTATGCTTGAAAAATAAAATGTCAGCACGAACCATTATCAGCAATCGGCAATGCATAAATGAAGTGCCACCAAACCGTGATCGCCTGACAATGGCATAGTGTGGCGGCAGTGCGTGTTGCAGTGTTCTCGCTGATTTGGGCCACTTGGACGGGAATGCTTGAGCGGCTATCGTTCTCATGGTGGAAAGAGATAGATGATCGTTCCAAATTGTTGAAATGGGCTTAATGTACGTGGTGCTGCACAGTGTTGCGTACTCCAGGGTAGTGTATCATACTGCTCCCGAGTTGTAGCGACGCCTGCCTATTGAAGCTCGACCGCCGTTACTTATTGGGTAGCGGGGCATTGTCGGCGGGCTGCATGCATCCGGTAGACCTTGGCGACCAAGCAAAGGCGAGACGATTTCTAGTGCGAAACTTGCACAGTTTAGTCAAAGGTAGACGAAAGAGAATGAGAAGAGCATGAAGTGATCAAAAATACATTTCGGAGTCCCTTAAATAGGCTCTCTACAATAGTGGGTGGGATCTTGCTTCTGTCGACGTCACGTGACTGGCACAGAAAGAGGGCCCCTCCTCCTCTGGTTATACCGAGCCTGCTGAAAGGAGGAGGTCGTCATGCCTCCTGGAATTGTAGACGCCTGTCTGTCTCGTCTGCGCGTTGTGGGTTCATGGAAGTTCTCCTCTAGGTCCAATTCGAGGAAAGGGCCTCTCTAGGCGCGCCCACACACACACGCACGCACACGCACGCGCGCGCGCGCGCGCGCGCGCGCGCACGCACACACACACACACACACACACACACACACACACACACACACACACACACACACACACACACACACACACACACACACACACACACACACACACACACACACACACACACACACACACACACACACACACACACACACACACACACACACACACACACACACACACACACACACACACACACACACACACACACACACACACACACACACACACACACACACACACACACACACACACACACACACACACACACACACACACACACACACACACACACACACACACACACACACACACACACACACACACACACACACACACACACACACACACACACACACACACACACACACACACACACACACACACACACACACACACACACACACACACACACACACACACACACACACACACACACACACACACACACACACACACACACACACACACACACACACACACACACACACACACACACACACACACACACACACACACACACACACACACACACACACACACACACACACACACACACAAAAGAGGCCTGTACACTGCAGGGCTTCCGGCAGACAGGCAGACACTCGAAATGGTCATGGCGAATTAGGAAGTCACGCTTCATTTCGATGAGGCCTGGTGGATGAAGGTTGGGTGAGAGAAAGTTCTTTGTGCACTACGTGTGGGACGCCAACAATAGCAGGCGAAGTCACACCTCATTTCGACGATGCAGGGTGAGAAATGGGTTGGTTGAAATTCCTTTCAACATGTGGTGCCAGACGCCAACCCTAACAGCATCTCCGGTGGGGGAGGGAGATCCCGACGTGTAGGGGCCAGCAGCCGCTGTACGAGGGATCGGCGTTTCGGTAGCAGTATTCCCCTTAGAGGTGACGAACCCTTTGTTCGTAGCACGTAGATTCCTTGGAGTGGTCCTCAGTCCTCGTGGCGCTCTTGTGACTTTTCTCCCTGGTCCGGTCCAGTGAAATTGGTTTTGCAAGCAGGTCTCGCAACTTTTCGTTTCCTGCGTGGGCAAGCAATCGCCCCAGAACAGTGCCGGACCCACAACCACAAAGCAGCGAGCACAAGGCCACTCTCCCCCAAGACACACCCGGCTTTAAAAAAAAAAAAGAAAACCCGCTACACCTTTCCCATTCCCTACGCGCGTCCTCCCTCCCTGAACACTAAAAAAGTGTTAAGACGTGGTTATTAAAATCAGCTAACAATCGGCTTCACTTCGGAAAAACTTACGAATTTGGACAAACGTATGAAAGAATGTAAAAATGCCACGGAAACCCAGATGAGCATGAAGCTTTCGTTACTCTAGGGGCAACGACTCAAACCATCGGCATTTGCCGTTAAGCTTACCACTCTGGTAGCGAATATTGAAGGTGTACTGTTGAAGAGCCAAGTTCCAGCGCAAAAGACGACCGTTTTTCGTAGACATGGACTGCAGCCGTGTGAGGAGACAGTGGTCAGTCTCTGTGGTGAACCTTGAACCAGCGAAATAGCAAGCTAGCTTCTGCACCGCCCATGCTACGCAGGCACATTATTTTTCTGATGCCCTGTATGCTTCCTCACGAACTGAAAGCTTTCTACTGGCGTACAGTACAGGGTGTTCATTCTCGTCATCCCTTTTTTGACAGAGCACCACCCCCATACCTCTGTCACTGGCATCACACTGAAGAATGAATGGCTTAGAGTAGTCGGGTGCATTCAACACTGGCTGACTCATTAATGCTTTTTTCAGCATACTAAAAGCCTTTTCTTTTGCATCATCCCACTTTACCATTTGTGGTTCTGTTTTTCTGAGAGCATCCGTCAAAGAACTCGCAATCTCGGAATACCACGGTATATAGCTTTGGTAATAACCTGCCAAGCCAAGGAATAATCTGTTGTCCCGCTTGGTGCGTGGTTGCGGGAAGTTGTCTATTGGTCAGTTTAACCTTGGAAGGCCGACGATGACCTTGTCCTATTACATGACCTAGATAAGCTACCTCTGCGCGCCCTAATTGGCATTTGGGAGCCTTAACAGTTAAGTTGGCCTCTTGTAGCCGACACAACACGGTTCGCAGGTGTTGCATATGGTCCGCCCATGATGAAGAAAAGATAGCTATGTCATCGAGATAGGGAAGTGCAAAGTCCTCCATTCCTCGTAGCACCTGGTCCATAAGGCTAGAGAAGCAATATGGCGCATTCTTTAATCCAAAACTCAGGACTTTCAGACGAAAGGTTCCCATCGGGGAAATAAACGGTGCAAGCCTGCTTGCCCTCTCGGTCAACGGAACCTGCCAATACCCTCTGACTAAATCGAGCGTAGAAATGAAATTAGCACTGCTCACTTTCTCAAGCCTTTCCTCGATATGCGGTATTGGATAAGACTGGTCCTTCATGATTAAATTGAGCCTGCGGTAGTCGATACACGGCCGCGGCTCTTTTCCTGGGACCTCAACCAAGAGGCGAGGTATAATCACTCTCTCCTGGCTCGATTACGCCTAGCTCTTGTTTATTACACCGTAACATCTTGTTTATTTCAGCGGTCATGACTTCACGTTGACGAGGCGAAACGCGATAAGCTTTCGAACGAACAGGGTCCGACGAGGTTAACTCGATATCGTGAACGATTGCAGTCGTCCTGCCCGGTGTGTCTGAAAATACATCTTTAAATTCAAACACGAGATCTCTAAGTTCGGCCCTTTGATTGGGATTCAACTCCGCCTGTTCTACTAATTTATCAATGGTCTCGTGAATGTCTTTTGCCTCCGTCACTGCTGTTAACTCTGGAAAGTCAACAGGCATCTCCTCAGGTTGGTTATTCAACGAGGGTTTCAGGATCATTATCTTTTCCCCAACTTCAAAGCGTCACGTGCGAGCTGTCCTGTCATAGTAGTGCTCAGCATTGCTTTGTGCCTTATGCATTTCCTGCTCAGCGATCATTGTGGCAGGGCTTACATTCAACAACTTTTGTCTGCATTCTGCCTTGCGAGACATTTCAGGCTCCGTTGCTTTCCTGACGTTTTCATTCGCTGGTGTACTTTCCGCATCATCCCCTATAGGCCTGTCCTGTTCGGTACTGGTTGACGAATCCTTTGTCAAACCTGTTTCCTCCACCACTGGACACACATACACTGCCTTGGCCGTGAGCTCCCTTGCCCTGGAACGAGTTAAGGCTTGCACTATCCCTTTGCTAAACCCGATCCCCCTGTGTCACAGCAAATCCTCAGACTTGTTAGAAAACAAATATGGATACTGAGGCGGGAGATGTGCCGAGATGGCAGCTTCAGTGTCCAGTACTCCAAAAAGGCCTTCGATATGAATCTTGGCCACAGGGAGACAAACACTGGAGGTCTTCACAGCTTGCCTTATCCAAGCACATTCTCCCATGAACTGGCCTTTCTCTATGTACGACGGATGCACCACGTCCATTGTGGCTGCCGAGTCGCGAAGCACTCTAAACGGTTTGCCGTTTGCCACGAGGTCTCGCATGTATGGTTCTAGCAAGTTCAGATTTTCTACGTTACTACTTAGTGACATCAATACTAGTTTGGGATTTCTGCACCCCACGGAGATATGCCCTGTTTGCTGGCAGTTGCAGCAAACTACTGCTTTCTTTGCCCCGAAAGTTTTTTTCTTCTGCCTTTCTGCACTCCGTTCGGGTGGTTCCTTTTCTCCCTCGCTTTACTCGTCACTAGTTTTTACCGAATCTGACCATTCCATTGTTTTATGCTGACTTGACTTTGACCATCGCTTTGGCTTGTCGGGTCTGTATTTAATCATCTCCTTCTTAGGAGCTTCGTTGCCTTCGACTGCACGGCGAGTTACGTACTCCTCAGCGAGATTGGCCGCTCTCGTGATAGTGTCTATGCCTGGCCTATCCTGAACCCAATACTTGATGTTTACTGGCAGCCGGTGGTAGAACTGTTCTAAAGCAACGCACTGCATTGTCTTTTTGGCATTGCCAAGTGCACCCTCTTCTCTGAGCCATTCCTTCAGGTTTACCTCCAAGGTGTATGCAAAATCTGAATATGACTCACTTTTGGTCTTTTCGACTTCCCTGAAATTTCGCCTGAATGCTTCCTGGAACAAACCACTTCTTCCATTCCATTCCGCCCATTCTAAGTTGGTGAAGAGAGGCATTGCTAACCTTTGCCTTAATAATGCTCTGAAAAAGTCGTGCCACCATAGTGTTTCGTCTAGCTTTGCCTCTCAGTGCGAACGGCTTTCGCAGGCTGGTTATCCCGTGTCCCTACAAGTGTCAATAGCAGAATGAATTCTTAGACAGCGTAGAAAAGACAACCAGCACGCAGATAATCCTGTAACTACTTGGGGTAGGACTAGCGTCATCCCTTATATTCACACCGTCTCACATAATCTTAAGAAAATCGCCAAGCGAGCGAATGTTCGTGTAGTATTTTCTGCCCCCAATAAGCTCATGAGGATTTGCAAACTCACTAATCCGAATAAGGTAGCTCCTCTTTCCTGCGACAAGAACCACAAAAGTAAGTTTGTTAATTGCGCACATTGTGTTTATTCTTTTCCACTCAAGTGCGGAAAACATTACGTAGGTCAAACTGGCCGATGCCTGAATGACAGGCTGCGCGAGCATGGTTACAATGCCAAGAATTGTATTACAGCTGGGGGGTTTCTCGCGCAGCACTGCAAAACGTGCGGTTGCGAACCTATCTTAGAGGAATGCGTCATTCTTGGTCGCAGTCGTAATCAGCTCACAAGAGAAATCATCGAAGCAAAGGCTATCATTGGTCTGGGCCATGCATGTGTAAGCTCACCCTCATTATCATTATCAAGAAATGAATTGGCGTATCTCCGACTGCAGCCACAGGCTGTATGAATGTGTTGCCACTTGGTTGCTATCGGTTTTCTTACTTGGTTTTTATTGTTGATGTCACATGGTTTGCGAATGTTTAAGTAGTCTTGTGTCACGAAATAAACCTCAGTTGGAAGTTAGCGCTCACCCTGTTTTCCGCTCCCTTTGATTACCCCTACCTCTTTCCTTTTTTGCTCGTCCTGAGCTGCGCTAATAGCCTTAAACAGTTCCGCTGATAATCTGTACTTTTTTAGCGGATTCCCTTTAACTTCATCGAAGTCCTCTGCTTCTTCTTTCCCCATGCAGGCAATGATATCAGCTAACTCACGTGGCAGTAACGTAAGCAAGCGTTGGGGCCACGTGTTTCTCGCGAATTTTACCTTCTCACATGTGTGCTCAAACTTTACCAGAAAAAGACCCATGTCCCCTACCACTGCATAGGGTGCCATCAAGTCTGTCATTCTGCGCTCGCTTTCACGTGCCTCTGTGCTAGGTCTTTCACTATTTTGGGCTTTCAGAAGCTCAATCTCTAGGCGCTTCATTTTGAGTGCGTTGCATGCAACACGGTCACGCTCTTCTTTTTCCTCTAGGCGCTTACGCTCTTCTTTTTCCTTTAGGCGCTAACGCTCTTCCTCTTTCTGTTCACTGCTCTCTAAGCATTCCTTCAGGTCATCGTCATCTGCCCCGATCGCTTTGATCGCCTCAATGATCTCCGGAGCTTTCTCTTTGATTCGGCAATTTGGAGGCCCAACTCTTTGGCCAAGCTCGACAATTCTGGCTTCTTTAGTGCCTTCAAGTTCATGGCTGCTCTTAGTGCTGCTAACTCTTCACTCTATAACAACCTTGACGTACTCAAAACTTCCGTCAACGGTTAACGAAAAATCACTGCAATGTACTTTCCAAAAAATATGTAAAGCCAAATGATATTTTAGTGAAGAAAAGCCGTGCACTCACCATATTCAGTCATGAATCCAGACACCTTCCTTCCGAATGTTGTCACCAGGACGAAGAGGCTACAATCTCGTAGTTGTCATCCAAGTTGGGGTCTCCAGGGTTCTGTATCCCAATTGCTGCCAGTCAATTTGTTGTGTACTCCAGGGTAGCATATCGTACTGCTCCCAAGTTGTAGCGACGCCTGCCTATTGAAGCTCAACCGATGTTACTTATTGGGTAGCATGGCGTTGTCGGCGGGCTGCAGGCATCCGGTAGACCATGGCGACCAAGCAAAGGCGAGACGATTTCTAGTGCGAAACTTGCACGGTTTAGTCAAAGGTAGACGAAAGAGAATGAGAAGAGCATGAAGTGATCAAAAATACATTTCGGAGTCCCTTAAATAGGTTCTCTACAATTGTGGGCGGGATCTTGCTTCTGTCGACGTCACGTGACTGGCACAGAAAGAGGGCCCCTCCTCCTCTGGTTATACCGAGCCTGCTGAAAGGAGGAGGTCGTCATGACTCCTGGAATTGTAGACGTCTGTCCGTCTCTTCTGCGCGTTGTGGGTTCATGGAAGTTCTCCTCTAGGTCCAATTCGAGGAAAGGGCCTCTCTAAACTCGCGCACCCCCCCCCCCCACACACACACACACACAAAAGAAGCCTGCACACTGCGAGGCTTCCAGCAGACAGGCAGACACTTGAAATAGTCATAGTGAATTAGGAAGTCACGCTTTATTTCGATGAGGCCTGGTGGACGAAGGTCGGGTGACAGAAAGTTCTTTGTGCACGAGGTGCGGGACGCCAACAATAGCAGGTGAAGTCACCCCTCATTTCGACAATTTGCAGGGTGAGAGATGGTCGGTTGAAATTCCTTTCAACATGTGGTGCCAGACGCCAACCCTAACAACAGGCAATTGCCCAAAAATGAGAGTGGTGCCGTTGTGGCATCCGATACCACACCATGTGTGCCAGCTCTGCGCCATCTTATTTATGCTCTATGCCTCTTTCCTGGAGGTGTTCCTTGAAAGCGCATGACCACCCGTGA
Source organism: Dermacentor variabilis (assembly GCF_050947875.1). Classification (NCBI taxonomy): domain Eukaryota; kingdom Metazoa; phylum Arthropoda; class Arachnida; order Ixodida; family Ixodidae; genus Dermacentor; species Dermacentor variabilis. The sequence continues at coordinate 122,297,108 of NC_134577.1, forward strand.
CCTTCTTCACTGCTTCCAAAATTCACGGGCAGTCACCCGCTCATCTCAAAGACTATCATCACGGTTGGACTGGAGTGGGGCACGCGCTTCCATGCTTTGGTACTTAACACATGCCCTCTTTTTACTGTGACTGGGTGTGCAGCGCTCATTTAACAGTACGGCAGTTTAAAAAATGTTTGTTATAGCTGGAAGCAGTTTAAATAAGCAGGGCTCGAAAATCGTAATTTCACTGAAATGTGGTCGTTATGGCGGATAGATCGTTATATCTGGGATCGTTATGTGGGGCTTCAACTATACTGCTGTCATTTTGATTATTGGAACCTGGAGGTGATTACAAAAATGATGAGAAAAGATGTAAATAACTAAATGGATTTACACAGTAATTGTGCAACCACACTAGGCAGCTCAGCACCTAGGTGCTCACTGTTTTTTGAACGCTGGCTGCCTACATATGGCAGTTTCTCCACACTACAGCCCACACAGCAGCCTCTGCATTAGCTCTACCCTGCACAATGCAAATATTTTCCTGTTTGCAAAAAAATTGTTTCAATGGCTATTTCTGCCTAGGCGGCCAGCTCACCGCCATGCCACCTGCCCGATCAGAGTGTGTTGTTGCCACCAATGACAAACACAGGCTAGTTTGTTTTTTACACAAACCTATGCTCGGTGAAATAAACTGATGTCTTAATTTCATATTTCTGTCTGGCGACGACCACTGTTACACCTGTGGCACGAACGAGGACTGCAATACTAGGCAAGTTCAACTCAGAGCCTGTGCCCGGGCACTGGTACATTGCATGCGAAAACAGCTCGACCGCATCACGTGCTCCATAGCCTGGACACCACAGCCTGTCTTCTCTTTTGTGTGATGAAATGAGAAATAAAGCGTTCTCAAAATGATGCATTTTGTGATCATGAGCAGTTGTTTTTTGAAGCGTCATATGCTACGACATTGAAGCAAAGTGGGTTAGGTCTAGCAGCGCCCTCGGCCACCGTGCCCTCGGCACTTACTCGGTGTCGAGCTGACAGCAGTGAGCTGTTTGCATGGTCACCCCAAAAAACTCTGTTAGCTGGTGGGGTGCACATGGCATGCGTTTGTGGGAAACTTGCTGCTAAGGTGTTCGTTCGGTAAGAAAAAAAAAAGTGAATTTACACACGTCTGCAAGTGGCCGGAAATAGTTATGTGCAGTGAGCTGCCACACACACTGATTGCTGCAGCAAAATATGCTGTACTATATGCGCCTTCAAGACAAATCTTGAACAAAATTTAGTTTGTTGCAGCTGAGTCCATTATAGCCAGGTACGTTTAAAGTGGAATTCATTGCAGGAGTGATAAGGCAGACCAAGCTACATGAGAAGAATGGTCTGTTATATGAAAGTTTGTTGTATGTGGATCTGTTGTAACAGGCATTGACTGTAATTATATGGTACTTTTTGCTTGGCAAACACCAGCCACGACTTGGTGTATCAGCATTTGGCAAGACATGCCATCATTCAAACAGATCATCCCACGGTGTTTCCGTCTGACGTTCTGGTGCGGTCTCGGTTTCGATATCTTTATTTTGATTTTGGAGTTTGATGATGAATATTTTGATTTAGGCACAATTTTCAAAATTAAAAAAAAGGGGGATGCATCAAAATATTGTCACGTGGTCGTGACGTCAAAGAACACAGTAGCAATACTGTGAAAGGCAAAAACTAGGTTTTATTGGGCGAACCTGTGCCCACAAAACAGGCTACACTTAAAGCACAACGAGAGCGGTGAACACAGTCGGCGATCGTCGTAAATCTGATCAGCGGGTCAAGCGCGTCGGCTTTTATAGAGCAGTCGTCGAATGTTCCAGACTAATCGTTCGGACCCGTGTGCCTTCCACAAAGTTCTACACCATTCGCGTTACGCGATGAAATCAGATAACACAAGGTTCGGCGACAACAGACAGCTGGGTAGAAGCATCGATAACTTTCCAGAAACGTCGGATACATGCAGGCGCGTCGCTCGCTATGCGATTACAGTTGTTAAGCGGCGAAACGTGGTCGCTCGATAAAGATAAGTAGACGTGTTAATATGACTGCCTCCAAATTTGCCATTCAAACAACTGCCTCCAAGGCTATAATAAAAAAATGTTAACACTTTTTTGTTAATCAGTAATTAGTATGTTTGCCTCACTAACGAATTTACCTGCAAGAACGACCCGTTTGCTATGCTCATAGCCTTCTTTTGTAAAAAAATCTGTAGGGTCTACAAAAACACCCTGTAATAAATTATTTAGGGCCCCTTGGGGTTCAGCAGTAATTTTTCTGTACTTTAGAGGTACTGGACCTTCAATTAAAGCATACACAAAAGAAAAGAGTAAAAAAGGAAACAAGCCAAATCAAATCAACCATTGTGATCATGCTGTCACATGCAGGGTCTGGTGGACACGGCTGTAAAGACCAGCCGCAGTGGCTACCTGCAACGTTGCCTCATCAAGCACCTGGAGGGGCTCATGGTCTGCTACGACCAGACTGTCAGGGACAGCGATGGAAGTGTCATTCAGGTACGTCATGCCTGACCTACTTTGGTAGGGTTTTGTCACAATGTGGAAAGTTGATTAACCTTGCACACTTTTGTTGGGCCCAGTGTAACACCTGCTCTTCCATTATGTCACAGAGCTGTTTTGCATGTGCTTTGAAGGCACCTAGTTGTGTTAGCGGTACCACAGACATTATGAGGGTTTGCAGGAGGGTGTTTGCAGGAGGAGGTTTTGCAGGAGGGTGTCCACGGCTCGCACGACGGGGTGCGGTCATGGTAGGCAGAGCGGGTGGATGGAGCCACGCCGCCAGGTTTTCCCGCCACAACAAGGGAAAGCCAACTTCTGGGGGCACTTTTGCACTGCTTGACGTTCGATATATTGGGAGTCGCTGCTATTTTTGTTCAATGTAATTGTAATTTTTGCTATATATACTCATTGTAACTATAGCATGTCATAAATTGTTCAATATACAGGATAATTCAATTAAATGGGTTTAATATAGTGACATTTGACTGTAGCAGGACCCTTTTGGTAAGATGCGTGCTGCCTTGTCTTGTGAACGTCCAGTCATGCAAGGTCTTTCCTCCACCTGCTGCAGTTCCAGTATGGAGAGGATGGCTTAGATGTGCTCAAGATGCAGATGCTCAAGCCAAGCCAGTTCCCTGTGCTCATCAAGAACAGCCAGGCAGTTATTAACCGTGATGACATCGAGCAGTGCGCACGGGCCACCGACCACGACAAACTGTACAAGTTAAAGAGAGTGGTGAGGATCACTGTCTGTCTATAAAAATGCTCCTGTCAATAGATTTAGGTGCATCTTAAGGGGTGACGTGGCTTTGGAAATCAACTTCCTTATTTCTTCATAGATTTTGATGAAATTGGCACAAATGTTTAGAATGTCACCCTGATGCTTCCATAAAAGTTCCATAGCAATACTTTGAGAACATTTTATTAAATTTTATTGAGCAGAATTTTTCTCCCTCGAAATTTCTGGAGAACCTGGGTAAATTAAAAAAACGTGATAGGGAAGGCTTGTTAAGTATTGACTGCGTAAATGCGTTCTGAAGGTCATGACATTCTTGCGTTTCTTTTTTTCGGATCACAAATTTTTTGGAGCACCATTTTTTCTGTTACCTTCACATCAAACACACTTTCGGAGTAGACGAATAGCCATATCATAAACTTACAAAGGGTCAAGATAAGAAAGCGGGGATGTCATGACCTGCACTATAGCCCAAGGAACGTGACAAAAAAAAAAAAAAGAGTCAAAACATGTTAAATGGTAACAAAGAAATCAGCTCCAGAAACTGAGCTGAAAGGCAAAAAATAAAAGTTTTGAGAAAATGGCACTCAAAGTTTCACCTTCTCTTCAGTCCTCTAAAAGTTGTTTTGGTTTTTTTTTATGTAGGCAGGGTGTCTACCAACCGAGAAAACCGGGAATTCTCAGGGAAAACTCAGAGAATTTGGGCATCTATAAGGGAAATTAGCTGTAACTTTATTGAAAGGGAACGAAAGTCGTGTTAATGCTGGCTCCAGTAACAGAGGAATCGCAAGGAATTGTCATTGACGCCGTGTCATCGGCACGATGCATTGCCAGAGCAGTTAACGACCGAATTTCCAGACGCCCGATTTTTCGGGCATGCCCGATAATTTGCACGTCTTTGCTGCACCACCACGTACTTTATATAGTGAATGTATATTGCCCTGGCTGCAGGTCTTAAATGGCATTACTCAAAGCCACCACCGCCGCCACTTTGATTATCTCGCCGCCTCGAACCGGCACTCTCGCACGCAGATCCGCTGGCAGCCGTAGCCACCATCGCGGCAACGTTAGGCCTAGCTGCTTCTATGTTCGCTATTAAGCTTCTTGCCATGCCGTGCCGTGTTTTTCATTGAAAGAATTCGCCGCTGTCAGCAATGGCACCGACTCTGCCTTTGTAATCCTCGCGATTGGCTTCGAAGCTCGCAGAGCACAGCGCGCTGCGTAATGCCAGTCTCCGAAAGTTAGCTTCGCCTCAGTACAGCAGTGATAGGCGGTGAAGCATAACAAGCATGGGAAGGGGCAATTGTCACGGGACACAGTATGTATTCTTTAATTATACACGCGTGCACCCCCGTCTCCTGTCACAGTACGCGCACCGATATGCCTAATAAGTATACTGGCAAGCCTTAAGGGGGTATGTTAAGGTAAACCCCCCAAAAAATTGAATTTTAAATTTTGGCACAGAAAAATCGACTGCACTATGAGGAACAAACCTGCGGAAGCGCGACCTCGAGCGCCCGCTGAAAGCGGTTCAAATGTCGCGCCGAAGTGTACCGCGTGTCCTGGCGTTTAAAAATGGCGGTTTGTTTATTGTTGTTGTCCGCGGTTCTCTTTATTATGGCGTTTTTTTTTCTTGTGTGTGTGGTAAGTAAATGGTTTGTAGTAAAGAATTATATATTAATTAAAAGAAAATGAGACATCCACCCAATCGTAGCAATTGCCACAAAGGAATCCCATGTGGGTTCCTCGAAAGAAAAGCATCACAGTTGATGAAAAATTCGGGCTCGAACACGGGACCACCGCCTTTCTGGGGCAGTCAATCTACCATCTGAGCAAGGCGAAGTCGAATTTGTTAATCACTCGAAGCAAGAGTTTGACATAATAGCCCTTTGTAGAAAAGAGCTATTACGTCAAAATCTTGCTTTTGCTTATGTGGTCGTAGTCGTCTCTGTTTTGAGTTTTAAACGTATTGCTTGTCAAGAAGATGGCACGATCGTAGAGCAAATGGAGCAGAAAGAGAACTTTAAAGGTAATCGGTCTTCTGAGCAAATGTATTCATGGACGAACACAGAACACCAACGAGTTGCTCAACCAACTCATCTGGTGCCGCTGCCCTAAGAAAACTTTGTCAGTGCTTACACATTGAAGACAGCAACTAACGATGCTGTAGCCAACTACAATGACGGTAATTCTGCACGAAAAGCTGTTCTGGAGGCCCTTGGAATTGTTCCAAGTCTGTTTTGTAATATTGGCCTCGAAAGGCCAACAAAGAGCGTGTTGACAGGGCAGAATTCTATGGCTCTGCCGAGAGCAAGGAAAGATGACTGATAAAAAGAAACACTAAGAAGGGTTTTGGAGACACCTGCAAGAAAGTCAGCAGTGAAATGTATTCTCCTGGGGCATATTGAGCATCCACAAGCAGTATTCGAACAGAAGACTTCATTTTTCTCAAATCGCATTTTTTATGAATTTTTTTCAAATTCAATGTACCTTTTCTCAGAAAGTATTCATCCCATTCCAGTGAAGCTTTGTACACATGTACTACAACCAATCATAAATATTCTGAACTAAAGAAATCTCTGATAATATGAACGACAACACTGGAAAAATTTACACTGCAAGAAACCCCCTTCTGGCTTTGCGCAAGCAGAGGTATTACTTTTTTTGGGGTGCGAATTTCAAAGTAGATATGATATCTCTTTAGTTCAGATATAACCTATTGGCATTTAGAAAAGCACTGTAATATCATCACATTCCTCTGCGTTCTTGCAGTGAAAAAGTACATCAAATAATTAGGTAAACACACCTGAAATTTTGGGAGTAGACCACAGGAAAGGCAAACCGTCTAGACTCAAACAAAGTGTTTCATATTGTACCCAAGAGCAACTTTTGTAAGCACGCGAAATTTGATGCCGATATCTGCAGGTGCTTCTGAAATATGGTAAAACTAACGTACCATTTACCCTACCATACCTCTTTAAGAGCTTTTTCCGACATGCCTGTGGCAATTTTAGCCCTTAACGACAGTTAAAGACATGCATTCATTTTTTTTTCGTACTGACAGATTTTTCTGATGTTTTTGTGGCACCTAGGGAGTCCGAAAAATCGGACATTGACTGTACAACTGACCAAGAGGATGCTTCAAATGATCCTTGGGGTGAAAGCATGGCAGAAGGATGAGAACAGAAAGAACCAACGCACTAAGGAATTAATGGGAAAGTAAGCGTGTCGCCGCCACATTGAAGGAGGTTGAGCTCAAAAAACAAAGTTTTGGCTGATGCCGAGATGTAGGTGCCCTCAGCCAAACGAAAATAAGCTCTTTAAAGCAGTGAAACCCAACACTGAGATGTTGTGTACGGGCTGAGAGTATGTCAGCACAGTTGAGGTTGACTTCCCAGCTGCTGAGAGAGAATCTTAGTTGTGACAAAGTTCAGGTCTCATACCGGTGAGCTTGCTATCAGTTGATAGAAATAGCTCATATTCAAAAATATTTACGTATGTATGGATCTCCTTTTCATTCGTATTTGAAAATGTTCGACTCAATTTGGAATGGGTCCGACCATTTTTTTTCGCTGTGCAGTTTACTAACACCTTCATCCTTTTTTTTTTTTTTAAATGAGATAGATATTACTCCTTACTATTCCAATTGGATTAAGTGATTTTCTTTTTTGTTTCGACATGCTTACTAGAGAGTGACAGCATTGGGCAACATGGTGTCAGCCTGTCTTGACATAAAACAAAGTTCTGGCTCATTCAGGGAATTTTGCAAAGGTGCTCTGGGAAAACCTGGAAAAATCAGGGAATTTGGAAATGTCAGCGACTGCAGCACGACCTTCAATCGCAATCGCTTTCGCTTTTTAAAGTGAAGGCTTTACTGGCTGCGAACTTGCGAATTCGCCCTGGCAGTGTTCGAGGAGGCACATGACGTCGCAGCGCACGCCTTGCCACGGATATTTCTCTCTCTCTCTCTCGCTCCCTAGTCACTACTGCGCATGCGTCACTAGTAGGTAGCACCGAGCCACAGGTGTTTCGCCTATGTGCAGCACCGTGCCATTCCACCTCCGCAGTTTGGTTTGACATCTGTGAAGAAGTATTCACAAAGTACCGAGCGCAAGAGCAGACGATATTGCGGCTGGCCTCAACAAGAGGAAAAGAAAGACGAGGGAGGCTCGTGCAGCGAATGAGAAGGGGGCTCGCGCAACGGAGATCGTTGGAACGCTGGCGCGAGTAGGGCCGCCGGGCCTACGGAACCCACATCTACCGGTGAGGTTCACCTGACCGAGCGTCTGTCTTCGGGACAAGAAACGCCTCGGGTCGTTGTACGGCACGAGACCTCGGAACGGCCTGCTGCAGCCTCAAACCCGCATCTACGCTCGAGGTTCGGGAGAGCGAGCGTCCCTCATCGAGACGAGGAGCGCCTCGGGTCGTCGCCTTGCTCGAGGCTCCAGGTCGGCCTACTGACATCTTGGAACCCGCTTCTACGCGCGAGGTTCGGGTTACCGGTCCTCCGACATCGAAACGAGCGCCTGGGGCCGTCTTCCTGCTCGAGACTTCAGAGTGGCCTGTTCGCATCTACGGAGCTGTGGGCCGTCCACCTTTTCCTGCCCCGTGCTGCTGCGTCTGCTCTTCTACGCCGGTCATCGCTCTACGAGCGAGTGTTCCACCTCAAGGACTCTACGTCTCACTACACTCCGGACTTAACCGCAAGCTCGTGAGACTACATTTTTCCTATTAACGAACAACCTTGTATGTGTGGGGCTAGTTTAAGATATTATTCGTGTTTACGTGCCAAAACTCTGTTCTGTCATGATTTCCGCGAAATTTCTCACCACCTTGGCTGATAAAACAAATTTTTTAGAGCACTTCTACCTGGTTTATAGGGATGATATTTCGGAATCAGATAGAAAGGCAGTTATACAAACTGAAAATGTGATTTTCAGAAAATATATTTTTTGGCTATTTTTCGTGATGCGAAACCTGCGTCCCCACCTTAAAGAATCCCACGTGGTCAGAATTAATCCGTGATCCCTCACTATGCTATGCCTCATAACCATATTGGTTTTGGCCCATAGTACCGCAGGATTACGCAGCAGCGGTGGCGTAGAAATAGAGCATTCGCCTCGCATGCAAGAGGACCGTGGTACGAATTCCGGTGCCGTGCAATTTTCCACCGGATTAATAAAAAATAATAACAAAAGATCCACATGCTGATAAAATTGCATAAACAAGCCTGGAATGTGGCCTCATCCCAGTGACCAGAACCAGTAATGCGCTCCCTCACCAGAGCAGGATTGGCCACCCTGGTGCAGTACTTGGCCACATCCTCATATGTGAATACAACAATCAAACCCCAGTCCTCAGTCTCCAGCAGCTGCGAAGCATTTGACCACGGTGGCGATCAGACCTGTGACGCAGCAGAGGGTGCTAAGAATCGCTGGATCCGGACAGGCTGCCATTGGAATATGAACCTGGCAACGCTTAATGCTAGAACGTTATCTTGTGAAGCGAGTCTAGCAGTACTATTGGAGGAATTAGAGGGCAGTAACTGGGATATAATAGGGCTCAGTGAAGTTAAGAGGACAAATGAAGCATATACAGTGCTAAAAAGCGGACACGTTGTGTGCTACCGGGGCTTAGCAGAAAGACGAGAACTAGGAGTCGGATTCTTGATTAATAAGAGTATAGCTGGTAACATACAGGAATCCTATAGCATTAACAAGAGAGTGGCAAGTCTTGTTGTGAAACTTAATAAGAGGTACAAATTGAAGGTCGTACAGGTCTACGCCCCTACATCCAGCCATGATGACCAGGAAGTTGAAAGCTTCTGTGAGGACGTGGAATCGGCGATGGGTAAAGTCAAAACAAAATACTTTATACTGATGGGCGACTTCAATGCCAGGGTAGGCAAAAAGCAGGCTGGAGACAAGTCAGTGGGGGAATATGGCTTAGGTTATGGGAATAGCAGGGGAGAGTTATTAGAGTTTGCAGAACGGAATAATTTACGGATAATGAATACCTTCTTCCGCAAGCGGCATAGCTGAAAGTGGACGTGGAGGAGCCCGAATGGCGAGACTAGAAATGAAATAGACCTCATACTCTGCGCTAACCCTGGCATCATACAAGGTGTGGATGTGCTCGGCAAGGTGTGCTGCAGTGACCATAGGATGGTATGATCTCGAATTAGCCTAGGCTTGAGGAGGTAACGGCAAATACTGATACATAAGAAGCCGATCAGTGAGTTAGCGGTAAGAAGGAAAATCCGGATCAAGCTGGAGAACAGGTATTTGGCTTTAACTCAGGAAGAGGACCTTAGTCTTGAAGCAATGAATGACAATCTTATGGGCATCATTAAGGAGTGTGCAATAGAAATCGGTGGTCACTTAGTTAGACAGGATGCCAGTAAGCTATCACAGGAGGCGAAAGATCTGGTCAAGAAACGCCAGTGTATGAAAGCCTCTAACCCTACAGCTAGAATAGAACTGGCGGAACTTTCCAGGTTAATCAACAAGTGTAAAACAATACATAAGGAAGTATAATATGGATAGAATTGAGAACATGCTCTCAGGAACGGAGGAAGCCTAAAAGCAGTGAAGAAGAAACTAGGAATAGGCAAAAATCAGATGTATGCATTAAGAGACAAAGCCAGCAATATCATTACTAATATGGATAAAATAATATGGAAGAACACTAACATAATCCTAATCCATAAGAAAGGGTACGCCAAAGACTTGAAAAATTATACACCGATCAGCTTACTGTCCGTTGCCTTCAAAGTATTTACTAAGTTAATCGCAAATAGAATCAGGAACACGTTAGACTTCTGTCAACCAAAGGACCAGGCAAGATTCCGTAAAGGCTGCTCAACAATAGACCATATTCACACTATCAATCAGGTGATAGAGAAATGTGCGGAATATAACCAACCTTTATATATAGCTTTCACTGATTACGAGAAAGCGTTTGATTCTGTCGAAACCTCAGCAGTCATGGAGGCATTACAGAATCAGGGTGTAGACGAGCCGCATGTAAGAATACTGAAAGATATCTATAGCGGCTCCACAGCCACCGTAGTCCTCCATAAAGAAAGCAACAAAATCCCAATAAAAAAAGGCGTCAGGCAGGGAGATACGATCTCTCCAATGCTATTCACAGCGTGTTTACAGGAGGTATTCAGAGACCTGGAGTGGGAAGAATTGGGGATAAAAGTTGATGGAGAATACCTTAGCAACTTGCGATTCGCTGATGATATTGCCTTGCTTAGTAACTCAGGGACCAATTGCAATGCATGCTCACTGACCTGGACAGGCAAAGCAGAAGGGTGGGTCTAAAAATGAATCTGCAGAAAACTAAAGTAATGTTTAACAGTTTCGGAAGAGAACAGCAGTTTATGATAGGTAGCGAGGCACTGGAAGTGGTAAGGGAATGCATCTACTTAGGGCAGGTAGTGACCGTGGATACGGGTTATGAGACTGAAATAATCAGAAGAATAAGAATGGGCTGGGGTGGGTTTGGCAGGCATTCTCAGGTCGTGAACAGCAGGTTGCCATTATCCATCAAGAGAAAAGTGCATCATAGCTGTGTCTTACCAGTACCCACCTACAGGGCAGAAACCTGGCGGCTTACGAAAAGGGTTCTACTTAAACTGAGGACGACGCAACGAGCTATGGAAAGAAGAATGATGGGTGTAATGTTAAGGGATAAGAAAAGAGCAGATTGGGTGAGGGAACAAACACGAGTGATTGACATCTTGGTTGAAATCAAGAGAAAGAAATGGGCATGGGCAGGACATGTAATGAGAAGGGAAGATAACCGATGGCCATTAAGGGTTACGGACTGGATTCCAAGGGAAGGGAAGCGTAGCAGGGTCGGCAGAAAGTTAGATGGATGGATGAGATTATGAAGTTTGCAGGGACAACATGGCCACAATTAGCACATGACCGAAGTAATCCCTTCACTTTACATACCCCCGCGTCTCAGACAGTTGATACTTGAATTCGAAGCCCCAAAAGCAAGTGGCGCGCACACAAGAACAATGTGTTATTGTACTTTCTGCGATCGATGCAGTCAACTAGTCTCACTGTCTACTACTCTTGCACAACCCCCTGCATGCCGCCACATTCTTGAATGTCACTTGATATAAATATCTTGTTGCCAAATTATGCTGCGGTAGCCACACCTAATTTAGTCAGCAGTTTGCCACCTGGAAGGATCTGGATGCCGTGAGTCACAAAATTATGGCTGCCGTCATGGTTAGCCAGCAGCGAATGAGGGTGTGCAAGGGAACCCACTCTCGCTCTGTTGTCTGTGTATCAGCTACATGAGCTCAGCTGTAATTTAGAATCCTCCACCACAGGTTCATTCATCCTTATTCTGTTAGTATCATTCAAACTGAATGCCTTGGACAGAGGGACTACTTCCTCATTTAGCTTTGCATGGATACTGACATGTTGGCAAAAGATGTTCAATGCTTCTTCGTTAATTCAAATTTCACAAGGACGCTTAACGAGGTCAAATTAAACCGAATTTGAATTAACAAAAGTCATTGAAAAACAGCCAGAATTTAGACTGGGTTGTTAGAAAGCCCTTGTAATTCACATTGTTTATTGACCAAAATAATCTGTGATCACTTCTTGCTTCTTTGAAAGCAATGGTCATCACTTTGTCTTCCAAAGCACGAATGTGATGCAGAGCATCATCTTCACCCTCCTTGAAGTTAAAGAATGGGTGCGCAAGACCAAGTGCCTCCATTACTTGCAAAGCAGGGGGCTGAATCGTTTCTTTGTCTTCCTTGCCATCTTCATCGATGACAGGTTCTTCGCCAGTAACCTGCATGAGGACGTTGTCGTCCGTCAGAGCGCCGTACACCGCCACACTGGCATCCGCCTCGACGTAGTTGTCGAAGCTGATCTCTTCCAGTGCATTGCATAATCCTGTGGGGATGACCTTGTGCTGACCGGGCTTGCAATCTGCTTCCGTGCCTTGGGCCTCATCTGCCACAATGAAGCCATAGTGGCGGAAACAGTTAGCAACTGTTGCTGTAATGACCTGATCCCTGCCACACACCAACATATGCAAGGCCGTGAACAGTGTCACAGTGTGCTTTCATGTTTGCGCACACAACCAAATGCTCCAACATGTGGTGCCTTTAGAACAATTTTAAATTCTTAATGACGACCCGGTCCGTTGCTTGCATGGCTGCCATTGTGTTTGGAAGGAGAAGCACAAGGTTAATGGCCGTCAGATCGACATCAACCTTGTGTGCGGAACAGTTGTCGACAATCAAAAGCACTTTTCTGTTCAAAAATAACGTACAGCGCGAAATACAAGGACTGTGGAGACGACATACAGCGCTGACTTCCAACAACATTTAATTGCGTTGCCACATCGTGTGTATATATACAAGAAAGGGCATGCGCAGAAAATGAAAGGCAGTCACATGGGGTGTTCTAACAGCAAGTCACTGAACTAAGAGCATGGTCACCAGAAAAAAAAAAAAGCATTACAATTTCTATCTGTTTATATACGTGACTTCACCAGGGGTCAGCGCGGTCATTTTCTGCGCATGCCCTTTCTTGTATATATACACACGATGTGGCAACGCAATTAAATGTTGTTGGAAGTCAGCGCTGTGTATGTCGTCTTCGCAGTTCTTGTCTGTTGCGCTGTACGTTATTTTTGATCATGAATTACCAACTAGCTCAAGCAACCACCCTAGTTCACTTTTCTGTTGCTTAGTTCAAACTTACTGTCAAGCTTGATTAGCCACTGCTTGAATATTTCTTGCATCATCAAAGCCTTGCGATTAGCTGTGTATTTCACCAGCAGTGTGCAGATATTTTTGAAGCAGCGAGGCTTAAGAGCCTTGCCTATGACAAGGAGGGGTGCCTATGACAAGGAGGGGCGGTTTCTCTGTCCCGGTCACGTTTGCTGCAAACAAGACGGTTTTGCGCTCCTTGCTGCGCTTCCCGCCTGTACAGCTGTCTCCTTTGTATGTCATTGTCTTGCTTGGTAACAGCTTGTAGAAAAGAGCGGCTTCTTCTGCGTTCAAGATATTCTGTGGCCTTCAAGTACTCCTGCAAAGCACCGTTCTGCCATGTTGCGCATGTCTTCCAGCTGACATCCTTGCTTTCGCCTGACAAAGTGTGAAACACGATCTCCTGCCTGTCCTGGAAATGATGTAGCCACCCTTCTGAAGCACTGAAATGCTTGATCTTAAGGCGAAGCGCGTAATCTGCTGCCTACACATGACCATCAGCTACTCAGTGAAATGTCCCGACTTTTCATCTCCTTTATCCAAGTGTCTACTGCGTGCTCCAATTCCGGCTGCTTTGCGGGCCAAAGTTCCTCGTGACTGTTAATGAAAGCTTCAGATTCATAGGCCTCCTCATCAATTGCCTACTTATTTTGTATATAAGTTGAGAGCATGCTCTTCGGAATGCAATGCTTCTTTGCAATTTCCAGTTTGCTATTCTTGCTAGCGTACACTTCCGAGAAGGATCTCCACCTTCTCCTTGAGCATTTTCGCACTGTAGCCTATGCCGCGAGGAGACATTGTGTGGTAGGCCTAATGACCAAGCCTGTCGGCACAACACAAGAGCAGCAAAGTAGCGTACATGGTGAAATACACGAGAGGTGAGAGAACCGCTGATATTGCTCCCAGCGACACCACTGGCGACACTGCGTGATCGTGCCACGCATCCGGGCAATGCACTGCTCTTGGCGCAGTTGCTCCACCTATCGTTACGCCAAGAAACCTTTTGCAGCTTCAGTATGAAATACGTTGAGATAACAAAGTACGTAAAATCTGCAATTTGCTTTGTTATATTGAAATTTCGTAGTATTGAAATTCAACCTTTTATGTAAATACAGTTGTCGATCGATTTTTCTTGCGCAGGAAGGGACTGCAGAATTTTTCCGAATTATGGGGCAATCGAAAAAAGCAAATTTGAATTGGAAAACAATTCATTTTGACAAATTTGGGAGTTGGTGACGAATGTATGGTTTCATGCCATGTCGACAATATCTTCACATCCGCAGTGCAAATTAAGCGAAGTCCCCGTGGCTGATAGTGTCGCCCGCACTGGGACGACACTATCATTAAAAGTGCCAGCGACGGGGAGCAAATGGTTCGTCTGCCTTTCGCTCCATTGAGTCACCGAAACTTGAGATTATGCAACCTCTAATACTAAACGCATGGGAACACAGCTTACATAACGCTACGGCGTCTTGGCAAGCCCACTCTTTGCACGCGCGGCAGATTACTTCTAAAGCAGGGTACACGGCCGCGTATGCACTCAGCCATACTTACAGCCATAGCTGAGACGTGCGCCTACTTACCCCCCCCCCCCCCCCCCCCCCGTCTCTCACGTCCGCTTGATTGCGTTGCTGCAAGCTCACTCCCCTCCCCCTTTTCCCTTTGCTTGCACGGGAAGGCAGCACTTGTGATGCCACCATCTCTCTTGTCTCACCCTCGAACACTTTCTCTAGCACCTAAAGCAGGAAGCCCACAGGGTGCGATAGAGTCTTATCGTACTTGGACTTTATACAGAGCATGATGTGGCTCCACTTCAGCGATCGCTTTTGTTGCACCAAGTGCAATTGGAGAGGTGCCTCTGCAAGCAGCCGCTTGTACACTTGTAACAATACCGGTTTTAACAATATATCGGTTATAACAATGAGAAGCTGCTGCACCATCAACTTTTGTATGTTTTGCATGCGGAAATAGCCCGCTTACTACAATGCCCCGATGCCACATTATGGGTTATAACAATGAAATTTTGCTGCTTGACGTCCGAGCCGAAAGGTAGTGAAATGCGAAATCCTTGCGAAGAAAAAAGAAAATGAGAAATTCATGCCGTTGCACGATGGCCCACTGCTCGAACAGCCACCGTGGGCTCATTTCCCAGCCTTCTCTGAGCCCTTCTTTCCTGTCACCCTTCCAATCCTATTAACACGAATGGCCTGCGCCTATATCTCTACGCCGCGCCACCTTCCGAAACACAAATGGACCGCGCCAACTGCACTGCTTGTACCTTGTTCGCCGGCTCCTCATTCAGCGCAGTTCAGTCGGTTCAGAGTTCAGGTGGGCTCTGCAGTTCAGAGCAGTACAGTCGAACCAACTGTACTTCCACCCTGTCTGTGGTGACACAATTATTTTTCTTGCGCTTCGAGTGCATTTTCAGCTAAACCATTTTGATGCAGTGCATATTAGGCATTGCAGATGCCGAGATGAGTGGTTTCCCAAATTGTATTTTTTTCTTTCAGCGATTTTTGCAATTTGACCGCCCACACCCCCCTTAAGTGGCATAGGGTGTGGCAATACATAACATTGATTTCGACGCTATCTTATGGAAACATTGGACAGCTGCCATCTGGGGCTTTAACTTAACTGTCATTTTTTATCACACTCGAGTTCACAGCACTACAGTTAATTCATATGCTTGAAAATTTTTCTACAAATGCGTTCACTGCTTCACGGCTATGTTAAATTTGACGTGTTGTAGGAATGCATGTGCTGCTTCATGACCACATTAAATTTAATGCCGCGCACAGAATTGACAGATTCATATAACAGCCCCAGATTATGCTGCACAAGAATCGAAAATAAAACTCCCTTTAGTTCCTTGCACAGTGCTATGCTTGTGAGGCTGCGGGCCTGGCATAACTAGCTAACAAGCACAAAAAGCATATATGATGCATTTTCCATCAATGATGCTCAATTTCTGTAGTGTTGTGATGAATGCGACTGTTTATTCTTTAAAACAAATTCTTGTCATTGCGGCGGCTGCCATGTTTAAGGCAAGGAACATCTTTTTTCTAGGTGCGCAAATGGAGGAACAAAATGGACAGAGATGCTGACACTCACACGTCTCGCAGACAGAGTGCATTTACCCTCTTCTCGCAAACCCAAGGGTCGCTAGTGCGGGAAGAGCACTTCAGCCGATTTCACAATGGAACTTCCGAGACTGCTCGTCAGGCGATCTTGGAGGCTTACTTCAACCTCGACGAAAGGACACGTCATAAGTAAGGCTCCGCATTCACTTGCAGTAAAATGTTTTCATTGAAATGTTTGTATCAGCTCTCTTCAGCATCAGGTTTATTTGGTGGGGATGCTTGATTCTATCGTGTCCACAGGGTGATGTTCCACATGGCACACAAGTCACGTGCAGAATACTTAGGGAGGAGGAATAAACTTTATTCCTCCTCCCTAAGTATTCTGCACGTGACTTGTGTGGGGACCTGAGAATTTGAGGGTCACTACAGTTTAAAGGTCAACTGCAACAAAACTTTTAGACTGCTTAAAAAGCTTAATTTGAGGTAGTGTATAACATTCTCATGCTAATGCAACCATAAAGGAGTACTGACATGACATCCTGCATTATTATCTTTCTGTTAAAAGTGAGGTAGAAATTTTCTGAGCCTTAACAGAAGTAGTGCAAGCATCAGAGCATCATTAGTGTTTATGATGATGCTTGTTTCTGCTAACTATTGTCTGTATAAGCACCCAGAAGCTGGACACATCAAGGCGTACCAGTTAGCTTCATTCTTGTGATCACTGTGGCTGCCACTCATGAGCGTAACCAGAGAAAATGTGTGCAGTGCTATTGTTTCCTTTATGTATCGTCAATGTCGTCATACCTGGCCTGATTATCACATAAGAATAGCAAGTTTTTGAGGTTTGTACACCTCCTTGAAATCCTTAAATACCTTTGAATTTGGAAGAAGATTCAAGCACCCTTACAACTTCCTGAAAGTAAATGTGCTTCTTCATTTCCTTAAAAACTGGAGTTAGGGGTGACTTCTGAACATTCAAAGTAACAAACTCTGCATTAGCACTATGTCGTGGACATTGTCTATTGGGAAATGGTTCTATATATTCTCTTTTAGCAGTTTCACCATGTGATTGCAGTGTGACATGTCCACAACCACTGACAGGCTTGTTTAACTCACCATTGCCATTATGGTGCTAGACGTAGCCAGGCCAGCCAGTCAATCTGCACCATTTCTCTTGTTTTGTAGCTGGTTTACATTGCAGGCATCCTGGCTGCCTTTTTGGTGGCATTCTAGAAATGCCTGGAAAAAAGTAAGATTTAGTTATTCGACTTTTACGTGACTAGTATCTTTCAGTGAAGCCAGACACTAGTAACCCTCACATAGCAAAGTGTGCGATGTGCCACTAGGCGATTTACATGGAACGGGAAAGCCAAATTTTAAAATTCACTTGAATAGCCTGGAAGTTTGTGTGCAATTCACTGGCTGCTTAGCTATTTTAAGAGGTTTTTTTTTTAGTTTTTGTGTATGACTGAAATTTGTTCCATCCTTCTGAAGTTTTGGCTTTCAGCACCCTAGAAATTCTTGAATTCTCCTTAAATTTTGCATTGGATGTTCTGTATGAACCCTGAAATTTGGACTGGCAAGACTTCACAATAATAGCGATAATGGGCATGTCTTGCATTTCAGGACTAACTTTAATATTGTTACGAGACTATGATCAGTGTGACAAAGACGTTGGCCACTGGAGGGAAGAAAATTACAATTGTAAAGGTTGTCTCACCGCCATCGTGGCAGTGCTGCAGGTCGCTGTAGATAGTTTTAAAATATATTCCTAATAATATCTTTTCCCCTGGCATTTTGGTAGAAGTGCTGGGTTCTACACAAGGCATAATTCTGCAGCGAAGGTATCCTGGCAAGTTCCACCATGTCAGCAGATGGAGATACTGTGTTTGGATACTGCATCAAACAAAGCACTGTCACTCCAGACACTAATCTTGATCCAACCTTGCCTCTTTCTGTGGCACCAACACCATGGACGTCAGTAACTGGCTTGGAAAGTATGAGCGCGTCGCAAAGAACTACAGTAAAACCTCGTTATAGCGAAGTTGAAGGGGGGTCGTAATTACTTCGTTATAACCATTAGTTCGTTATAGCCACTATCCATTTCTATCCATAGTTAGCAAGCAAGAGAGGATGCACTCGCCACCAAATCTCACAGCAGCCTGCCACGCGAAAAAGAAAACGGCCGTTGCACGAAAAAGAACAAGCGAAAAAAAGACCAAGGAATTGCTACTTTATTCACGCCAAACGGCTCATCACTGATTGATCAACAACATACCAGCTGGTGGCTCACTTCACTGAAAATAAGTCCTTGATAGATTTTTGCCACATCTTCAGGCGAATGATGGCTTTTTAAGCTGCAGCCGCTATTTCCAGTCCGTCCTTGCCGTCATCGGGAGCGCCAAATAAGTGGCGCAGCAGGTCTGCCGCATCCAGGGCTTGTGCTTGCTTCGGTACGTTGGGTTTGCCAATATTAGGCGCCAGGCTGTCGTTGACACATTCGACACTGTCGCCGTTAGGCACCTCCGTCACTGCACGCACAATTTCCGCCTCTGTTAGCTCTTCTGTCGTCACCGTGTGAGCATCGGCACAGACGTACGTGCAGAAGGTGTCGCAGTTGGTCACAGTGCTGGCGTCAAGGAGAGTGTCCCACGACACTAGGGCTTGGTCGCCCGTGGCACCATCATTGGCAGCAGCACCGAGATCTTCGCTGTAACCGCAGCTGCTGACCGCCAAATGAGGCGTGCTGGAAACAATTGGCGATCATGCTTGCCAGTACAGCCGTCCAAGCAGCCTTTAGCATCTCGATCGCCATGTACAAGTTGATTGTGGACTCACGCTTCATGCTCATATTGAGCAGAATCTTGTCGATCACACGCTTGCGTTTGCCCGACCTAAAGTTCATGATAACTCCTTGGTCAAGAGGTTGCACAACTGCAGTGCATTTTGGCAGCAAGAAGCATAGCTCGATGTTTCTGAGCACAGCGGCGGTGTGGTGGGCTCTACAGTTGTCCAGTACGAGGCATATCTTCCGGTTCAGCTTGCCCAGCCACTCGTCCCATTCCTGCAGCCATTGTGCTAAAATTTCTCTCATCCAAGCCTTACAGTTGGATACATAACTCACTTGAAGCTTTCGTTTGCCTTTGATGCATCATGGTGACACACTTATGCTGACCAAGAGGTCCGGCACCTTTTCCGACCCATCCATGTTGGCACAAAGCAACACGGTTACGCAGACCTTGCTCTACTTACCGTCCTGGCAGCGTTCACCTTTGAAGGCCAAGGTTTTTTGTGGCAGCATCTGGTAGGACAGGGCTGTCTGATTTGCGTTGAACAAATCCTTGACATTGTGTTTTTCTAGCAGCTGTCCAACGTTTGTCTCCACCCACACCACTGCAGCTTCGCGGTCGACAGACTACGCTTCCCCGCTGACAGACCTGCCGACGATGTGGCGCTCTTTGAAACGCTACAGCCAGCCCACAGTCGCCACAAAACCATCGTGCCCCATGATGCATGCGAAGTCCCTCGCTTTGCTCTGCAACAGTGCCCCACTCACAGGAGTGCCACTTGCTCTTACGTCCAAAAACGACTTGAAGGCCACCTTCTCTACAGCTTCGAAAGCATCACAGCTTCTTTCTGTCGCCATGTGCAATAGCACTGGTGACAGCTTCTTTGCTTCTCAAAATCGTGGACAGCGTGCTCAACGCTATGCCGAACTCTTCGGCCGCTTTTTTCTTCTTGACGCCAGACTCGACAGCTTTCAGCATAGCCACCTTCTGCTCAATTGATATTGTTTTGCACTTCCGTTTGCCGACGTCCATCTCCTTTCTGGCGGCAGGAACTCGCACGAACGAACCGATAGAAACATTGATATCGTTGATGTGCACGGAGGCAACAAGCAACAACAAAACTGTGGTCGTTGCTGCCCCCACACACGCAGCGGAAGAGCGGACGGGTCCACCAGTTCCACGGTAAAGGGGAGGCCGGGAGATGCGCACGGGAGACGCGAATGTCGCACGCTATAAGACATTGACCTGACGGGTACCAAAAGGGTCAGTAAATGCTCGTTGTGGAAAAAAAAAAATTGCCGACGATTACATTACTTCCTAATGCAAAATTTGAGCGCAGCTCTTTAGCTGTTTCGGCTTTTCTATATACTGAGGCACATAATTCGAGCAAGACATGTATGTTCAGTTACAACTTGTTATTCTTCACTTCAAGAAACACTCCACTCCCAGTTCTTGATTGTCATGAAGGTAGCTTTGTGGTCGGAGGAATAGATGGACATACGCTAGACTTGCTGCACCAATGCCTGGTTCGGCATAGCGCACCTCTGGATTCTGGCAGCGACGGTGCTGGGCCTCTGCTTGGGCAGCTCTTTTAGCAGTAGTGGCAGATGAAGGACTTCCACCTGTTGCCTTGCTCATGGCTCAGAAAGAACTTGCTGAGAATAAACTACTTATGTAGGCAGACGGATTATGTGATAATATAAGCCATCTGTGAGCCTCAGACAATCTGCTGGTACGGAACATTTCGCACCAGCCGCCGCAAACGGAGTGTAGCTTGGCAGTGTAGCTCGTCGTAAAATCACGTTTAGTTCTTTTTAATAAATTATACCTTTATTCAACACTCCGCTACAATCGCTTTTCAGCCACAATACGTATTGCCTCGAATTGACCATCGCTATAAGTTTGGTCTCGAATCACGCCACACGAAAACTTTTTTGCAGTAATTTTTCCTTCAGTCATCCATGGAATGGAACCATCTTCCTGGTGAAGTCGTATCCATTTACGATAACAAAAGATTTTGAGCACCTTTAGCTAACAATGTGTAATCGAAGCATTTTTTATTTACTGTAGTGTTGTAACCTAAGTGCATTTGTGTTTTCCACTTTACTATCTTAGTTTGCTACCAATTTATCATGATGTTGTAAAATATAGATAAAACTGTATAATCAGAAGCCTTCATACATAAACGTTCCAACTGCTTATGTTTGTTTCTTTTTCTCAGTTGCTGTAACCCACTCCCCTCTTTAATTTCCTTGGCCCTGAGGGTAATAATAAACAAGCATACATTCATTACACATTCATAATGCTGATAAAGATTTTAAATTTACTTTGTTAAGTCCTGTGACTCACTGTATTCTTGTTTGTTGTGCAGTAAAACATCCTTAATTCGGCACTCATTAATTTGGGAAATCAGATAATTCGAACTCGCTCTTTGGTGCCGGCAGGCGTATGCATTATTTAATGCAATGAAACTCTAGTTAATTTGGACGTGTTTGGCCGCACATCGGTTAATTCGGACAACTCTCGGAGCTCGGCGAGTGCTGTAGCACCGGAAATGTGCGACGCAAGAGAGCTAAAATGGTGTCAGCATCCACTGAAACGAAGCTGCGGAGTCCTCATCACTGTAGTCATCAGTGACAATCGTATGCGAATGACGTCAACGCCGGAACGCTTCGTGCATCTTTGTACCTCTAAATCCTTTGTTCTTGCGTCCACTGCCACGCATAGCACCGCGTCAGCTGCGTTCCTTCATTATTGCATAGTTGGCATTCATAATCGCATTGATAATGACTGCGGTTTCATCTGCGGTTGCAGCAAACGGTAGTTTCATTTTGACTCAGTGCGCGCATCAGCCGCGCGCCATCAGAACCTGCAAGGTCACCATCCACGATCGCGTCATCAGCAGCCGTGGTTTCGTCCACAGCAGTTGTGCAAACAGTAGTTTCATTTTGACAAGCTTTTGAGGATGAAGAGCACTGGCTACATCATGATCGACGATGACCAGCTCACTGGTGAAAAAAATAATCTGGATGTGGGCGCAGTAGTAAAAGGCCTGTCTCGGATGGAAAACATGCGCCGTGGCCATGCTGTGAAAGTCGCGAGGCCTTTGCCACTGCAAGTGCTAATAAGCCACAAGATGAGGAGAATTGCAGCTTCCGCACTGCTTTTGTGCAAAATAGAAATGGGATTAGCTCATTATTTTGGTAATGAAAGCGTGTTGATATTGATTTCTTGATACCCTCGATAATTTGACATTCTGTTAATTCGGCCATTTTTTTCGGTCCTGTGAAATGCGAATTAACACTGTTTTACTTTATTGGCATTTTACTAATTTATTGCAAGTTGTTTGGCATACCCAAGGTGTACCTACGTTTCATCCGCTTGTTCCCGCGTCGTGCAGTTCTGCATGGTGAGATCAAAACTACATCATTTTCTACCATGTTCCAACGTGCGATAATGCTCTGTGTTCTGCTTGCATCTTCCTCAGTGTTTGTGTAGCTCTGACTTATACCGCTAGGGAGGTGTTCATGCGCACAGCACACAAGATCGTGCGCTGTGCGAAGTGCAACAAATGCAACAGCTCCCGCGCTCGACTATTAGCAGAAGTGTGTTGGGCAGCAGGAAAGCACGGGAAAAAGAAAAAGAAGGTGGAGCATGTGACATATGCATCATGTGATCCTCTAGCTCCGGTATGGGAGAACACAGGGAAGGAATTTTGCTTGCGTAGTCTAGACTGGACATGTGGAGAGTGTGTCTTTTTTGGTGGTGATGCTCACCTCCTGAAATCATGGGTTCGAGGCACTTAAATATGTCTGTCTCAGCTATTAATGAACCAATTTGAAAAATTATTGCAGTGGCACAGGACCAAGAGGGCGCGTAACAACTTCCACCGTGCAACCGAAATTTTCTCTGGGGCCTGGTGAGGGGCCCTTAAACAACAGTTGTCAAGCAAGGGATGCCGCTGGTGCCAACTTGTTGGCAATACAGTGCCAGTACCAAATAATTTACTTGTTCTGAAGACCGCATTGGACTGAAACCACTTCTCTCCGATGCAATCTATGCTGCTTTTGCTGATTATGCGAGGCTTCTAGAGAGGCCTATTACGAGTAAAACTGAGCGGTGCAGTAATGATCAAGCATGGGAGCATACATTTTTAATTAATAATAAAGGCAATGTGTGTCTGCCTGCATATTGCATGGCTTGCAAGTGTGAACCTCAATTTCGAAAGATTAAGATTGTGTGCAGGCAAAGTAACTACTGCGCACAACCTTTTGGAGGCCTTTCACACCAGGAAAAGAGGCCCAGGTCGCATCATTGATACTACTGCATGTCTGTTTGGAAGAAAGAAGTCTTGTTAAAATTTTTTTCTTTGCAGTGTTCAATATGTGCACACGCCCATATTATTGCAGACTTTCTTCGATTGTCCTCCAGGGGATGTAATTAATCAGTTGTGAGCACAGCACCTATGGTGTTTTGTTTACTTTGCTCTGTCTATAAGAGCTGTAGAGGCTTTCCATGAAAATAAACGAACTTGAAATGGAATTGAAGATAGACCGTGATCTGTTGCAGGCTCAACAAATCCACTATGAAGTGTGCCGACCCGGTGTGTTCCAAGCTGCGCAGTGATGTCCACCTCGGTGCCGTGTCTGAACGGCTGGATACTCTAATCGAAGACTACATCGAGAAAAATCCTCACGGCCTTGTCTCGGCCGAGGATTCAGGAGAAGGGCAAGCCATGGAAAAAAAGACTGTGACTGCAGATGACTTCCGGAAAATGGTCTACATACGAAACATGAAAGCCATCTGTGACCCGGGCGAGCCAGTGGGCCTGTTGGCTGCTCAGGTGGGACCATTCTTGATGCAGTGTGCTATGCTTAGTTTCATACAAAGCAGGCAATGCTACTTCGGCTAGCGAGAGTTTTCTCACTGTTTGCATCTGTGATCAAAAATGAGTGCGTCGCACATATGAAAGAAAACTATTAGGTGCGTGCCATGAAATAGTAGGATTAATTCTCATACCTTTAGCCAGCAATCCATAGCCGATATGGCTAGTTGAGGATCCATTACAAAAAGGCTGAGTAAGTACAACATTCATTGGCAAGTACAATATTAATATGAAAATTTCAGCATCAATGTGGCAGGTATAGAATATCAGCAGTAATTTTCAAGTGCAACATCAATATGGTTACTGGTAGCTTCCTGAAAGAGTCCGTCTGGAGCGATGGTGCAATATTTGGCAGATGTTTAATAAAGCTAGGTATATCATTCCAAATTTTTGCGGCAACAAAGGATATTCTTCCGTCACAAACTTTGTGGACAATCTGCAGACTAAGATTTTGTTATTCCGCCCATTCAGGGTTACACCTGGGTTATGTTACTGATGAGGGCTAGGAAATATTCTTGTAACTTATTTTGTGCACTGACTTTAAGCTTTTATGTTGCCTAACAATATTCAATGGCATTGTGTTCAAATTTCTGAACACTTCTGTGGATGGTGTGTTCCTGGCTGCTATCTACAGTAGAATCTTATTTAAACGTTCTGGAAAAAAATGCGACAAAAAAAATGTACTAACTGGAAATTGTACCATCTTAAGTCACTGAAATATTCAGCAGACTCAGCTGTATTTGACACCTACATAATGCGAAGTGTTGCATGAGTTGTTGCAGCACGAGACATTGATGCATGCCACTGGTGGGTCCCAAGCAGCCTGGGGCAAGCATTGCTTTCCTATCGTGGGCCGTGTTAAGAGGTGGCGAGAAACCAAAACAAAATCGAGCTGGTGGTCGTTGCAGGAATGTGATGTCACAAGAGTAAAACATGGCGCTCACTTCGTGACAGTTGCAGCAGGAAACGGCGATGGATATGGCTTGTCACCTAATAAAAGTGTGCAGTGCGCTTCCAACAGAGGTACGACACGTGCGCTGGGAAACAGATAAGTGGAAATGCTTATCACAGTAGGGTTGGCGGCAATAGCTGTGAATGCGATGTATGACGTCCCATGAGAAAATTTGCCGATACTGGAAGAGGAAGCTGATTGTGTGGGTGCATTTTCACATGACACAGGCAGATGAGAATAGCAGGGAAGTTTCCATGGCGAGCGTTGTTACGTATTCGGTGGCTAGATGCCGAAGGCGGCAGGACAACCGGCCCAAGGAACAGACGACCCACGCAGTGCCAGGAAAACGATCACCTTTATCCCTTCAGCGATAAGCTTTTTTGTGCGCCAAGTAGTCAATTGGGGGTGGCAAAATAAAAAGAAAAGATATTGTGGCAAGCGGGGCAATCTTATCTGCGGGCCCCAAAATAGAATGTGACCAGCACCCCGAATGTAACAGTGTCTACTGCCCTCGATTATGTGTGCCTCATGCCTTTTTTTGTTCACACGCAATCTAGTGGCTCAAAAACATATGATCGCAGTTTGGCGATGTACTGAATGTTGGTGCTGAAAGATATTGTTTTCTGGAAACTTGTTAACCAGTAAAAACGAAGTGTAATTGCATTAGGTAATTTTTTGTGTTCTTGATTGCAAACGTTGACACCGAGAAGTTGTGCAGACTGGAATCGTATCAACGAGGTTCCACTGTACTTGAATAGGGAAAAACTCTGGCAAATTCAAATTATAAAAACGATGCAACGGGCTTTTCAAACAAGGTTTCATCCTCCCATAGAGCACTTAATGACAAACTCGGGCCGAACTTGAAGGTTCAATGTGTCACTAGTTACCGTAACGTTGAGCGCTGTACAATTGATGAGGAAATATACACGGGGAGCTGACATCAAACGAGAGCAACCATAGCAGTGTACGCCATTATTTTTCATCTGACTTAAAAGGAGCAGGAAGAAGAAAAGTAGCAGTTTCGCTCAAAAAGCGAAGCATTGATAGCGATAGTGAAACAGACAGCAACCTGAAGTAAAGTCTGTAGTTTTGAAATGAGTGCAGTAACATAGTTTTGTGACCAGTGGCCAAAGCACTTGCAACCAAAACATAGTATGCCACCTGCTAGAAGCAGAAACATTCACAAGTAATATCTTATTTAAGGTAAACGTGTGTGTGCAAGTTGCAGGTGTAATACAGCACAAACTGCTTATAATGTAAGTTGTCAGAGTTGCAAATTTCTACACTATAAGTGGTACCACACTGTAACTAAAACATTTTTCAAAGGCTGTGCACAAGCAAAACATATAGACTAAGCTGGGGTGTGTGTCCAGGAATCAAAGCACATGACCAGGATGTGCCCTGACTTTTGTTGGCAGGGTGGTTTCTCCATTTTCAAAGTGTCGTAGAGCTACGGCAAGGGATTGCATTGTGTCTGCAGCAAACTGCAACTTTGGCTGCCTACTCCCAATGACACAAGGCTGATTAGGCCTAGGCGGTGGGGGTGTCAGGCAGCATGCCATTGTAGAAAGTTTGCCCTTGCTATGGGTATGTTTGTACCAATGTTCGTACCGATAGTCAAATACACAGAGAACTGGCGTGAAATCACTTGCACAGGCTAAATTCATGATACCATACATGAGACGGGGTATGCGATCAGCCGGTACCTACCACGAACGCATATAGGAAAGGTTTTTGTCTGTCCATGTGCTGGCAGGCACGGTGCAAACTCGCATGTGGACAATGTTCTGAACTGATGAATTTGCAGAACACAATCTAAGCTGGCAGCATTGCAGAATAAAGGTCGCATGTGCAATATCTGGGGCGCAATCGGAGATCTTTGTTCGATACGCATTCTGTTCGGTTGCTGCAACGTCAGACAGTGGCAGTAAGCAAAATTTCTGCGAACGGGGTGGAGAGAGCAGCCAATCAGCAAGCAGTGAACTCCCCGGAAGTTTACTTCCCTCGTTTGTCGTCTGCTTGCAGACAGTATATTACAAAACGAAGTGTTTCTTGTGTTCCAATGAATGAAATCTTTATCTAAAAATGTATTTTTTCTTCTTCTCAAGCTTAAACACGTTGTCAAATAGTAATACATGTGTCTACTACAATTTATAACTGTTAGTTTCTCTGCGTCGTCCCTAGGTGGTGTCGTGCTAAGTGAGAGAGAAAAAAAAAAGAAACGATGGGAACAGTGGCGCAATTTTCAAGAGGCAGCAACAACATTTCAAGTGGCTCGCTGGCACCCGATGATGGGGTCGATTTCTTTGTACAAGCAACCCCCCATTTGTTTCGAGAAACGAAACCAACGCCGTAATTCGCTTTCTGCCATTTTTTCAAACGCGTTTCGCACCTCCGCCCGCTCTTCTTCCTCTTCGAGCAACGCCAGCGCAACAACCGAAGTTCCCAACGCAAGAGCCATTTTCTCGAATTAAACTATGAATTGAATCCAAACATGCTGTTCAGCTCCGAAGCCGCCGTTTGGATCCAATCCAATCCATCAGACACGCCATGCGAAGGCAGTGTCGTAACGAGCGATGATCGCTCCAAACTTCTCAACTCCTGTCGCGTTCGGTGCCTAGCAGACAACATGCTCCGTGGGAGGATGATTGACCGGAGCGTGTCGTCATTTCGACTTCACCAAAACTGTGGCCGCGCCTCGCGGCTGGCGACGTCGACGCGGAGTAGGCCAATCGCATGCACCGGCAACCGAACGAACATGCCGAACAACCATCTCCGATAGCGCCCCTGCACTTCGCTACGGTTGAACATGAAACGCACTTGTAACCTTGACTGAGTTTTCTACAGTGCTGGAATTGTAAAAAAACAACAAATTTATTCTACCATAGAAACTTGTTTTTCCAGCCTACCTGATAATTCAGACATTATTGTGACCCAGTTCATGGGCCAGTCAGGAACTGTATTTACTTTCCACATACAAGCTGAAGGGCCAAAGATGTGCATGTGTTCGGTGCAGACTGCACGCCACTGACGACAAATGACCGGAGGCTTCTGTGCCACCTAGGCAACACCTACTGCCCAGCTCTCTTTTTTATTTTTCCTCCGTACCTCGTTCGCCCGCTCGCTCCATCTCTCCACCTCCTCGTCCTCAGCATTGCCCTCATCACTTTCCCCTTCTGCTGGCGCACCTCGTTGAGTAGCGCGCTCACTACACCGCTTGTCTGTGGGATTTTCTGGCATTCCCATTATAGCCGGTACTGTTGAGTCCCAATATAACCAAATTGGTAAAATTGGCAGTTTGCTCCATTATATTGAAATTTCATTGTATTGAAATTGGTGGATTTTCCTTAGTACATGAAAGACGCCGTAAAATTTGCGGCATTGTTGGGCAATCGGAAAGAACAAGATTGAAGGAGAAAAAAAAAAATGCTGTTGAATTTGAGAGTTGCCGACAAAGGTACAGTTTTATGCTGTGTCCACGATATTTTCACATCAACAGTACGAAGCGAAGCCAGCCATGCTTTGGTGTCCACTCCACCCCCACGGTTGGTAGTGTCACCTGCAGTGGGGCCAACCCCCCTGTCGGCGAGGGCTAGTTTCTGTTTCAAAGAACATGCGTGCCTCTGGAGGTTGCCGGCCTTCCTAAGATCTAGTGGGATGAATTAAAGTATGCGTGGTTGTTCATATTTCTTCTCAATCGCTAGTTTTTAGAAATAAAGAAAGTTGAATAGAAAGGAAAGAATATTTCTTTCCAGTTACTCATTTTTTGCCTGCTGTTCTTGTGAATTTTAAGTCGGGCAGGAAATCACTGGTAGTCTGTCCATCATCCTTGCCCCCACTCACCCTTGCCGCTTGCTCATCGATAGAGCAGGTCGGCTCGCTCCTTGTGACCTGCTTTGGTAGTCATGCGATGTATTAAAGATGGCGAGGTATTACAAGGAAGCTGGACAGGCGTCAAGAAATGTAAGACAAGAATGCAGGCTGACCAAGCATTAGACAAGCATGGCTAAACAGAGGCATCATAGTTGCCGCTCCGTGGTCTAACACCAGAGTTTCTCGTTCTGACAAGATTTTCAGTATTCTGAGTGAGGACAAGTAAGCACAAGTCTCTTCTGAATTGTCGCAGTAGATACTTGTTTTGCATGCACACACCAGTATTGTAGTGGTGCTCAGTTTCTGCACAAGCCTGTGTGACATAAGAGCAGCTCCACTCTGTTCATTTGTCGTGATGGTTGCTACTTTTCGTACTGCCGATGAAGTACTTGTAGTATGGAGTTGAGTTCGTGTTAGTTGGGCTACACCTCTCATTCACACTTTGATTTGCCCACCTATACAGCCAAGCCTAAAACATGAAAAAGCATGATCAATCTTTTCTATTGAGATTTAAGAACAGTGACGATATCAGGCGTCAAGGTAATGGTTAGCTCAGTTTTCAGGTGGCGACGCTGACATTCATACAGATATAAGTAAAACCCCTCGCCCTTGCCTTTCTTACTTGCGCTTGCTCATGTTATTGCAAGCTCACTCCCCGCCTTTTCCCTTGCTCACACAGGAAGGCGGCACTGATCAAGCCACCATGCTTCTCGGTTCAACCATGCATGCTTTCACTCACATCTAAAGCATCCTATCTCAGGGCGCGATAGGATCTTCGACTTTATACGCAACATGACGCTGCTTTGCTTCGGTGGTACCTCTTAGTCACATGGCGTGTGATTTGAGAGGTGTGTTCGCAAGCAGCCGCATGTAATTCAACCATTTGACCATCTGCGTCCGAAGATGTTTCCATTATAGTCTCAGTATTCCTTTGTGGCAACTGTGAAATTTCATTGTATTATTATATTGAGATCATGTATAAAGACACTTCTTTATATTGAGATTCAAAACCCATGGTGTTCTATGGACAGGAAGTTACGAAAAGTTAGATACTTCGCTATATCTTGAATTTCGTTACCTTGAATTTTGTTATAGATGGTATATTGAAGTTTGTTATATAGTTCGTATGTGTAAACATTGAGCTCTATGGGAAGATAAGCGGGAGTCAGAAAGGACTGCATTATATCTGGTCCTGCACATAAGTGATTACATTATAAGTGGTCTGAGCTGCATGTGAAGTAATACCCTTCCAAATCATGAACCACTTCATGGAGTGAAATTTCCATGACTTTACTACTTGTGAAGCTTGCGCATCATTGCCTGCCTTAAGTTTGAAACCGAGTATAGACCCAACGATGTGCTTTTCACTACAACATGGCAGGATCTATACATGTGGTACTGGGTGCTACATAGATAAGTGTACATAGATAAGTGTACATGGCCCTTCCTGCTAAACTGCTGGTTGATTGCTGCTCAAATTGAGCACAGATTTAGCATATTTGTAGAGGGTTCAGTTTGCTAATATGACTGTGAGCATTACTTGCCTATTTTGTTTATAATAATTTAAGGTATGGGTTGTCTGTGGCAATGACACACAAAAATTTCAAATTTTGCTGCAGTGTAACATGGGTGCCATCTGTCACCGCTTTGGTGATATGTGCCCTTCACCATAGCAATGACAGATGGCACCACTTTTTTGTTGCAATAATATTAGAATTGCATCTCCGAACATTGGGTCAAATGCAATAAGTTTTGATGGTTAGTGTTTTTCATTGGTCTAACTTTAAGCCTTTTTAGCTTGCCCGCTTGCTTGCATGCTTGCATGTTTGCTTGATGTTGCTTGTGTTATGGTGAAGACAGTGTTTTTTTCCAGAAGAGGGTTGTAGCGCCGAAAAAGACAACACATAGCAAGTGAGACGGGACAGGCGCAACTTCCAACTGCTTATTCACCGCGTATGCGAATGAATATAAGGACAAATCAAGATGGGTAGCAAGAACCACACATGCGCGCGAGGGTTTTTTACAAAAAAAAGCGGATAAAAGATAGGTGAGGCACGCACATATCTCACGCCCGTGTATCTAAAAAAGCAGTTTCATTCTTATAAATGGAGATAGATGGGGCGCTAACACAATCGCTACTATTTCTTTTAATGCAGAAGGCCTCCAACAGTTCACGGGCTGTCTGGTTCCTACTTCTGTTTAAAACCTTTGCTTCTTTCAGCCCTGCCACACACTTAATCTTCCTTTCTTCTCTGCGGCATGATGCGGCAGATGAGAACCAGTGCCATTTTGTAAATCCCGATTATATTCCGCTAATCCGTCGTTAATACAGCGGCCGGTTTGTCCGATGTACTTCTTTTCGCATGTGAGAGGTATTTGATATACGACTCCCTCGGCACATTTAACAGGCGGAGCTGCATGTCTCTTTTTACATTCAGTTTTGTTTACCTTGTTGGGATCAGTTTTAATGCACAAGTCAGCCAGTTTCTCTTGGGGCGGAAAAAACCACAGGAACCTTATATTTTGTCGCCACATGCTTCAAATTGTGCGCTACCTTATGGGTGTATGGGGTGACAACCGGTCTACTTTTGCTTTTGGTGACGTCATCTTGGTCGTCCTTTTTTATACTTTCTGTCTTCAATTTTCGCAGCAAGGTTTCAGCTACTCCGGTTAAGATTGATGTTGGAAAGCCTGCTTTTTCCAACTTCCAAACCTGGGTGTGAAAATGGCAACAAGATTTCTTCAGCGACGCTTCCAGGCACATCTGAGCAATGGCGCGCTTTACTGTCTTTGAATGGGAGGAATCATAGGGCATTAATTCTTTTTGTGCGCGAGGGTGATACATCCAGCAAAAGCTTTTGTCTTTAAGGCTGATGTCAATGTTTAAAAACTGCAATCTGTTGCCTTGGGCAAGCTCATGGGTGAAGTCCAAACCTTTTCCAAGTAGTTTAAAACCAGATAAAACTTCTTCCACTATTTGTGAGTAAGATGGGGAAACCTGTTTCTTTAAAATAATTAAAAAATCCTCAACATATCTAAAAGTTTTCAGCACTTTGGCTTCGTCAAAAGTATCCACCAGTGACCTGTCCATTTGACGAAGCCAAAGTGACGAAGCCAAAAATATAGCAGATCGATGCTATATTTTTAGACTATGCGAACGCATTTGATAAAGTGCCCCATTATAAATTATTACTGAAACTCTACGCCATCGGATTAAAGAACAGGCTTATTGAATTCATTAGGGCTTATCTACAAAATAGGTATCAGTATGTCCAAGTTGACAAGTACTGCTCGGAGACTTTACAGGTGACATCAGGGGTACCGCAAGGGTCAGTTCTGGGACCGACCTTATTCCTCATTTATGTTAACAACATTGTGAAAGTCATACACAGTGGTATGAAGATAAAGCTTTTCGCGGATGACTGCGTTCTTTATACCTCGGTTAAATTTATAGACGACTGAACTACGCTTAATAAGACACTCGCAGAAGTTTCAGGCTGGTGCAAGAAATGGGACATGTTCTTAAATGCTGGCAAGTGCTTAGTCCTCCGTGTATGCAGGAACAAAACCGTTTTACAATATTCTTATTCTGTGGATGGCATTGTGCTTAAGGAATCACCTGCTGTTAAGTATCTCGGGATCACTATTACAGAAAATCTCAGTTGGAACCTTCATGTTGATACAGTCTGCACTAAAGCTTTTAAATTTCTCTGGTTCATTCGACGAAAGCTTTCAAAAGCCCCTATGAACATAAGATTAGCAGCGTACAAAGCGTTGGTCCAGCCATGTCTTCAGTATGCTTCATTTATATGGGACCCTTATACAGAAAAAAACGTTGCCAAATTAGAAAGAGTTTGGAGAACCGCGGTTAGATTCATTTGCAACCGATATAAGCACACTGACAGCGTGACAGAAATGATTACTTATCTTGGTATCGATACACTTAAAGCTAGACATACCGGATGCAGATTAAAATACTTGTATTTAATGTATAACAACATAACACAAATCAACAATTCCAATTTCATTACTCCTCATACTCTGCGCACAAGCTCGCGTTTTGATAATGGGAAAATGTTACAGGAATACAATGCTCGAAACGATACTTTTAAATATTCATTTTTTCCGAAAACCATACGCGCCTGGAATAAATTACCGAAACATATTGTAGGCAGTACAAGTGTCGAAGGGTTTCTTACAAACTTGAAAATGCATGGGTAAAGGGTCCATACATTATGTTATATGCAGTGTTTCGTGCCTTAATTTATTGTATTTGCTTTTTATTGTTCTTGTGGATTTCTGATATATTTCTATTTGTGCCAGCTGCATTGTGTTATATGCAGTGTTTTATGTCTTGATTTATAGTATTTAGTTTTTTTTTTATTGCTGTTATTCTGGATTTCTGAAGTATTTCCATTTGCGCCTACTGCATTGTGTTATATGCACTGTTTCATGTCTTGATTTATTGTATTTGGTTTTTATTGCTGTTGTAAATTTCTGATGTATTTCTATTTGTGTCCACTCCTGCTAGGAGTCAAGAGTCTCTGCAGTATACTTAAATAAATAAATAAAAAGTATGCCACTCACCCAGTAAAACGCCCAGTCCCACTTTTGCTAGAGTTTACCCAAATACCGCACATGCTAAACCTCTCTATTTGTGGTAGTAATCCTCCAGCATGGAGTGGCGGAAATCCTGGCATCAATCGGACACCGGCAGCCTTATGTGCTGCAGCCACTCTGCTTGTCTACTGCCTTGCAGAGAGACATATAGCCAAATGCTAAGTTTGCAGCACACAATGCAACAAGGGTGAACCATGGTGATCACGAAAAGAAAGCTTGAGACCAATACTGATTGCGCAGCTCGTGTTTACGTTGAGTACAATGTAGCACAAGCATATGACACTTGCTGTTTGTCGGAAGTGCTTGAGTATTGTGATAAATTGTCTTTGTGTATCCTCTTTCTGTTACTTTTTTTATAGAAGCAAGATAACCAATATCCCAACTGTTATGAACAACATTTGTTCACCGTAAAGTTGAAAAAATTATCGATTACGCGACCTGGGTAGCCATTCGGGATAGCTCGCCCAGCTAATGGCAGTTAGACCAAATGCAGCAATTAGGATGGAGTGGCTGAAAACTCAGGGGAGCAGCGTCACTGCATTCAGTAGTGATAGGCATATTTAAAACCTTATAATAAATTAATAAGGCTTAAATAGTATCACCTAATGATCAGAAGGAGCTACCGTAACGACTCTGTATGTTTGCAAAAAATTAACAAGATTGTTTCAGGGTCCCTTTACGAGCTTCTGCGAACTTTGCTTATGCAGAGCATTGGCGAGCCCTCGACACAGATGACACTGAACACGTTTCACTTTGCGGGTCGAGGTGAGATGAACGTGACTCTGGGCATCCCACGGATGAGGGAGATCCTCATGGTAGCCAGTGCCAACATTGCGACCCCAACCATGGACCTACATTTGCTACCACAGCCAGACATTGAGCAGCGTGCTGAGGAGCTACGAGTCAAGATCACATCTATCAACCTTTCACAGGTGCTTTTTCCTGGAAACCACCCACTCTTAAGTCACGTAGATTCTCTTTGATGATTGAATTGGGGTCCAAAAAGGCATCAAAGGAAGATAGGTAAGGCAGAACATGCCACTAGTCTAGGTCTGAGTGTCTTGTATGCTATTTCAGGGCACATTACGGTCTTGTCCTTGATTTGATAATGAAGTGTTTGCTGACTGCACTGTGCTGTTCAAATTGACTTCATCCAGTAGCGCTAGTCCATTTGTGGTTGATTCGAGAAAGGGCAAACGACGGGGTCCTTCAGTGGCTGCCCTTTTTTCATTGATTTGCAAGGGCCATGAGGTGTGCAGATGCGGCACTAGTGTGACTCCTGGGGATGGTTTCACTTACGTGGTATTTAACGAGACTCATCACTGGAGACATTGAACAGTGCTCTTGCCACTGCGCGAAGATGGGGAGCTTGGCACAACACCTAAAATGCTGTCGGCTGTATAAGTTGATGCATCTGGTGCCAAGTCATGTGAAATCTTGTGAAACTAAAGCTATCTCCAGAAGTTATCACCAGAGAATACTACCCTTGCACTCACGTTAACACAAACTTGTATGGCACCGTGCATGGCACTTTTTAGAACTGGCTCAGAATGTGCAGAAGTGCTGTAGATGGGAGGGTAAAAATCAGTTGTTAGCAAAACGTAGCATGTTTTCTATACATTCACTGCCCCCCCCCCCCCCCCCCCCCATCGCCAACAAACAGTGGTCATTGGTGTCACCATCTGGATCAGTCGAATGTTGGTCAACAGTTTGAATGACGGTTAGGGCCAATTTAAGAATCAAAAAGTCTTAAATGTGTGGGTATAACCTTGATCGTATCGACCAAAAAGCCAAATTAATGGAAGTCTGCTATGTATGTAACATGAAGATTCAGTGGGGGACCTGCATGCAATCATCTCCCCATGTGGCTGCTTCCTTGCCTACAACCTTTCTTAGGTGGAGGAAGTCTCTTTGGAGGCCTAGATCTTGGGCAACCCGTACACCAGCCATCACTTGTACCTGGGATCAACCATGCAAAGACAATGATCCACTGTCTGAAGTGATCCGCTCCTGCATCTACAGCAGATGCCCATCGTGTACTTCAAGCATGACGTGGCACAAAGGCTGTCCGCAAAAGTACACTTAAGAATGCTAACTTAGGAATTGACTAACCTAACAACTAAAAACGATGGCTTATGGACAGTGCATTTCATAAGTCCATGCAACGAGCCTGCATGCTTTGATAGAATTTAGTTCCCACATTGTACCACGTGGTAAACCAGCTGGAAAAAAGAAGGGTTAAGTAATGTAAGATAGAAGTATGTAATTTTTGTAGTGTACTGGCTTACTTGATAGGAACTAAATACTAAATTGGGCGGCAAGTAGCTACTGTCTGCACCGTCATATGTCTAGCCGAAGATGCTGTAAAAGCTTAGTTCTTGACCACTTTTATGTAATGTAATGAGCTAGTCGCATGTGGAATATTCTAAACCAGTACTAGCATTTAGCATCCAACACTTGTGATGGCGTGACTGCGTCTTAGGTGAGAGGACATTGCTAGTGCAGATTCCAACAGTGAATATCTCGATTGTGCATGCTGCAGGTTGTGCCATCGTTGCTCCACTACGTGTCTAGCAAACAGTTCAATCTTTTTCTTCTTGTTCACTGCTTGGCAACCACTCTCCCAGGTGCTCGAGGAAGTGTCTGTCAAGGAAATGCTGCATGTCAAGGGAAGGTCGTAAGTAATTGTTTTGTTGTTATAGTCATTTCAGGGTGAACAGTGTGCATCACACTGTACTCAGTGGAGCACCTGCGATCTCCAATTGAGTTTTCACTTGTAATCAAGGCATGCTTGTAATAAAGGGTATATGTTTTCAAAAGAAAAACATAACCAAATCAATCCGTACGCATACCTGCCAACTCTTACAATTTTATAGTAAAATGCCCGATCTTTAGTGCTTCATTTCGATTGTTATATCAGCATCTATAATTTTATGTTCCCTGTTCGTATCCAGTTTATGGCAAAACTAATTTCAAAAGAATGCAATACATTCACCGAGCGATATTTCAAAGCTTTGTATTTCGGACGTAGACACAGCAGGTCCACCTACTCGTATAACCTATTTATGACGGCGACTGAAATGCTGGCCACTGTTACGTAATAACATTTGATAAGCTACACAGACTTATCTGTTTTTCTGCAGCTCAGATTGTTGCTGCTGCGACTTAGAATCAAATGCCTATTGAAAGCCACCCCTACAGAACAAAGTTAGCACATTTTTTAAATGAACAGCCAATATCTTGAGTAATGAATAGGGGTGTGTGAATACTCAATCACTAAATCGAATAGCGAACGTTCGAATAATTTGATTTGTGAATACTTGATTCTTGAAAATATGATATTATTTTGTGCTGAGACCCACGAAGTGTGGTGTGTGCCCTTGTGCTTGATGTCGCCCAAGTGAGCATTCCACTTTGTTTCCGATACAAAAGGAGCACTGAGCGTGCCGCAGACGGCTTGGCCTGGCTGACGCAGTCCGGGACTTTGTCACTGCAAGCGCTCCCCACTGTTGGCCCATTGCAGGGAGCACACATACACAATGCCCGTGCACCGCAGTTCACAGCGTGGCACTGCGATGGCTGACGCTGTCTCTGTCGGTACAATGTTCGGTGGGGTCAGCGGGGCCGACTGAAATTATAACGAGACATGGACAGAGGGAAGAGAAACAAAAACATTGTGTAATTCGTAAAGTGCAAAAGCATCTGTTAAGATAGAGAAGATTAGCCGCTGATGGGCAAGCACATTATGTTGGATACATGGTGACGAAGTTGATGTCGCTTCAACAGCCGTCGATCTAACCCGCACGCATTATCTGGGGATTGATCACTGATGAGCTCCTCGTATGAACATATTACTGGGAAATATTCCGTGATAGCTTGTGGCCTGTCACCACATCGGCCAGAGGGGAATTTTTGTCGCAATCACACTGCCTAGGCACTTAGGCCTAATCGGTGCTGTTTCATTGGGCGTTGGCGACTAACGTTCAGGTTTGGTGCCAAATCGACACTGATCTATCCGCAGCGGCTGCACAACACTATAGTCGGATACAACTTTAGAAAAAAGGGGGCGTTTACTCCTCCGAGGCGGAGGCACACGAACATCCACCAATGGGTGCGCACTCTGGCCTAACGTCATGAGCCAGACAGCCGGTGACCCCACTGACGGAGAAGATGGCCGCCCGCGCTTCGAACTGGGCGATGTCGCGTCAGCTGTGTGTTTCAGCCCCTTGTCAGAGTGAATTCCAGAACTGTTTGTGATGGTCTATCATGCCGGAAATATTATTGCAAGCTTACAATGCGGCATTTGTGCTGCGTGCGTTTATTCTGAGCCATGATCCAGCGAAGGAACATTGCAGCGAGCGTCGTTGGCGCTGCGCTACGCTTTGCCTGAAAACAGGATCCCGTGGTGACCGCTACAAACACGCATCCTGCATGTTTGTTCCATGTTGTTTTATTTCGCTCCCGAGTGAAGTTACGTCGAGAAAAGTTTGCCAAAGACTGGTGCCTACTGTTAGCAGCGGGTGTGTTCGTGTACTGTGTCGCTGCGTTTTTCGGGGTGAAGTGATGGAGCAAAACCATTCTCAGGAGAAATCAGAAAAGTGTGCGCACATGAAACAAACCTACGAGTTTCTCAACAGAAAATATTTGCAGAAGAAGCCTTCAACGCAAAGATTTGTCGCCATCAACTTACCGTGAGCGATCATTGTCAGCAGTGAGATAGCCGAGATAGCCCTTTTTTCTAAAGTTGTATCCGACTATAGGAAAGCCAACAAGCTGCCTCACAAATAGAAGCAAGAGACGGCGGAGGAGAAAGGGGGCGATAGTGAGCGTGGCGTGACTCTCCAGATTTCAGATTCTTTGACCGGTGGCAAATCATGCCAAACCAGTCAGTGGAGGCTGTGGTGCCTGCTCTTTACCATTGGCGCCGGCTAGGCGTGGAGTAGTGATCAAGCCATGTGATGCACATTCCTTTCACCTGTCGCACAGATTGGCCTTATGATAAAGCAACAGCCATAAAGTTAATTTAGCCCGTCAGTGTTTTAGAGAATAACTGTAAAGAAAAACTCTATGCAATAAGTAAATGACATCCGCAAAACACAGCTCCGCTATTATACTGAGAACCTCATTGGTATTCAGTTCAACAGGACGTCACTAATTCATTAGTTTCAGAAGAAAGAAAAAAGCACTTGGTTCTATTCAACATAAATTCCATCGACAAAAAAGATATATTTTCCAGAGCTTCATATACAAGAAATGAACTGTAATCAGTGCTGGCGTACTAACTTAGGGTTCCCTTTAATAAGAGTAGACCATACTGTATACCTTGATTTCCATGTACCTAAGTTACTATCTTCCAACGTTCTTGTTATGCAATATCAGGGGACTCGGAAGCATGTGCAGTACTGTATTTCCTTGCCCAAAATTTGTAAGCAATAAATCATGAATAATTTTCTGATATTTCTTGTTCAAGTCGATATTCGTTTTTTTTTTTTCTTGATCCAATTCAATATTCGATTTCAAATTGTGGCCTCCTCGCGATGCTCACGTGGCGCGCACGCTCCGATTCCGCGCGCGGTACGACCATCGCGCGTTCGAGCACTCTGAGCCGCCATGCGTGCAGGGCACCGCGTCCGCGCCTGCTCCGGTCCGCTCCGTGTGCCGAAGCGCCGCTGCGCGCGTACGCACCCCGCCGGCCCCAGCTTAGGGGAAGGCGAGACCACGCGCGCAGCAAGGGAGACCCTAGGCAAAGCTCTCGAGAAGCCAGAAAGTACATTTATTAAACTGGGACTCAATACAAACACACATTTTAGCATCACGTCCGGATCTGAAGCTAATTAAGACACAAAACATGGCCAAATGGTTGCCGGTGGCCACTAACGGCGCACCGTGACAGAGAAAGAACAAAGAAACGAGGAACAAAGAACCCCGGCAGTAAGAAGTTGCCTATCCTTCGGTCAGCGCCTGCCATCGCGCACCCCACAGCACAGAAAAGGGAAATAAAAGAAACGACAGACGAACAGACGGGGGCACGATCGGCAGACGCTGCTTCAGGACATTGATACGACGGAAGAGTGTGCGCGCGCCCGCCGAGGCCAGGACCCCGACGAGCCGAAGTAACCATCAGCTGGCGGCGGACAAAGGGGGCCGCCGCCGGCAGAGAGGAACACGTACGCACCTTCCGACGCCCCGATGTGGTCTTCCCGGGTCCCGTCTTGCGCGCGCCTACCCGGAGTGCACGCAAGCAGGGCCCCGAATCCCGCCAAAATGTCAGCCAATGGGGAAAGCCTGTTGACCCTCCCGTGGGCAGGATGACAGCAGAGTGACAGTGTTTTATGACCCGCTGCCACCCCGTCCAGGCAAGGAGGAGAGGGACACGGAGCCCCCGGCAACACAACGCAATGGCCTCCACACAACACTGCGAGAGCCCGAAAAACGCCGCGAGAGCCAGAAACCCCACAAAATCTACTGTTCAGTATTCACACCTCTAACGAAATCATTTTTGGTAACTTTCAGTAAATTTTAGTGTTTTCTGCAAAATGGTTGTTAGCCGGGCTCATTGGTACGACGGCATAATGTAGTCTTTTCTGGCTTCAACTGCAGTATTCTTCAATTTTTAAGGTTGCCAGGTCTGCATATGTGTTCTGTAAATTCCTTGCACCTGGCAGACAAGCTTACAGGGCCCTAGAAGGACTTTTATGAAAGTTGGTAAATGCGTCTGGTTTTGCCTGCAACAGTAGCTCAGTGGCTTTATTGCATTCGACTGCTGAGTGTAGGGCTGTGAGTTCGATTCCCGGCCACAGCAAATGCAGTCCAATGGAGTAGTATGCAAAAATGCTTGTACGTTGCACCTTTGGTGCATTCTAAAGAATCCTACGTAGCTGAAAGTAATCCGGAGCCCTGTGCTACGGTGTCTCTCATGGCCTGTGTGAATTGCTTTAGGACATTAAGTGGGATTCGTGGTGCAGTAAATAAATGCATGCAGACAAGAAAAACAAGATGGATAGCATGAATGCCGACTATTACCTTCTGTAGAACGTTGTTATTTCTAATTCCAAGGGGACCGGAAATTTATTCAAATATAACAGGGTTTAAACTAAGGAGAGCCCCTTTGAATATTGTGCCCAATCAATGTCTTCTTGCAGCATGTGAAGCCAAAATTGTGAGTGGGTCTGCTTTGAAAAAGTCTTATCATTCCTCCATCAGTGCACGACGACACGTGCCGAAAAGGGCCTAGGTTTCTTACTAAGTTCAAGTGCGATAGGCTCAAGCCTTGCGCACCATTTGCTGTGGGTAGGAGGGTGAGCCGAGAAGCATGGTGGCTTGATACATGCTGTCCTCCCACCCATGCCCAGTCACATTATCAAACACGCATTGGGGGAGGTGGCCGTGGCTGTGTGGCTGAGTGCATACATGGGTCATGCACCATATCGTGGAGGTATCCGCTGCGGGTACTGAGACTGGGCGAGCCGAGATGGCAGGTTTCTTCACGTGTGCTGTCTTCTTGAGAAGTTCCTTGTGAACATGATCCTGAAAGTCGTGGAGAGAAGTCCTCTTAGGTACCCTTTTGTTCGAGGGTTGTCATGTTTTGACTCCAGAGAAATGTCTATGATAGACATCTGTCTTTGGAACCTAAAAGTTGTTCTTAACTGCTTAATAAACAACTAGCTTCTCTCTGAGCACAAGTGAGATATTGTGTGCGCGCAGTACATTCAGTTCTGCCAAGAAAAATGGCATGAACTACAAAACTATGAAAGAGGCCAGGAACGTCTTGACGTCCTCTTCGTGTGCCTGTTGAAGCATGACCTTTCGTTCTTGATGTTATAGCAAGTGCTGAAGGTCCTATTCCTTAGCCATGGGCAGGCTTCAGTATAAAGTGGTTTCAGTGCAAATGAGCAGGTTGTGGTCGAAAATATGACAGAGCTCTCATATATATATATTATATATATCAACTATATAGATCAGTTTAGGCATGCCAATTTCTTTTTATGCAAGATGATCGAGAGCTGACTTACTCATGTACTGCTCTTACTGATATAATATGCCATGCCTCGATTAGTATGGCTAGAATGATTAGAATATTACTTTTTGCAAATTTTGAGGAAGGCTTGCAATTTGGACAGTGCATAAAAAGGTTAGGTGGCATTCCACTGATCAACGATTGTTTGTGCTCAATTAATTTCCAATTGATGCAGTCACTCAGAGATCTATACAATGCTTACAAGTCAACAATAAAGCCACTGAAAGCCATAAAGCCATAATATGTTGGAGTGCTTTACATGGGGCACGGCCATGACACATGCTTTTTCATTTTTCTTACCTCCCCTCTCCCCTAGAGAGCGGTATCGCCGGTATCGCGTCCATTTTCAGTTTTTGCCTCGGCGAGCATATCGCAAGAAGCTGCAGGCTACACCAGCACGCATTCTGCGCTACATGGAGACCACTTTTCTCCGGAGGCTCATTGATTCCATCAAGCGCAAAATGGAGCAGGTCTCCTCAGAGAGGTGAGTTTTGGGATCTATTTATTCTGCACTTACTTTCCTGACCTGAAGGTATTAAAGAAAGTAGTACGTACAAAATAACAAATAAATACATCTGCAGCAGTAAAGTCGCTTCTGAAACTTTGTTGCAATGTCTAACAAATTTATTGCAGAGTGACGAACGTCAAAAAAAAAAAAAGTTGCAGTTCCGCTCGAAAGGCGAAGCATCGATTGCGATAGCAAATTAAGCAATATCAGTGCGGCAGCTGCACTGAGCGAATTGACCTTCATGCTGTCTATCGCTTCAATGCGGACTAAACGTCGGAAGCACAGCGCATACGGAGCTACCGGCACTGGGCGCACTTTGTCCAGATTGCAGATCACTTTCAACACAAGGTGCTCGTGCGGGCGTGCACTTTGTCCGCATCGCAGATCGCTTTCAAGATATGGTGGCCTTGCCAGAAGCAGCAGCCGTCGGAGTAGAACTCCCCTCTTTCTTACCTCCCCCCACCCCCTGTGCCTTGCGCGCAAAAGACAACTGCACGTTTCTGCCCCGTCTTCCTTCCTTGCATGCTCGATATTGAGCCACGATCGTCGGTCAACCCTTGCAAGTCGGTGGTCAGCCTGTGTCGACAGGGCAAAAGCCCGTTTTATAGGCCTGCCTTGAAAAAAAAAAGAAAAAACTGCTGCTAATTTCATCCACTGTAGCCGATAGTCTGTTGTAGCGCAGCCCATTAAAAGCGAACTTTGTCGCATTGATAAAATAGGTACAACAAACTAAGCTTAAGATATGGTCCGTTATATCCGAAAGTCTGTTGTACCTGGGTTCATTGCAATGAGTATTGACTGCATTAATGATAATTGGACAATTAGTCTGAAGAAAGTAGGCGAGGTGTAAGTTCCTGCGAGGGTGGCTCCTCACTGGTTGTTGCAGGAGATGCTCACTAGGGGAGCACACACTCATGCAAGGTAAAGTCCCTCGATAAACAAGCTTCAAGCTAGCACCATTCTTTCATCTAGTCGTCGTCCTCAACCTCGCACGCTTCCATTGTATTACTCACGACAACTGTGGACAACAGTCTGTCGGGTTTGCTTTAAAGTTTTAAAACTTGCTTTCTCTTGATATTGTCACATTTTAGTGACATTGACAAACACAGTAGCAAAACTTTGAATCACGAAACTAACCTTATATAAGGCGAACCTGTGCCTACAAAAGCAAGTGTCGCTCAAAGCACAATGATAGCGGCGAGCACAGTTGATGATTCTCGAAATCTGATCTGCTGGTCAAGTGTGTCAGCTTTTATACGTGACCTGTTGAAGGTTCCAGTGTAATTGCTGGTGCTCGCATACCTTCCACAAAGTACAACACAGGTAAAAAATGGAATAAACAATAACATTTGAGTAAGTCCCAAATGATGCAGGTGCATCTTGCGCTGAATGATAATGATAAATGGTTAGTAGGTGAAATGGTGCTCTTGGGAATAAGGACAAACAAATACTACCCATGTCAGTATCAGACACTCGTCATCCCTTTTTTTTTCAAGTGTTCTCTTTATAGATACACAAAGTGTAACTAACATGCTCTCATGCATCACTTCTCTGTATAATCGAATCTCGTTAATTCAAACTTCAAGGAGGACCAGAAATTTTAGAATAAAACAGAGTTCATACTAAGGAGAACCCCATTAAATGTAGCATAGAATCGGTCATGCAGTACAGCGTGCAAAGGCAGAACTGTCATTGGGCCCACATGGAAAGTCTTTTCTGCATCAGCATGTAAAGACACGTGCCGGAAAAAGCCTAGGTTCTGCATAAAATTGAAGTGCGATAAGATGATCGTGCCTCGCA
Source organism: Dermacentor variabilis (assembly GCF_050947875.1). Classification (NCBI taxonomy): domain Eukaryota; kingdom Metazoa; phylum Arthropoda; class Arachnida; order Ixodida; family Ixodidae; genus Dermacentor; species Dermacentor variabilis. The sequence goes on from NC_134577.1 coordinate 122,340,662, forward strand.
TGCTGTTTGCTGTGAGTGTAAAGAAAAACGTGTGAGGGTGAGCCGAGAAGGATCGTGGCTTGGGACGCGTGCAATGTTGGTGATGATGTGATTGAGTGCGCGCTGGGAGAATTGGGGTAGGGCCTAGGTGAGTGCGGTAATGTGATCAAGCACCCACTAGAGGCACCTTTCTTCTCCTTTCAAGCCGGATGAAAATGGAGGGTGCACACCACTCAGCTTGTTCCAGTTTGGTCTCGGCTTGCCATGACTCTTTCCTGGGCTTTCATGCGCTATGCAAAATTATGGTAGTTAGTGATGCATCGAACCTTCGCCTTTGATTCAGATTTGTCTGAAAAGCGGTCCATGGGAGTGAGAAATGTTGTTCGAATAATAGCATGTGGTTTTAAAGCAAAGCTTTCTTTGCCTTTTCCTTCAAATTTCCCACTGCTGTGGCTGCTGCTATTCTGCACACCGCGTCAGGGGTTGGTTCAGAGCGTGTATATACATGGAAGGAATGTGGCAGAGAAGAAAAGAGACACGAGGAACTCGTTTGGACCGCACCGCGTCGAATGTGCACAATACCCTCCGGAGCTCCCGGGTCGTCGCCATGTTAGCCTCTTGGCAGCTGTGATTATTTGTGACCCCCCACAAGTGCTTACCTTTCTACCAACATGAAAGTCCAGAGGGAAGCTAGATAAAATGAAAGAGAGGAGGGGCAGAGGAGGCAGAGAATGGGTAGAGCCGAGGCAGTCACGAAACAGCCTTGTCACTCATCGCTCACAGTTACCATGCAAACGCAGGGGGGGGGGGGGGGGGGGGAATAAGGAAAATGTGACGTGAGAAGGCAAGAAAACGCTGAATAAACTTAAGTTAAGGCATGGCACAGTGCGTTTCTGCTATTTCTGAAAGATGAAACCATGCAAATATGTCTAGCGGACAACTTACACAGGGCGTGCAGAAGCAGAGCCGCATAAATGAAAGCGCACTGCAGGGTCTAGGCGAGACAACGGAAGTGGTCGCAAGTAAAATCAGCACTTTTGTGCTCGGTGCGTTATCTTTGCGGCTATGGCACTGCTCAATGTTGCGGATTTGAACGAGGCAGCCGCATTTCGTTGGGGGCGAAATAAAAAGCGCTTGCGCACTTTGATTTAGGGACACGTTAAAGAACACCACGGTACCAAAATTAATCTGGATTGTGCCACTACGGCCTGCCTCATAATTCGATTGTGGTTTTGGCACGTACAGCTCCATAATCCAATTCAAGTTTAATGCTTCTGCCACGATGTGATGTGCCACGTGAGGCAATGACAATGCTCAACCCTCTCAGAGGTTATGAAATATGGTGCACAACGCCTCAAGCGAACACATCTCTTTTGCGTTTTGTGTACTACGCAGATAAACAGCAGTGGTGCATACAGGGTAACATATAACATCAACTCACCATTCTTGTGTTGGGCAAAACGTTGAAGAAAGTAAACATTCGCTGTCAACATCACCGCTAATTATCGTCGATCAAAGCAAACAGCACAGAAAGCTTCGCTTACATCTATTCTCACAGTGCTTGGGATCTGCATAATTTTTTTTTTAGTTTGAATTCATGGTAATTTTTCCTTAATGAAATATACATACAGCTTTGTCAGGACTAACAGAGTAGTTCGATTTGCCTTATTTACTTGAATCTAATGCACACTTTCTTTCAGATAAAACGAGTCGAAAAATTGCATGCGCACTAAAATTGAGTACGACCCTAAATCTGCATTGCCGTATCTTCATCGGCACTTCAAAATGGTCGCCTCACATGCACTTCGAGCCTAGCTACCATAGCTTCCTCCATGTTCTGTAGTATGTGTGCTTAGGTTAGTGCACTGTCCCTTTTCCCAGCCTTCCTGTTTTCCAAATTTGCTCTATCAGCATGGAAGTGCCGACTGCAACGACATGTCAAGTTAATCACGATGCCGCAATTAAAAGAAAAGTGATGATGTATGCGGAGGTAGACGGAAATGCCCCCCCTCCCCCACCCCCTTCACGAGCGTTCGGAGTTCCCAAAACTTGCATGCGGGACTGGCGCAAACAGGAGAAGCTTTCTACTCTGGCGGCTGCTACGTACGGCACGGCTGTGTGGTCCCTAGCTTGAAAGCGATCTGCGATGGAGACAGAGTCTACGTATCTAATTAAATTAAATTGTGGGGTTTTACGTGCCAAAACCACTTTCTGATTATGAGGCACACCGTAGTGGAGGACTCCGGAAATTTCGACCACCTCGGGTTCTTTAACGTGCACCTAAATCTCGCCCCCATTGAAATGCGGTCGCCGTGGCCGAGATTCAATCCCGCGACCTCGTGCTCAGCAGCCCAACACCATAGCCACTGAGCAACCACTGCGGGTTCTACGTATCTAGGCGCACGGCACTGTGTTCTCATCTTTTCGTTTGCTTTGAAGCGAGAGGCCGCACAAAGGTCAATTCGCTCGCTCCTACTACTGCACTTCCCCACTCCAGCATTTTGATAAAGAGCTTCCGCGGTCATTGCGTGAGACATGTTCATGTTTGCTTGTACACTCGTGACACCATGCTTGTTAATTTAGTTAGTAAGCGAATGTTTAAAAGTTTATACAGCCCATAAAACTACTATCCTTACTTTACTACTATCCTTACTTTTCGTATAGCTCTCTACTAATTTGCTATTGCAATCGATGCTTTGCCTTTCAGGCGAAACGGTGACTTTTCTAATTTTTTGCAGCTTTAGTGTATTAGTAGTAAACCTTCGTTTTTCCAAATGAGAGAAAGTTGTATTCCTTTATGAAATAATTAGCTGGGTGGTACTGTAAAGGACTTTCCTTTTTTTATGTCGTGGCAGACAGGAACATATTACAATCTAGAGTGCGTTAGTCGAGTAAATACCGTATCCATTATTTCAAAATATTGTCACATGGTGGTGAAGTTGAAGAACACAGTAGCAATACTGTGAACGACAAAACTAACGTTTATTGGGCGAACCTGTGCCCACAAAACAGGCTACATTTATAGCACAACGATCGCGGCAAACACGGTCGGCGATCGGCGAAAATCTGATCAGCGGGTCAAGCGCATCGGCTTTTATAGATCAGTCGTCGAATGTTCCAGAGTAACCGCTAGGACCCGCGTGTCTTCCACAAAGTTCTACACTATTAGCGTCGCGCATACATGCAATCAGATTACGCAAGTTGCGGTGAAAGACTGAATGGAACCATCGATAACGTTCCAGCAACTTCTTTTACATGCAGGCACGTCCTGCGCTTTGCAATAACATTTGTTAGGCGGTGAGAAGTAGTCGCCCGATAAAGATAAAGAAGTATACGTGTCATTGCCCCCTTCTTAAAAAGCATCGTCCCGATGCTAGAAATACAAGAGAGCGAAACACAAAAGGACACTTAATAAACAAAACTAACAAGACAACAAAAAGAAACAAGGTCCAAAGGTCAGTTACACGAAGTCCCAAAGTTCATTAACGCTGGTAGTACGGCTTCAGTCGCACAATGTGGACTATTTCAGGTCACGAGCGCCGCCGCTGTGATAGCGAATTGCCGTCTGGCGTGACCTCATAGTCCAGTGCGCCAATACGTCGGATAATCTTGTACGGTCCGAAATAGCGGCGCAAAAGCTTCTCCCTCAGTCCTCGTCGGCGTATAGGGGTCCAAACCCAGACACGGTCACCGGGCCGGTACTCGATGAAGCGTCGTCGGAGGTTGTAGTGTCGGCTGCTGGTTCTTGATAAGTAGGCGGGCGAGTTGTCAGGCTTCTTCAGCGCGCTGGAGAAAGGTCGCGACGTGAAGATTGTCTTCGTCGGTGACGTGCGGCAGCACGACGTCGAGCGTCGTCGTCGGGTTCCTGCCGTAAACCAGCTTAAACGGCTTGAATCGGTGCTGTTTCTTGCACCGCTGTGTTGTAAGCAAAGGTTACGTACGGCAGGACCGCGTCCCACGTCTTGTGCTCGACATCGACGTACATTGCTAGCATGTCGGTGAGGGTCTTGTTCAGGCGCTCCATGAGACCATTCGTCTGCGGGTGGTAGGCAGTTGTCCTCCTGTGGCTTGTATGGTTGTACTGCAGAATGGCTTGGGTGAGCTCTGCTGTAAACGCTGTTCCTCCATCGGTGATGAGGGCTTCTGGGGCACCATGTCACAGCAGAATGTTCTCTGTGAAAAATTTCGCCACTTCGGCTACGCTGCCTTTCGGTAGAGCTTTAGTTTCAGCGAAGCGGGTGAGATAGTCCGTCGCCATGACGATCCACTTATTTCCGGACGTTGACGTCGGAAACGGTCCAAACAAGTCCATCCCGATCTGCTGAAAAGGTCGGCAAGGAGGCTTGATCGGCTGTAGTAATTCGGCTAGCCTTGTGGGTTGTGTCTTGCGTCGCTAAGAGTCTGCATGTCTTGACGTAACGGGCGACATTGGCGGTTAGGCGCGGCCAGTAATACCTTTCTTGTATCCTCGATAGCGTCCGGGAGAAGCCGAGGTGCCCGGCGGTCGGATTGTCGTATAGGGCGCGCAGTACTTATTGACGCAGCGCCGACGGAACAAAAAGAAGGTAGCTGGTGCGAGCTGGTGAGAAGTTCTTCTTCACGAGCAGGTTGTTTTGTAATGTGAACGAAGACAATCCGCGCTTAAGTACCTTAGGTACTACGTCGGTGTTTCCTTCCAAATACTCAACGAGGCCTTTTAGCTCCGGGTCTGCACGTTACTGTTTAGTGAAGTCTTCTGCGCTTATTATTCCGAGGAAGGCGTCGTCATCCTCGTCGTCTTCCCGCGGGGATTGATGGGGGCGTGTTATAGGCAGTCGGCGTCTGAGTGTTTTCGTCCAGGCTTGTAGATTACCGTGACGTCATATTCTTGCTGTCTGAGGCTCTACCTTGCCAGCTGTCTTGAGGGTCCTTTAAGTTAGCTAGCCAACACAACGCGTAATGGTTGCTGACGACTTTGAATGGTCTGCCATATAGGTAAGGGCGGAATTTTGCTGTAGCCCAAATGATGGCGAGGCATTCCTTTTCAGTCTTAGAATAATTGCCTTCCGCTTTTGACCGGCTAGCATAAGATATTACCCGGTCATGTCCGTCTTTCTTCTGGACTAGGACGGCACCGAGGCCTAGGCTACTGGCGTCAGTGTGGATTTCGGTATCGGCGTCTTCGTCGAAATGTGCAAGTACTGGCGGTGACTGCATGCGTCGTTTTAGTTCTTGAAATGCGTCGATCTGCGGGGTTTGCCACTTGAACGCGACATCAGATTTGGTTAGATTCGTCAGCGGCGCAGCGGTGCGTGAAAAGTCCTTGACAAAGCACCTGTAGTAGGCACACATGCCAACGAATCTACGCACTGGCTTCTTGTCGATTGGCTGCGGGAACTTTGCGATGGCAGCTGTTTTCTGCGTGTCGGGGCGTACTCTGGATTTGCTGATGACGTGCCCTAGGAACAGAAGCTCATCGTAAGCGAAGCGGCACTTTTCTGGCTTCAGAGTGAGCCCTGATGATTTGATGGCCTCTAATACTGTCGCAAGCCGCCTAAGGTGATCGTCGAAATTTCCGGCGAAGATGACGACGTCATCCAAGTAAACAAGACAGGTCTGCCACTTCAATCCTGCTAACACCGTGTCAATTACGCGCTGGAACGTTGCAGGCGCCGAGCACAGTCCGAATGGCATGACCTTATACTCGTAGAGGCCGTCTGGCTTGGTGAAGGCAGTCTTTTCGCAATCTCTCTCGTCGACTTCTATTTGCCAGTAGCCAGACTTGAGGTCCATCAACGAGAAGTATTTAGTGTTGCAGAGCTGATCCAATGCAGCGTGTTTATCCGTGGAAGGGGGTATACGTCTTTCTTCGTGATCTTGTTCAGTCGACGATAATGGACGCAGAAACGTAAGGTTCCGTCCTTTTTCTTCACCAGGACAACAGGAGATGCCCACGGGCTTTTCGATGCCTGGATGATGTCGTTGCGGAGCATTTCGTCAATTTGTTGCCTAATAGCTTCACGTTCTCGCGTCGAAACTTGGTAAGGGCTCTGGCGGAGTGGTTGAGCGCACTTTTCGTTTATTATGCGATGCTTTGCAACTGGTGTTTGTCGAATCCTCGATGACGTCGAAAAGCAGTCCTTGTATCATCGCAGAAAACTTCTGAGCTGTTGCTGCTTGCTCATGGGGAGACATGGATTTACGTCGAAGTCTGGTTCGGGGGCTCTGGTAGATGTGGCAGAATCTGAGAGGACAAATGCATTGCTCGTTTCCACAATTTCCTCGATGTACGCGATTGTCGTGCCCTTGCTGATGTGCTTGAACTCTTGGCTGAAGTTGGTTAGCATCACTTCCGTTTTCCCTCCGTGGAGTCGAGCAAACCCTCTTGCGATGCAAATTTCACGGTCGAGCAGTAGATGTTAGTCACCCTCGATGACGGCTTCTACGTCGGCAGGTGTTTTGGTGCCAACGGAAATAACAATGCTGGAGCGAGGCGGGATGCTTACTTGACTTTCGAGCACACTCGAGGTGTGGTGACTACGACACCTCTCCGGCGGTATCTCTTGGTCTTCCGACAGCGTTATCAATTTCCACTTCAGGTCGATGATTGCGCCATGTTGGTTCAGGAAATCCGTGCCAAAAATGACGTCTCGTGAACACTGTTGGAGGATGACGAAGGTGGCAGGGTAAGTCCGGTCATGAACGGTAATTCTTGCCGTGCAGATCCCAGTCGGCGTAATGAGGTGTTCTCCAGCAGTACGAATTTGAGGGCCCTCCCATGCAGTCTTAACCTTCTTCAACTGGGCGACGATGTGTCCACTCATGACGGAGTAATCGGCCCCTGTGTCCACTAAGGCGGTAACTGCATGGTCGTCGAGAAGCACGTCGAGGTCGGTGGTTCTTTGTCTTGCATTACAGTTAGGTCTTGGCATCGGATCACGGCTGTGTCGCGTTGACCTGTGGCTGGTATGGGACGTCGTCAGGTCGTCTTTCTTTGTCGTATTGTTTGCTTCTACACTTCGTCGGGATGGCGGCATGTCGTTATGTCGTCGAGGTAGTTTCTTCGGCGTCTTCGTTGGCGGCGGAGGATCTTCGTCAGTTCGACGAACAGCAACCGCACCTCCATCGGTTGCTGCTTTTAGTTTACCGGATATGAGCTCGCTGACCGGCCCCGGGCTGGGCCAGTGTATGGACGGTGCTGCGGCGACAGGTAGCGGCCTGGTGACGGTGAACGGGACGATTGTCGAGAGTTCCACTGAGTGGCGGCTAGGTAATCGGCGATGTCACGTGGGCGCTCCCCAAGCTGCGGACGCGACGTGTTGACAGCGAACCCTCTCAGTCCCATGTCGCGGTATGGGAATCGGCGGTACACATGGCCGGCTTCTCCGGAGTGATAGCAGAGCGGCCGGTGGTCGGGGGCTCACCAAATGTCCATCTTCCTCGCGTAGGTGCGCTGGGCGACGGGTGGGCATGCTGGCGGCGACAGCGGCAGCAGCGGTGGACGACGGAATTGCAGCGTTACAGGGCCCTGGCGCAGTCGCGAGTGGGGGCCTTGACGCCGTGCGGCAGCGGCGGCGGCGTAGGTCATCGCTTCTGGCTGGGGCTGCGGTAACTGAGGTTGCACCTCAGGAATCCCAAGTGATCGCTGAACCTCATCTTTGAAGATGTCGGCGATCGAGGCCACTTGAGGCTGCGACGAAGGCAGGACCTTGCGCAGTTCTTCATGCACAATGGCCCTGATGGTCTCTTGAAGGTCTTCGGAACCCAGTCCTTGGATGGTGTACAGTGGCGTGAGACCCTGGCGGTTATATTGCCGGATGCGCATCTCCAAAGTTTTCTCGATCATTGATGCCACTGCAGAAAACTCAGCTACAGTCTTCGATGGGTTACGAATAAGTCCTGCGAAAAGTTCTTGCTTGACGCCCCGCATCAAGAAGCGGACTTTTTTCTGCTCCGACATTTGCAGGTCGGCATGCCGGAAAAGACTGGCCATCTCCTCCGTGAAGATCGCGATCGTCTCATTTGGCAGCTGCGCTCTGGTTTGTAGTAGAGCTTGGGCTCGCTCTTTTCGCACGACGCTTGTAAATGTTTGCAAGAAGCCGCTTCCGAACAGGTCCCACATTGTTAAGGTGGCTTCTCGATTCTCAAACCAGGTCCTGGCGGCGTCTTCCAATGCGAAATGCACATGTTGCAGCTTGTCGTCGCTGTCCCAACTGTTAAACGTAGAGACCCTCTCATAAGTCTCCAGCCAGCTTTCCGAGTCCTCAAGTGTGGAGCCACGGAACGTCGGTGGCTCCCTGGGCTGCTGCAGAACTATTGAGGCTGCTGAGGCTGCCATTGGAGCTGTCTTCTTGGTCGTCTCTGGACGATCTTCTCGGACGATCTTCTTGGTCGTCTCTTGTAGAATTCCGTGTTCTGGGGGAAGCTGCTGTAGCCGGCGGCTTGCTCGATGTTCTGGGACGACGTTGCTGTTGTCTTTGCGGTCCGGGCTTGAATTACGGCTTGTCGGGGGCGTCCGGTACATGAACGTAAAGCACCTCCACCAGATGTCACGTGGTGGTGACGTTGAAGAACACAGTAACAATACTGTGAACGACAAAACTAAATTTTATTGGGCGAACTTGTGCCCACAAAACAGGCTACACATATAGCACAACGATAGCAGCGAACACGGTCGGCGATCGTCGAAAATCTGATCAGCGGGTCAAGCGCGTCGGCTTTTATAGATCAGCCGTTAAATTTTCCAGAGTAACCGCTGGGACCTGCGTGTCTTCCACAAAGTTCTACACTATTAGCGTCGTGCATACATGTAATCAGATTACACAAGTTACGGTGAAAGACAGTGAACGGAACCATCGATAACGTTCCAGAAACTTCTATTACATGCTGGCGCGTCCTGTGCCTTGCGATAACATTTGTTAGGCGTTGAGAAGTGGTCGCCCGATAAAGATAAAGAAGTACACGTGTCAGTATGAGGTTTTGAATTATCAGGAATTGTTTTTCTTATCACTTCACTGATTCTTTTGCTTATTTTGATGCTGATATTTATCCTTCTTGACCCATTAGCTCTTTTGTTACCACTAGAATTTTCGGTGGTATTACGTTTTAATGCTTTATTTCAAGATGTAGTAGTTGCAACGTATAATGCAACACATAATATTCTAGCCTGATCGCTGGTGTTTTGAATGGATGTGAAACAGTAGTAACTGCGCAGACAGTTATTGAAAATTCTTATGTAAAACTTCGATGAAGCGCCTCAAGGAACAAAAATGAGTAAATTTTTTTTTTAATATAGCTACCGAGAGTAAAAAAGAAATCTGAAATATGCACCTGGCTTCTAGTTCCCAACTTTTGTAAGTGAGATCGTGAAAAGGGTTATGAAACTTTGTTGGTGTCAATACTAGTCATAATGATGCCCGTGCTATGCGGGAAAGCAGAAGCTTAGCAAATGTGAAAACTGGCAAGTTCCTGTTGTACAGGGAGCATTTGTTTTCAGTAGATACTGCAATTGCCTGGTTTGTTTTTTACTGCGTTCTCTAGGCTTGCGAAGGCTTCGTTGTCAAGTCAGGGAGCTTGCAAGAGCTTCCTCATGCTTGATTATTGCATTCGATCAGTCTTCCTGTGCGAGCAAGGTGGTCCAATATGTGTTCAACTCGCGCAGCAGCCTCCACATGCTTTGCTGAGTTCCTGTACAATGCTGGGCAGTAATACTTAGTGTAGCACAGGATTGTATACTAATGAATAATGCCACTTGAACAGGCGATGTTCAAAATGCAAGAGTTTTGACAGCTAATCCAGCTTCGGTGGAAGGTCAGTCTGGAATCGACTGAATGGTCTTGTGGGAGTGAGGACCCTACACAACGGGAAGGATTGCTTGTAATAATTTATATATACACTGTGAAAACCCTGATGGGTAAAAGTGGCCCGTGGTGGGCAAAGTAAAGTTTCATTTCCTATTAGCCAAACACAATTATCAAAATAACATGCACTCATGAGCATCTATCATTGTTTGAGATTTTGTTAAAGCAGCCTAGACGTCGGATTGGAAAATTAGACAACCCGACAGAAGCTTGTGTGTGTTTGCTGTTGCTGTCGTTTAAAAATTATGTTGCTGAGTTGACCAAAGTGCAAATTTTGTGTCGTTTTATTGAGAAAGTGCTGCAAGCACTGGATGCTAGCTTCAACGATACCTCCAGTCAAAGCTGTATTTTTCCAGACTACCTGATCTGCCCAAAATTGTCATATTTGACAATTAGTTAAAGTTCAGTCATCATTTCAGATGATGCATGAAATTGCTAGTAGAAGGATTCTAACGGAAATGCTTATCAGGGTGTAGAAAAACTTTAGGTGAAATTGATCAATTTCTAAAGGCATTGTAACTAAAGAGTTATTAACTGCTGAGCTCAAACTGTGCTTGTGTTTGTTGTTTTGTACCACCATTGCCAAAGGTGAGCTCTACTCCTCCAGGCCACAGCTTCTGTGCCAGAGACGAGCCTTGCTCATTACTCAGTTTATATCATGCATTTGAGGTTTCACACTTGAACACATTCCCAAATGCTTTGAGTTCCTTTCATTATCCTCATCTATACAGATAACTATGCTCAAAACCTAAACGTGTGCTGAGGGAAAGTCTCTCTTTCCAAACAGATTTAATTATTATTTTCGGTGAGAGAGAGAGATTAACTGCATGTGTAGTATCTTTATAGAACCTAGAAATAATATGAAGTAATTTGCCACTATAAAACAAAACAGTGAATTTTGTTCACTTTTCCACTAAAGAAGTTGGGAAGTAAGGGGTTAATGTTCACATGTTTCATATGTGTAATAACAAGATGTCCCATTTCAGTAATATACTGTGGAACACCTTTCTCTGTACTACTCTACAATGTAAATATAGTTGAACCACCTTATAACAATATTCAAATGCCAAGAAAATCACATGGTTATAACCTTGTTGTGCAAAGAGAAAGCAGAGAGGACAGACATTGAAACATTTTAGTTTGACAGAAAGAATTAGTCAAAACCACTGCAACACGATGCAATGCTACACGTGCCATGCAGGGCACGCGGCACAAAGGCAGATGTAGCAAAGCATTCGTTTTCCTTTCGGCAGACGCACCCAGTAGCCTGATGCAATTGTTATAACTGAAAACATTGTAGTAAGCCCGTTGTAGTAAGAGGTTTATTTTACAGGGTGTCTACCAGCCGGGAAAACTGGCAATTCTCAGGGATTTTGAAAGTCTGGAAATACTCAGGGAAACTTAAGGAATTTGTGCTTCTATCAGGGAAAATTAGCTGTAATTTTATTGAAAGGGAACGAAAGTCACACTAATTCTGGCTCGCATAACAGAGAGGGATCGTAATGAATTGCCTTTTGACGCCATGTCATCGGCTGGAGGAGTTGCCAGTGTGCAGGCAATGGCCGACTTTCCGGACGCCTGACGGCTCCGCGGCACCATCACGTACCCCATAGAGTCAGTGTCTAAGAACATCTGAAATTTTGGGACCGCAGGTTCAAAACGGCATTAATCAAGGCCACCACTGCTGCTGTTCTGATTACCTTGCCGCTGTGGTAAACGCTAGGCCTAGCTGCTTCAACTTTCATTATTAAGCTTCTTGCCGTTCGGCGCCGTATTTTTCATTGAAAGAATTCGCTGCTGTAAGCAATGGCACCAACTCCGTCTTTGTGGTCCTCACGATTGGCTTCGAAGCTCGGAAAGTACGGCGCGTTGCATAATGCCGGTTCCCAAAAGTCAGCTTTGCCTCGATACTGAATTGTTACGCGGTGAAGCGTTAGCGTCGGAAGGGGAAATTGTCAAAGGACACAGTATCTATTCCTTAACTATACACGCATCCATCCGCCATCTCCTGTCACAGTACAAGCACCGATATGCCTAATAAGCGTGCTGGTAGGCCTTTTCGGATGTGCTGGTAGGCCTTTTCAGCCTTTAAGGGCAGTAAAAGACATGCATTCATTTTTTCGGACTGCCCAATATTACGGACGTTTTCGTGGCCCTTAGGGAGTCCGAAAATAGTACATTGACTTTACAGCTGAAGAAGAGAATGCTTCAAATGGTCCGTGGGGCGAATGCGCAGTGGAAGGAGGATGAGAACAGAAAGGACCCAAGTAATGAGGAATGAACGGGAAAGGAAGTCTGCAGCCACTTTCTTCAAGGAGCTTGAGCTCAAAAAACAGTGTTGGCTGTAGCCGGAATGCAAGTGTCCCTCATCCAAGCCGAGATAAGCTCTTTAAAGCAGCGAAACGCAACACTGAGGCATTGTGCTTGGGCTCAGAGTATGTCAGGAGAGTTGAGGTTGACACACCAGCCGTTGAGAATCTCATTTATGACAAAGTTCGGGCCTCACACCAATTAGCTTGCTATAAATTGATAAAAGTAGCTCATATCACCTTCAGTCATGGCGCCCACATTTGTAGATGCGACCTGTTTTTGCCATTTCTATGCAGTGATAGCAAGGGAATAGAGCACGAACATTAGGATTACGGCAAATTGAAGATTCTGATAACCTAAATTACTTCCATTTTGCTTCTGAGTGATATGTATCGTTACAGAGTATCACTTTGGTGAAGGCACTACCATGTTTTATGTGACGCTTGATGTGGGGCGTGTCGGTAGCAACCTTGAAATATATATATTTTTTTCTTTTTAGAAATGCTTGAAACTAATGAAAAACTTGTGCATGTAATTATAGCGGGGAATTTAATCATTTCTATGAAGAAACGTAGCATGACTTACTTTACGATATTCAAATATTTAGTTACTCTGTAATTATAATGACTCATCATAAAATGCTCAAAGAGTCGTTCTATCACCTTGATTTGCTTTCAGTGGAGTCTCAAGCACCACCTATGTTTCATGCATATGTATCGACAGTTGATCATAATTCGTGACTGAAGTAGATATTCGAAAACATTTGTTTATGTATGCATCTCATTTTTATTCGTATTTGAGAATGCTCCATTCGATTTGCAATGAGTTTACCATTTTTTTCGAATATATTTTATTGGCTGTGCATTTTACTAACTCCTTAATTCGGATTGAAAAAAAATTATACTGCCTACTATTCAAACTGGATTAAGTCATTTTTAGCATGCTTACTAAAGAGTGACAGTGTCGGGCAACATAGTGTCAGCCTGTCTCGACATAAAACAATGTTCTGTGTCACACAGGGAATTTTGTAAAGGCAATCAGGGAAAACCTGTAAAACTCGGGGAATTTGGGAATGTGTATTGGTAGACACCCCGTTTTACCATAGAACACATACAAAAGTTGACGGTGCATTGGCTATTGTTATGTCTGATACATTGTTAAAACCGTTGTGATATGTGGGATTGACTGTATCTAAAAAATACAACTAAAACACTACTGCTGCTACCAGGATGACACGCACGACAAAAGCTCGAGAACGTCGTGGGGAAGAAGCTGCTTCAGCAGAGGATGCCAGCATGGCACCACCACGTCCGGAAGCTGACGAAGGAGGTGAGAGCTCGGATGAGGGCGAAGGGGACGGTGACACGGTTGCCCACCAGGCTGCAGCACGCCATGCCCAGGAGCGGGAATACGAGGAAGCCGAGGAAGAGGAACGCGTTGCTGTTGAATCTGGTGGGTGTTCAGTGCATAACAGCCCTTTGAAAATGTCATGTACGCACTGCTTTGAGGCATTCTTTGAGGAACCCGACGGTACTTCTAATGCGCACTTGGTTTTCGTTGGTTGCAGCTAACCACTTTGAGAGATACTACTATCATTTTCGTGAGACTGCATTGGACTTACCAAAGTATGCGGCTGATATTGTTCCTGTCACTGTGCGCAGTTAGCACGCTTGGCGCAGTGCTGAAACGCTTATGGCTGTACACACGAATGCATCCAGGGATGAATTGCCTGAACTCTAGCGAAAGTGATTAACCGAGAATAATGCTCCAAATTGTAGTTAAGCACAAAATGAACCCATGCCAACCTTCAGGAAAATGCACTCTGTTGCCATCTGGTAATGGAGATGATGTGGTGTCTTATGACTTTGAGGGTAGGCTGTTGTGAATTCCGCAAATGCGTTTTCGATTTAGTTTTAGCATGCAGGTGATTTTTGGACTCATTCTCTCAGAGAAAAGGTGTGCATTGGTTTCGAGTAAATACGGTATAGAGATGTGGGATGCCAAAATGGTATCGAAATGACAAAAAAAGGTGAGGAATGCCAAAATGTATTGTTGGGCTGGTTGGTTGAGCCACAGCCAAGGTGAAATCATACAGTGTCTGCCTCATATGTTGGTAGCACTGGGTTTGAATTCTGGTGCCACCAAAAACCGACCATTCTTTTTTTTTTTTCGAATGGGTAGAGATGTACTGTGACTTGGCTCTTAGTTAATTATAGAGTTCTCATGTCAGAAGGGGGCCTTATAGAGATTGGCAAAGGTCTCTGAGTGCCCCTTGCTTGCGTCGCCACTGTGGGAGGCAGACGAGTGTTGCTATCGTGTCTGTACCAGTAAAATGGGTATACAAGCTTTCTCCTGGCTGCTCGGCAACTACGGGAGTTCCAGATTGCAAACTGCAAGTGAAGCATAAAAATTGGGGACAGACAGAGGGTACAACACACTCGCTATCTCTCCTTGTTTTTTGCAATTCACTTGCAGTATGTCGTACCAACGAGGTAGAATATCTACCCTTCTCAAGTTCCAGATGCTTGAAAGGACAATCGCCTTATGGGAAGATGGTGGCTTGGGACCGCCAGACTCCTTTTTTTAACTGCAGCATTGGTGAAATGGTAGTGCATCCACCTCGTATGTGGGAGGGGCTGGGTTTGGATCCGGTGCCACCAAAACCCTGGTGCCACCAAAATCCGGTGCCACCAAAAGGCGGACGTGCGCTGCCACCGAGTATCTACCGGTAAAATAAGCACAAGTGCTCTTCTGGCCTGGTGCTTCGCAACTATGGGAGTTTTAGATGCTTGAAGGTACACCCACCTATTAGGAAGATGGTGGCATGGGACCGCCAGTCTCTTTGTGATAGTTGTTCAGTGTTTTGTTGTTAAGTGTTAAGTTTTAATGAAATTATGGGCTGTACGTAATTCAATGAATACACGAGGTCTGTTAGAAAAGTATCCGACCTAATTTTTTTTTTCGAGCACCTGATGGATATGAACAAACGTGCTTGCGTCAGCTGACCTCGAACTTTCATGCGCATGTGAGAATTTTTTCCCGCTTGCCAGTAGCGTTAGTCGCTGGGATGCAGCGTTTCAGTGAGGCAGCGCGCAGTACTCTCATTGGTTTTTTATTGCAAGGGAAATGGCAGAGTGACTGGAGCAGTGCTACTGCATCAAACTTTGCCAGAAACTGGGCGACAGCCAAGTGGAAACCATTCGGGAGATTCATACGGCTTTTGGTGACGATGCTATGAGCAGCACACAGATGGTACAACCGGTATCAAGACGGCCACACATCGGTGGAGAGTGAGCCATGCTCCGGTCGGCCATCAACATGCTGAAATGACTAGGTCATTGCCGAAATGAACACTGTGGTGATGCGGGACTGTCGTGTGGCTATCTGAGAAATTGCGGAAGAGGTGGTTATCAGCACTTTTTCTGCACATTCTGTTATGACCGAAGATTTGGCCACGAAGAGAGTTGCGGCGAAATTCGTGCCGAAGCTGCTCACGGTGGAGCAAAAGCAACTTCATATTGAAGTCTCATTGGACATGCTGGATTCCACAAACAGTGACCCCGACTTCATGAACACCATAATCACTGGTGACGAGTTTTGGGTGGTACGACCCGGAAACCAAATCCCAGTCGCCACAGTGGAAGCATTACACGATACCAAGACCAAAGAAGGCCCACCAAGTGCTCAGCAACGTCAAAGTGATGCTGACTGCTTTTTTTGACTCCCGTGGTGTGGCACACCACGAGTACGCACCACAGGGTCAAACAATCACCAAAGAGTGCTACAGGGATGTCGTGCGTCACTTACGCGATACTGTGCGTTGCATGAGACCGGAGTTGTGGTCAACAGTAAATTGGCGAATCCATCACGACAATGCTCCTGCACCTTCCTCGCACTTGATTCAGACCTTTTTTGGCGAAAGACCAGACTCCTGTAGTTCAACAGGCTCCTTACTCTCCTGATTGGCCCCCTGCAACTTCTGGCTGTTTCCCAAAATCAAGAGGCCATTGAAAGGAGCGCGATTTCAGACAAGAGAGGACATTATGGCTGCAACGACAGCTGAGCTAAACTCCATTATGAAAGAGGCCTTCTCAGAATGCTTCCAACAATGGCAGCACTGCTGGGAGAAGTGTGTGGAGTCCCAAGGAGACTAATTCGAGGGTGATTAGGTTTGCAACACTCCAATTATGCCAGTTTTTTTTTCTTCGGCCAAAGGTCGGATACTTTTCCAACAGACCTTGTAATTGTGTGTATACATTATATGCATAAATTCGTAGTCTGCACCATGTTTCGCTGCTTAGCGAAGATGCTCCTGTTCCATGTGACGCTTCTTTCGGGACTAGGTGTCCTTGATGCTGAGTGCACACTTTGGAGCCATTTTGCTTGCGTGTGTTTACGAGCTGCTTCTGCATACATGGCCAGCAGGCTGTAGACGCCAGCTCCAAGTGCTCTCTTCAGGCTATGGACGATTGTAACGTTTCCGCTATCACAGCCCAGCACGTGACCTCCACAGTCCAGCACCTGCGTTTTTGTCGCATAAGAAAGCAAGCAGAGCACGTGCCATGTGCACAAACTATGCATCCCGGCCAGCAGTGCCGCCAGCTGGGATGTGCGGAGGCGAGCTCCATCTGGTAGTTTTGCGAGAAATTCAGCAGTGCACGTGAGCACGACCAGGAGGCAAGCGCCATCTGGCGGTGTTGCAAGAAAGCCAGCGGCATGCGCAGCAAGGTCATAGCAGCAGCAGCAGCAGCGCCCGGAAATTCGGGAGAAGAGGCAAAGAAAGCTTTGCTTTAAAATTTCCCTTCGAATTCCTACAGAAATACATGCAGCCATTAGTACTTTGTCTTATCGAAGCAAGGCTTCTCTGCCAACAGATATACGGAATCATTCTCATGGGGACCGAGGTGTGCCCTGGCACTTTTGTGTGGGCATTTGCCTATTCTGTTGTCCCTATGTTTCTGCCTTTTCACCCACGACATTTGTCAGGGGTGGCTTTTTCGCCTTACTGGTTTTCAGCTATGGCACTTCGCGCTGCCACTAGCGGTGGCGTGATTGGTGCAATCAGCAGAGCGAGCATGAGAGAGACCTCACCAGGACAGCACAGGGTCATACACGTTTTTCCTCTCGTCTGCCAGCTCCTTTGGGCATTGCTTGTAGTGGAGCTCATCTGCGGTGCCTTACACCTACAGCGAGCACGTACCTTGCACTGATTCTTTTCCCAGTGTTAAGCCGAAGAGCAACGCCTATTGCTTGTGTGTGGTCATACTACGCTGAGCCACACTTACTGGAGACCAAGTTGACAGATGTTGCTCTAGCTCTTGCAAGCGGGCTCATCTGCTATTGCGAGAGTCGGCAGCATAGCCAGGGGGACACTTTTCTCTTACCGACGTGTCGTGGGAAGCCATCTTCCCACAGCGACATGCTAGCGGTACCCTTTTCTGTATTTGGCCCCTGACACAGGAGCCTCTTTGCATCCGCCACCTGCCCGGGACCAGGTGTTGTACAGAGTTGGGTATTGCTGGAGACAAATAAACCTGTTTTCGTTAACTTGGGTCAATGGACTGTGTTTTCCTACTGCCCAACGGCTTGCTCGATTGCATGAGGCGACGGCTGATATGGCCCTGAGGCTTGCTAAGCCCGGACCTATGGTGGTCGGTATTTCTATGAGTTACAGACCCTACATTCTTTCAAAGCAAAAGGTAACTGGACATTTTGCAGACACTATTCGCTTGAAAACTCTGTTGCATGCTGCCATCGGCATCAATTCAAAGGTCCTGCATCTAGCACAATCTCGCAAAAGCACCAAGCATCATCCACCTTGACTCTGAACAACACATCTTACATACATAAAAAACTCTGAAGAATAGGTTATGACAAAAAACAATAACAAAAAAAAAACAACAGATAACGACGAACGTTAAAAAAAGCAAGGCATACTAAAATTTGGCCAGTGACAATTTTTTATCATGTGCACAATCACCGAACAGTCAGACAGGCCACTGTAATGGTACCACAACGTAGCCATTTTAATTGTAAATATTTCTGGTCAAGGTCATGCGTGCCTATAACAAAGTAACTGTTGTGCTCCTTCAACTTCATTAAAACAAGTTTGGACTCCAATACAGTTTGGCGCTCGTTACAACAGACTTGCGTACAACAGACTTTCGGATATAACAGATCTTATTTCAGCCTTATTTTGCTCTACCTATTTTATTAATTCAACAAAGTTCGCTTTTAATGGACCGTGCTACAATGGAATATCAGCTACAGTGGACGAAATCAGCGGCAATTTTTGTCAAAATCGGGCGTATGAAATGGACTTTTGCCTTGTCAACACAGGCGACAACTGACTTGTGAGGGTTAGCTGACGATCGCGCCTCAATATCGCGTGCGCGATGGAGGAAGGTGAGGCTGAAGTGTGCCGTCTTTCGTTTGCGAGGTATGGGGGGTCGGGGTGAGGGGAGTTCTACTCAAGTGTTTGTTGCTTACGGGCGCCGGCTGCATGGGCACCATATCTTGAGAGTAATCTGTGATGTGGACAAAGTACGTGCCCACACGGGTGCCGTAGCTTGAAAGCGGTCTGCAATGTGGACAAAGTGCACCCAGTGCCGGTAGCTTCGTGTGCGCTGTGCTTTCGACGTTCGCATTGAAACGAGAGAGAGCACGAAGGTAAATCCCCTCGCTGCTACCTCACTTCTTCACTCCGTTTTGACAACTTTTCACCGTCATCGAGTGAGATGTGTTCATGTTTACCTGCGTGCGCATGACATCATGCTTGTTAATGTAGTTAGTAGGTGAATGTTTACAACTTTACACGGCCGATATAACTACTATCCTTACTTTATAGCTGTCTAATAATATTGACACATGTACTTATCTTTATTGGACAACCACGTTTCGCCGCCTAACACATGTAATCGCACAGCGTGGGATGCGCCTGCATGTATCCGAAGTTTCTGGAAAGTTATCGATGCTTCTATCCGCTGTCTGTTGTCGCCGAACCTTATGTCATCTGATTTCATCACCTGACGCGAATGGTGTAGAACATTGTGGAAGGCACGCGGGTCCGAACGGTTAATCTGGAACATTCGACGACCGAAATATAAAAGCCGACGCGCTTGACGCGCTGATCAGATTTTCGACTATCGCCGACTGTGTTCGCCGCTCTCGTTGTGCTTTAAGTGTAGCCTGTTTTGTGGGCACAGGTTCGCCCAATAAAAGCTAGTTTTGCCTTTCACAGTATTGCTACTGTGTTCTGTGACGTCACGACCACGGGATAATATGCTTTCAGAATCGATGCTTCGCCTCTTGGATGAAACAGCGTTTTTTTTTTTTTTTTTTACTTTGGACATTTTTCACTCACTCTTTGCAATAATGTTGTTATACATTGTGACCAAAGTTTCGGAAGTGAGGCGTTTTGGATATTACAGGCTTCGGATAAAACTGACATTTTTTGTCATGATTGTCAGGGTCTGTTTTAACGAGAGTTGAATGTATGTATTTGAGCTTGTATAATTATGACACTCTTGTCCAGCAACTAAACAAGTTGCTGGACACGTTAAAGAAATGTTGCTGGACTCTTTTAATGATAATTAGGATCATGGTGAAAAATACTAATTATTTGGAGGTCACAGGTTGATACTCATAGAGACCCATCCAATTTTAGTAATACCAGTGTCACATGGGCACTTTCAATCATAATGGAGCCTGATCAGGATCGAATTTCTCAATTTTGATTAATTCCTTCGCACAAGCTGCAGAAGCAGCCATTCGTGCTGAGAAATTTGATTATGATTGGGCTTGATTGCAATCAAAAATGCCTCATGTGAACAGGATAAAACAGTTGTAGTGCTTCCATACGGGATATGGTTGCACTGGCAGATCTAGATTTGGGCCTTTGAAGCTTTCCACCCCCGTAACTTCAGATATACCTGCACTTCAGCGCTGCATGCCACTGCATGGTTCAGTAAATATTTTAACTGCATAGTTTTGTACACAGGGGCATTCCTGTGTCTTTAATAAGCGCTATGGATCAGGAGTCAAACTTAACTCTAATACATTTCTGCATTTGTTATTGCTCACTTTGCAATCTCCTGTCCTTTCTTAAAATGCTTACAGTTACATGGCTTAATGGCTTTCTTGTTGTCTGCCAGGCATTGCCAGTCGAAGGCATGTCAGTAACTATAACACGCTTAAGTAAATCCTGTACTTTAATGTCTTTTCTTTTTGGTAGCAAAAGTATCATCATCATCAATCTAACAGAAAAAATAAATTAAGTCTGAAGCATCCAGTTCGTCTTCCTCTGGTGCTTTAGAACCACATGAAGCGAAAAGACAATGATGCCAAGGAAAGCATTGGGGAAACTAGCTGTTCTTTCCAATCAAAATATTGAGATAGTAAGGGAATAGGGAAATTAAACAACAAACCAGTACACGTTGCACAAGTTATGACTAAACCTTTTGGGCTGAACAAGACCTCGAATTCAGGTTAATTCGAACATATTTTCTTTTGTAGCTCTACGAAGAGCCAAAATAATTCGGCTTGCAGTCACAGCTTTCCCTGTTTTTTTTTCTGTGCTACAGACGAAGAGTTGCTTGACGGTGCTGAGAACGTGCCAGCTACTGAACGTGCTCTGCCGTCAGCCGAAGAGGGCGCCACATCCGATGACATCCTCGTCTCACTCCAGGCGGTCGTTCGCGATGAGAAGGCCGAGAAGCTGAAGCAAGCCAGGATTTTTGTAAGTCCCACACTTGCTCTTTATTTATTTATTTTGTTTATTGTATCTTCATGGCAGAATCATTACAGAGGGAAGTGGTAAAAAGAGAAAAAAAGAAGTCATTTCTGTGAAAAGATACACCAACATAAAGTTATATCATGTATCAATACAATACAGATACAATACTTTAATCATCACATCAAATCATCAATACAAACAATCAAACTATAAAAACAATATATAAACTCACAATATGATACAGGTAGGCACAAGCAAACAAGAAGAAACAACGAACAAACATGAGGTAAAGAACTAGTTAGTTACTGTTAGTTAAGAATTAGTGAAATGAAAAATTCTATGATTGGTCAGTGTATTATGTTTGACAGCAGCATTTTGGCAAACTGCTTATCCCTTTGATCAATAGTGGGACACATCAGTCCCACTTTTCAGGGCAACTTTGCTGTGCTGTAGATGGGATATATAACAACTATGGTCTCGCTTTTTCCTGTGGCTATGGTTCTAGAGCTTGTTAGAACATCTTTCTTTATTCCATGCCTTATGTTAATTTGACTCCAGTTAATTAGGTCTTTCGGTTGATTCGATCCTGATCAAACGTTCTGGGCAGCACCTATGCATTCTTATTAATGATTTTTATTTTTATTTTTATGTGCCCAAACATTCATAATTTTTTTTCCTAAATTGGCATTCGCCGGACACATTGAACGTGACCAGTCTGCACCTACATGCCTGATACCTGTTTTGACCTTAATAAAGACCCTTTAGTGCTAGCGTCTGTTTTCGCAATGCTTACGGGATAGCAAATGTGTTGACACACGTCATTGAAAATGCCTATTGCAGCATAAGCTGTTATGGTTTTGTGGGTTTGTGATGGTGTCCGTTGTCTGTAGTATCTACCACTGGGAATGAGAAAAAAAAACCCCAGTTCTCGCCAAGATCAAACCCAGCTGCTCTACCACTGAGCCACGCCAATGCTTGTTAACATACAGTGGAAAATGTGAGGAGACGCGCAGTGTGATATACGCACTGGATAGCCTCAATACGTGCACATGTTGCATTGCATTTTGCACATTATTACACCAGGTAGAACTCCATGTAGCAGATGCACAGTAGCGGTACAAGGTAGTTAGACGAGGTTTGAGGGGGAAAAAAAGTTTAAGGAGATGTACACAAGAAAGCTAGAAAAAATCTTATATTGTGCACCTGACCGAATCAAGCTGTCTTGGTGACTGTGTCACCGCTGCGTTTCAACATCATCATCATCAATGTGCCATGCCACTGGTTAAGGGATGTAACATGTGCGCCATGTAGTCTGTATACCTGTGTTTACTCTTTGGTACATGTTATGGCGCCTCCTTGCAAGGTACAAAGCGCTGCTGAAGAAGCTAATCGTAGAGCTATGTCCGCGGCTGCGACCAGACAACATCGGGCTCAACAGAGAGCAGGAAAAGCTACAGCTCGCCATCGACTCCAGCCAGACAGTTCAGATCGTTCTTGTGAAAAAGACGTGAAGACCCTGTAGTGTGTAGTGTCGAAATTGCAGCTCGTGTAGTGCCGCTCCTCCAGCTTATGCTGTGACTGTGCTGCGTGAGCCGCACCAGCTAGTGCCGTGTTTTTCCACTCACCCTGTGAAGAATTTCGAGCGATAACGGTAGCTTACAATGTCTGATTACTGTATTTACGCAGTTGTAATGGCTGTCCATTGTTTCCCAAGGCAATTGGACCGAAAAATTGCCTGCACGGTGCAGTCGGATACAAAACCAAAACCGCCTTCAGGTGGGGGGGGGGGGCAATAGTATGCTTTACCGCATAACATTCCTATATTGCGGCGAAGCTGACTTTAAAGCCGTGCGGCGAAGCTGAGTGTAGAAAATCGGCTGCCATTTGAAAAGAAGTCGCAGATTCGCCGAAAGGCGAAGCATCGATTGCGATAGCAAATTAACAGACAGTTATACGAAGTGA
Organism: Dermacentor variabilis; assembly: GCF_050947875.1. NCBI lineage: Eukaryota > Metazoa > Arthropoda > Arachnida > Ixodida > Ixodidae > Dermacentor > Dermacentor variabilis. The sequence goes on from NC_134577.1 coordinate 122,363,486, forward strand.
GGATAGTAGCTTTATAGGCTGTATAAACTTTGAAACATTTGCTTACTAACTGAATTAACAAGCATGGTGTCAGCACGCACAGGCAAACATGAACACACCACACTTGATGACGGCAGGCACTCGCTGTCAAAGCGCTGGCGTGAGCAAGTGCGGCAGCAACAGCAGCGAGCGATGTGATTCGTGCTGTCTATCTCTTGAACGCAAACAGCGGCAAGAAAACAGCGCACAAAGGTACGAGCCATTTACAGATCACTTTCAAGATACGGCTTGCACGACCATGCACCTCCACTCAAAGTATGCAGTTGCTGGCAGAGTAGAAGCCTCCTCCCCTCCCTCTTGTGCTGCCCCCACCCCTCACTTTCCTCCTTTCCGCACGCGAGATTGAGCTTTGATCGTCACTTGTGCCCGGTCGCGAAATATGCAGTTGCTGCTGGAGCCCAACAACGCCCCCACCTCCTCCCCATGGTCTTTCGCGCGAAGGAAGATGGCGTTTGCTCTCAGCCTTCCTTCTTTGCGTGTGCCAAATTGAGCCACGATCCTCAGCTTTCCTCATTTATTTATTTATTTATTTGTGATACCCTCAAGGTACATAATTGTACATTGCAGAGGGGAGGGGCGAGAATACATTTGAAGAGTAAAAAATGCAGGATTAGTCAAGGAATTTCCAAGGAACAAAAGCAATATGAAAAAAGTAGTAATGCATTTATAACAAATAATAGAGACTTACATAACATGAAAATTTAGAAAGAATACACTTTAGCAAGCAGACAATGTTCACGAATAAGTACATAATTATGCCATTTGCCACCATACATTATTTTATGTTGATTAGTGCATTCTTAAAACGAGTGGGGTCACTGATGCTTACTAATGATGTAGGTAGATTATTCCAGTCGACTGAAGTCCTAGGAAGGAATGATTGTGAGCACGGGACGGTGTTATGACGGGGCACGTTAACTCTATGTAAGTGGTCACGACGAGCAGAATAATAAGGCGCAGGTTGGATCCAAAGAGGGCGAAGAGATGCGTTGTGGTAGTAGATTTTATGAAAAAGTGAAATGGGCATGATTCTTTTCTTTCATTTGCCCATACAGCACACGGCATGCGGCGACGGTGTTATCGCCCTTGGACTTTATACGGAGCATCACGGCGATGACAATAATGTGCCAGGAATGTCCATATAATTCCTATCACAATAAAATTGGGTGCACATTAGATTTATAGTTGGGTTAGGAGTTGCAAGTCATTTGTATGTTAGTTTTCTATTTTAGACGCATAGAAAGTGTGCGCACATTTTGTTCAGATTCAAGCAAATACTACCAAATGAATCAGTGGTGTGTTTTGGTGTTTTCCTGCACCTTGTTCAATTTGACTCGCTGGATAATTGGATCAGTTTCGTCAATCTCGTCAGGCGCATGCCCATGTTCAGGCATGCACCCGACCCTCATGGTCAGGCACGTGCATGCTGTCTAGTCAAGTTTGAATTATCCGCCGAAGGCCAGTTTTAGGATTGGAATAAGGAAAGTTTGGGCCCATAGAAGTGCATGAATACTGGCCAGGACGTTCGGTCAAGATCAAATTAAATGAAAAATCAAGTTAACTGGAGTCGAAGTAACGGAAGTCTACTGTATGAGAAATGAGTATATCTTGTTAAGAGGCACTGCTTTTTTTTTCAAGAACTGCTGTGATACTGGGAAGCCCTGAGAAATTGTTGCTGTCCTGTGACAGCAATCCCTTTCCATTCTTGGTATGCTTTGCTGCAAAACTCAGGTGGTATGCTTCTTCGCATAACATCCCAGTTTTGCGGGGAAGCTGACTTTTGGGAAATGACATTATGCAACGCTTGATTCTTGCTGTGCTTTCTGTGCTTCGAAGCCATCAGCGATAATGACAAAGGTGTAGTCATCACCATTGCTGGCAGCATCAAATTCTTTCAATGAAAAACATGGCACTCAAGAGCAGGAAGCTTGGTAGCGAATGTAAAGCAGCTAGGCCCAGTGTTCTGTGGTAGTGGCTACAGGGGATCGGCATGTGATAGCGCTGATTTGAGGCTGTAAGTTACTAAACATGGTGACAATGATGGCTTCATGTAATGCTGTTCTCTTCTGCAGTCATGGAAAAAAATCCGGAAAATAGGATCCGATCACCCTCCCCACATCGCCGATCACTTTCCCCTATGCATCGACGACCCGTCTAACAAAGAGGGAAACTAGACGACGCAGTACCTGAGGCAAGAACTGCGCAAGTGTCGTCGCCATGCCTCCTCCTCCTTTACCTGCCAATGTCATTGATGTGTTTATCGAAGATGTCGTTACAGTCGCCCTCGTCAATACCGGTGCCGCTATTTAAGTTATGGATGCCAGGTTTTGCCGTTCGCTTCGTAAAGTGACGACGTCTCTGTCTGGATTGTCGCTTCGAACGGCGAATGCTCAACCCATTTGCCCTACCGCTGCTTGTACGGCCCATGTGACCATACAGGACATTTTGTACACAATTGAATTCATAGTTTTTTCATCGTGCTCCCACGCCGTTATTCTAGGATGGGATTTTCTCTCATGCCACAATGCCGTCATCAATTGCGCTCGGGCTGAGATTGAACTTTTCCACCTTGGTGACCTGCTCTCCGTCGATGCTTATCCTGCCGCTAAAATCGCCATGAAAGAAGACACCTGTATTCCCCCGTGCTCTTCAGCATTCGTACCAGTCTTCTGTAGTACCATATCTGACAGGACGGTCTTCTTCATGCCCTCTCATCACTTTGTTACCCGAAAAGCGCTTCCTTTGCCCTTTGCAGCTTTTGACCTTGCCGCCAGTGTCAGCACAATGCCCATTTACAATCCTCTTTCATCGCCGCTATCACTGCTCCGCCGCGAATGCCTTGGTTACGTTGAGTCGGTCGATTCAACACTAATTGTCTTCGTCCTCAACGAAGTGCCTTCTACTGCCGTCGCTAAACTGAGTGCCCTCTCCGTACCCGACTCAACATGGACTGGTGTGTTCAGGCCATTCATCGCCGAAGATCTGACACATTCGCAGCGATCTCAACTTCTCGCAATCCTTCAGCACTTCCGCCGTTCTTTCGACGTTGTGCAAACATCTCTTGGCCGTGTATCGACGGTCGAGCATTACATCGACACTGGCTCTCACTCACCGCTGCGACAAAGACTATATCGCATGTCCGCTACGGAATGTCGCGTCATTGCTGACCAGGTCGATGACATGCTCCGTCACTCAACCTTCCCAAAGCCCATGAGCCTCTCCCGTGGTCCTCGTCACAAAAAAAGACGGTTCCATCCGCTTCTGTGTTTATTTTTGACGATTGAACAAGATTACGCTGAAGGACGTCTACCCATTACCACGCATCGATAATGGTCTGGACTGTTTGCAGGGAGCCGAGTTCTTTTCTTCGCTGGATTTGCGGTCAGGCTACTGGCAGGTTCCGATGGCAGAGGCCGATCACCCGAAAACTGCCTTTGTTACACCAGACGGCTTGTATGAATTCACCGTCATGCCTTTCGGACTCTGCAACGCACCTGCTACGTTCGAAAGAATGATGGATAATGTTCTGCGTGGCCTCAAATGGAAAATCTGTCTTTGCTATCATGATGACATTGTGGTGTTCGTCCCTGATTTCGCCACGCACCTGCTCCGTCTCCAGCATGTACTCACTTGCTTGACCAACGCCGGGTTGCAACTTAACCTGAAGAAGTGTCGATTTACAGTTCGTCAGCTCACAATTTTAGGCCATGTCATGTCAAAGGAGGGCATTCGCCCGGATCCCGAGAAGCTACGTGCTGTTACTGCGTTCCCGAAACCTACCACTATGAAAGAGCTACACAGTTTTATCGGCCTCTGCTCTTACTTCCGGCGATTCGTTCGAAACTTTCCATCAATTATAGCACCTCTCACGCAGCTCCTTGATGGCGCTAGAGATCTCTCATCATGGTCTCCAGCATGTGACGGCGCCTTCACAACCTTGCGACGTCTTCTCACGATGCCACTCATTCTTTGCCATTTTGACCCTCAAGCGCCAACTGAAATCCATACCGATGCAAGCGGTGTAGGCCTTGGCGCTGTGTTGGCACAGCGTCAACCTGGCCACACAGAATACGTCGTTGCATACGCGAGTCGCACATTAACCTAGGTGGAGACCAATTGCAGCGTTAAAGAAAAGAAGCATTTCACCATTGTGTGGGCACTTGGCAAGTTTCGCCATATTGATACGGTGGATCGTTTGACGTAGTGACCGACGACCACGCACTATGTTGGCTGTCGACACTCAAAGATTCATTGGGCCGCCTTGCCCGCTGGGCATTGCGAATCCAAGAATATGACGTCCGCGTGGTTTACCGTTCCGGGCGAAAGCACTCCGACGCTGACGCGCTATCCCGATCGCCGGTTCCCCTGAAGGCCAGTCATGACTCCTCCTGCGAGTGCACATTATCCTCTCTGGACGTTGACACTATCGCTACTGCACAGCGTAATGATCCCTGGAGTGCATCTCTGCTCGACCTTCTCTCGGATACGTCGAAAGTTCCAGCGTCACGTACGCTTCGGCACCAAGTTCCTCATTTTGCGATTCGAGACCAGCTACTATATCGACGCAACTATGCCCCAGAGGGACGCACCTGGTTACTTGTCATTCCGAGAATCTTGCTCCTTTATAGTATTAAATTGTGGGGCGTAACGTCCCAAAGCTGCAAAGTGGGCTACCAACGAGGCCGTAATGGATGGCTAGGTTAGGCCTGATGACATTGCTGATAAAAAAGTAAGCAAGAGCTGTGCTTGTTTTCTTTCATCTGCGCTCGGTGCATAGCAGTTGCAAAAGCAGAGCGAGCTGATGTGTCATGCATGACAAGGTAGTGAAACCGAAACTGATTCATAGAAACAAGTGTTGTGGTAAGTTATAAAAGATTCAGGATACTCTGATGCTCCATGGAATTTTCTTGTATGGTTTAGAGTGTTCAGACCTTCATATAACATAAATGAAAAATTGTCATGTAAAAAATGTAGTGTCGTGAATCCTTTTAAGCTGGCTTCACATGCGGGGACAGTCTGGCTTTGCTCTGTGGGCCAAGCACCCACGGGATCACTTCACAAAGGCTCCACCAGGCAAGCTTGCATTCATACAGTTCGAGGTCTGCCCACAGAATCCGTGTGTTGACTCTAGACTACAACGCTTACATGTGTAACGAAAGCACTGGAGAAAAGAGCGTTCATTTCTGAGTCTGGCTCAGGTTGTTGTAGTTGTGTTTGCCACCAACGAACCAACTAAGTGAAAACTTGCTTTTGCAGTTGCAAACAGGATGCTGCACCAGATGGCTAACCTCATGAGCCAGAACAGTCTGACCCATGTTAACAGACTTGACACTGACTAGGCTGGACAGAGGACAGACTGCCAAATGGACTAACAGAAATGGCAGCCAGCATTTTTAATCTGGCTTGCAAGCGGAGAAGGCTGGACGCCACGAGTGCAGCCCATTTTTATGATACACGTGTCATGTGATAAGCTGCTCACTGCCGAAATCCCCGCTCCTGTCTGTCATGCCAATAGTCCTTTTTAAATGCTTGAATTTTCTTCTATTTGCATGTGGCCAACAGTCAGTTGTGAAGTACAACACTTGGGTTCTGGAGTATGACTATGACGATGCCAAGGAGGAGTGGTGTACATTTACGTTCCAGGTGAGCCAGCTTTTGGTGTGGCCTGCTTGGGAGTGGACCTGTGCATGCTTCTTTTTTGTCCTGTCCTATAGCTGGCACGCTGTTATTCACAGATTATGAATGTGATGTAGCTTAGAACGGTGGATGTGAGACGAGACAAAATTAGCACACAAGGTAATCTTTGTCTGTTTCGCATCTACTGTGCTACAGTACATCATTTTCTATCAAAGCCAACCATCCAAATTTTCTGTTCTGCTGTGATTATGAATGGCCATTATGATTATTATGAGGTACTAGGAGAGTGTTGGCCTTTGGTGTCCTTTTAGCTCTGCTTTTCAAGAAGTTGTGCCTTGTGTACGGATGCTACTGCCACTGACTTATGATGAACACCTCGATAGTGGACTCTGTCCTCACGAGCACAACAGGAGAAACCTGGAATATAGGATAAGGGACAGATGCCCGAAGTACTCTGGGACTGGACAATGAATCGGTAATTCTATCCGAAAATGGTGAAAACGGCAGAGAAAGTGAAAAGTTTGCAGTCACGAGAATTTCATTCTCGTAAAACAAGACAGCAGAGACTGAGGATGCACTGAAAAAAAATGAAAGTTTACTGTCAGACTTTTATTAGCCTACTTTGGTGAACCGTGCCTGAGGTCGTCCAGTCTAGAACCACTTTGCTGACAGCAGAAAGTATGGTGCATGAGTTGGTCAGTGCTGGCATGAAGCGGTATTCTCAGTCATATGGTCAATTTTGAGAGAGTCCACCTGACTCGGCACCAGATGCAGCAATGACTGAGCAGCTTTGGGCTCATGAGCAGCTTTTGCTTTGTGAAAATTTCTTGTTCACTGGCCTCTCGCGTTCAAAAGCATTCGGTTTGTCGTTTGTAAAATTTTTAACACCACATTACTGCATGTTAGCACATTTCTTGCACTATATTTTTTGTATATGTATTCTAATTATTGTATAATCTTTGAGTGTACTCTCCCCCCTTACACAATGCCTCTAAGGGCCTATCTAATAAAAAGTAAAAAAAGCAGTGTTCCTGCAGTGCTATGCACGCTGTCTTTCTGCCAGGAATGCTGTTGCTCATTTACATAGAACGGCGTCGCTGTAGACGCCAACACACCCTGTGCCGAGTCAATGAAATCTTGCAAAAGTAATCGACCGAAAATGCGGGTGTTTCCCGACAAATGTTCGTCTAGCAATGTGAAATCCTCACATAATGATTGCTGGGGTGTACTAAACCAGTGTGCTTGAATTGAGGGCCGTATTTTCACGTCCTCACTTTCAGTGATGCGACATGGCCCCTATTCTCAATCACAGCTGCTCATGCAATGGCCTTCATCTCATGCGCATTAACAAGTTCGCGTCGGTGGACTTGCTTTATTTTTTCTGCAAACCACAGACAAACTTAATACACACCAAGCTTCACAATATGCATGCATTATGCATGGTACACAAATTATGTTTCACTACAGGTAGGCAGCGATCTGGCCATGTCATTTGAAATGGGCAACTGAGAATTAAGATGGCAGCCAGAATATGTTTCTGGTATCTGAAATCACTTTTGGCACTTCACTGTATTTGTTAACAAAAACTGGTGGCACCCACACAAGCGTGCCATGGCAGTATTTTATGCAATTTAAGTTGGCTGAAAATGTGTTTGCGTACTTTTTGTACTTCAGGTTAGCATTACGTGGGTAGGTAATTTGGTGACTAACATTCTGACAAATTTCGTTAATGTGGGATTGCGGTTTAGTGACATTTGGTTGTCGAGAGATACGAAATGCATTGAATCCTATGGGCGATTGCCAGCGATGCAAAAACGTTTTGTTGTGGCGAGAATTTCATTGCCTCAGGCTTTTGTTATTACGAGTTTCAACTGTACTGTAAGTTCACTGCCAATTTTACTTTAGTATTATTTATAAATTCATGACTCACAACCTTATAGAAAACACTGGCATCATTTTATTTAGATTTGAGTTACACATTTAGTGTGATATGTAGCTTGATTTAGTATCCTTATGTGGCTTTTGTGTTTTCATAGTTATATTCCACTATGTATGTCTTTAGGCATACATATCATGCCTATATATAAACATTGCTCACTGCTGTAATATTGTTTTGCCCACAAAAGGCGTTACTTTGAAGCCGGGTAGAGTTAGATGCGATGGCCTTGATCAGCTGAGTGCCTGTCGATATTCAGCTAGCCAGCCGCACATCGTCTTCTTCGTTCACCACTCTTCGGTGCCCCCGCATACTGTTTGTTGAGGCGTGAACCCACTATGCACGTAGGAGCGTCACAATATTTATTTTTTCTCACTGTTAGTATTAGCAAGAGGCCTTGCCCTTACAGTACTTAGCTTTGAGACTTATTTCTATGCAGTAGAACCCCGCTGTTACGTTCCTCACTGCTGCGTTTTCCTGGCTGTTACGTCGTTTTCATCCGGTCCCGGCATAGCTTCCATAGGATCCAATGTATAAGGAACCCCGCATGATACGTCGCAACTTAGCACCCCGAACCCGCCTGGGCTAAAGTAGGCAACGTGCTCCAACCTCCATTTTGGCTTTTGACAAGTTTTGGCCAGGCTTGGCTGGGCTTGGCTATAGAACTGGCTGCAAGAAGCCGCACGCCAGTTGGAGAGGCCGCCACTAAGTGGCCATTCGTGAAAAATGCTCTCACTATCATCACTGTGATTACGATCACCGCATGGTTTTTGGACAGGTTTTGGACCTGTCGACTCACGGAGGAAGGAAACTCGGGAGAGGCCCTGACGTCACTCTTTGTCAAGCTAAAGTGAAGCTGGAAGTTGCTGTTGCTCATGGCGTTGGTCCGCCTATCAGGCCAGCTCTCCTCTCTTGTTTCTTTTCTCGCGAAACCACGCCGCGCCATGCACAACCGGACTGCTCGGACACGTGCGCTCCGCAGCAATACTAAACAATCGTTAGCACGTTAGCATGATTACGCCAAAGAGGGCAAAATTTCCCGCAGATATTCCTTCGTCCGTTGCCATTGCCGTGGCGCGGTGACGACGAGGAGCACGAGCCGCATGATGCCGAGGAGTTGCCAAATCCTAGCTTTGGAGAAGCCGTCGCGGCTCTGGATCTCCTCCGCAGGTACGTCGCACCTCACAGCGACGCTGACAGCAATGAGGCCTTCCAGGCTATTGAGAAACGTGTGGTGATTTCTAGCGAGCGAAAGAAACGGCAAGCCACCATTCTAGACATTTTAAAGTCCTAAGTGCACTCTGTGGAAATAAATTGTCTATAGTTGAAGCTGCACTTTTTTCATTCATTTTCGGAGCTTTCCTCACTGTTGCGTTTTTCCGGCTGTTACGTTTTTTTCCCCCGGTCTGGTGAAAAACGTATGAACGGGGTTCTACTGTATATATGATTCCATACCTGAATGTATTATGGGTAACAAAATAAATAAATTGAAAATAATCTTTGCTAACACATACTTCAAGACATATGTAGTAAGGGACCCAATTCAGATGTTTTTCATTCCTTTGCTGTGCAGCTTGAGCTTAAAGGGAGCAAATTTGACTTCACCTCGCTGGTGGAAGAAGAGTCTGCAAAAGCAGTGTTCCATTCCGTGCCTAGCATTACACGGGCCTTCCTAGTCAAGGACACCAAGGACAAGTCGGGGTGTGGAAAGATGCTCCAGACAGAAGGCGTCAACTTTGTGGTGAGTCCTTTTCCTCTGTTTTGACTTCATTCATTTTTTGCTTGTGAAGGAAAACAGCCATGTTGAAACAACAAGCCCAGTGTCGCGCGCTTCTCCAATTCAATTTTTGACCATGTGGGCAGGCTGTCTTGGTCTGTAACACAAGCATTTTCTAGATTTTGTGTTCTACAGTGTCTAGTTGGAGACATCAAAATTTTCGTTCATGCGTTTGTTGATTCAAACGTTGCGTCATGCTTCAGGGAGCACGATACACACAGCGGGATTCATATATATCCGATAAATAATTTAATAACAGCATTATTATACCGAGCGATTTTGGTTTCGGTTTCTGGGCTCCGGGGGATGCTATGACGTCACAGAGGAGGAAACGCAACATGGCTTGGTCACGTGGCCCACAAAAAATAGTGACGTAAAACTATGCTGCGTCGTCTGCTCACGCATACGCGTGCTCTGCCAGCAGAGGTCAACCACTGGCGATTCGAAGTGCATGTCGCGATTATTATAATTTTTGCGAAGAGCGACAACAACGGTAAGAAAATATTGCGGCTTGTGAGAGTCGGTGATTCATTCCGAAGCGCCGTAAGCTTTAGCTTTGAAGTGAACCGAACTACTACGTCAAACTCTTGCCTTTGCTTCGTGTTGTCGACAAATTCAACTTCGCCCTGCCATCTGCTAGCCGCCTGGTTAGCTCAGATGGTAGAGCGGCTGCCCCGGAAAGGCGGTGGTCCCGGGATTGAGTCCCGGACCAGGACGAATTTTTCTTCAACTCTGAGGCTTTTCTTTCGAGGAACCCATATGGGTTTCCTTTGTAGCAACTGCTACGAACGGGTGGATGTCTGATTTTCCCTTTATTCATTACTTCTCTCCACCTTGCGGGTTTCCGCAGAACTACTACGTCAAACTCTTGCCTTTGCTTCGTGTTGTCGACAAATTTGACTTCGCCCTGCCATCTGCTAGCCGCCTGGTTAGCTCAGATGGTAGAGCGGCTGCCCCGGAAAGGCGGTGGTCCCGGGTTCGAGTCCCGGACCAGGACGAATTTTTCTTCAACTTTGAGGCTTTTCTTTCGAGGAACCCGTTTGGGTTTCCTTTGTAGCAACTGCTACAAACGGGTGGATGTCTGATTTTCCCTTTATTCATTACTTCTCTCCACCTTGCGGGTTTCCGCAGAACTACTACGTCAAACTCTTGCCTTTGCTTCGTGTTGTCGACAAATTCGACTTCGCCCTGCCATCTGCTAGCCGCCTGGTTAGCTCAGATGGT